>NW_008825538.1:1186430-1237515 GCF_000699105.1 Pygoscelis adeliae | reverse complement strand
CTGCCCTGTTTTCTGTTTGGCTTATCTACTAATTTCCAATACGAAAAGAGGTTGTGGGATATAAAATACAGAAAAATCTGAAAAAAATATCATCGGCAGCTGAGAGCCAAATGGTTCAGATAACAGTCCCAATCACAGTACCCAAAGTAACACCAACAGGAATACTAAGTGGAACAGACAGGATAAAAAGGGAAGTAGTAAGACGGAGCTCCTTCATGTTTTATCTGATCTACATGAGGTGGTTTGCTCTGCAAAATATTACGCAAAAAGTATTCTGAGACATTAAGGTCTATAGAGTTTTTTACCCACATAAATGGAATAACATACCTGTTGCCCATGCACCCTTCACGTAATATAATTTGGAAAGTTAAGTTGGAAAGCCTGTGAGCTTCACGACCCACCATCTACCGAGACGTCTGGACAGGAAAAAGTATCGGACCAGTCTACACACATTCGCCTGTCGCAATGTTTGCAGGGAAGTTCACCTTCACTCCTCAAGTTACGGAAACACTAAATGCATGGTTTCCAGTAATAAGCATGTCTAGATTTAAACAGTTCCTTAAAAATGCAGTTTACTTAATAATGGAATAACAATAAAGTGATAATAAGGAAGAGAATTCAGTGAGGCATTGGAATGTAACATGATTTAGACCCTTTTTTTCCAACCTTTCAGGTCAATCACTGGGCTTCACTAATTGTATAGAGTTATAAAAGAAAGTGAGAAAATAAGACTTCACATGCAGGCACTTGGTTGGATTTACTGGCAATCTAGAAAATTTCCACCCTAACTTGGAGGGAAATGTCTTGTCAGAAACATCACTCAACCTAATACAGCAATTCAGCCTTAGATTCCAAAAACCTCATGTGCTTTATTTATATTTTAACAAGAGATACAAAACTTTTCTCATGATATATCATGGTCTGGCTTTAAAGACAAAGAGCATATAGGAGGCACCTATAAAATGTTCTCCAGTGGACACCACCAGGGAATAGCTATCAGCACTGTGGTTCAGAAAGAGCATTTCCTCCCATAAATATTAATTCAGTAAATTTAAAAATCTGCTGGTCTAAACAGATGAAACACCACAGGGCTGTGCAAATTTACAACTACCCAAACCTGAAGTCAAGACAAATTGTTAGCATATTTGTCATTTCCAAGCCATAAAGTCCTACTTTCTTACAGGGCTTTTCTGTTTGTTTCTGATGGAAAACGTCAGCATGGTTCTCTGGATCTGCTAGGAAAAAACAAAACGAACGCTGAACACAGACTTGCAAAACCAGAAAATACAGGAATGAATAAATAAATCAAAACTCACGTGTGCAATTGTAAGCAGTGCGGCATTTCTGTAAAACTATCAAAAATTACTGGGCAACCCCTACAAGGCCCTGATGTTATCATCAAAAAAAGAAAAGTCAGAAGGTTCTTTAAAAGGTGGCTCAAGTCACATTCAAGGTACCATGCTTAGACAGGGATTTATGTACAGTGGTGAGAAGTCGAGGCACTCAGGAGGGACGCATAAATGCAAAGAAACCGAAACTGACTGAGAAGCAATGCTGTGACACATCAGAAAACGTTTGCCCATTTGGGAACACATCCTATTCCTCCAGTAATAACTACTGTGTTTCTACTTGTTTCTTCCAAGTTAGGAAAGAGAAAACTGCTCATGTAGCCTCTAGAAGAGCAGAGTGAATAGTTAAATAGCTTATCTCCAGCTTGAAACAGTAGGAAGCTTTAAACAAGCCATTGTCCTCTAAAAAATATTCAGAAAGCTAGGAACTCAACAACAGTACCAATGGAAAAACTGTCCTGCTGAGCCGGTCATGCCTAAATCGGCCGATCCTGGTGACCCAGCAGTCAAATCTTTTGTCACTCATCCCTGATTACTTATCTCAGGACAGCTACAGACATTTCTCTGTCTCACAACTCGAATTTACTGCTCACTGTCACCCAGATTAACCTTATGCAAATCAGCACCAGAACTGAAATGTACACAAGAATTATTACTTTTCTCTTAAATATGAATTCAGACGGAGCTGTTACATAGTTTATTTATAGTTTAAACATGAGAGTTTATAGATTTTCATTTGCTATCTTGTTTTTCACTCTCCAGTCAAGCACAATAACTTCAGCTGTCCATTAAGGACCTTTCATTTTCATGTACTGCAGCACTATAATTTTACTTTGAGCGATTCAAATTTTTCACTGATATATTTGCGAAGAATAACTGCCTATAGACTTGTTTTCTCATTCGTTCTTCTTATATTTTGCATTTTCAAGATATGACATTTTCTTCTCTGTAGGAAACAGGAATTAGAGCCTATAGCATCTCGGATATAGTGAACAGACATCAGGAATGGGTAGTAACTGTAGAGAACAAGATTAAAAAGAGCAAACACTAAGCAACATTATCCCTATGGCAATATCAGTAAAACATCAACGAAAAAAAAAGCCTAACCTGCAGTGCTCTGGTCCTCACGTCTATACGTTAAATCATCAGTAGTAATACAAGGACTTCATGAAGGGCTGTTCATTCTACTTGGATACACAGAGATATTCCCTGTCCCAAAATCCAATTACAATAAAAACAAACCCCAGGCTTTTCTGAAATGTTGGCAGTGGCTGGGAACAGGAGCACTGTGTGAGAGGAAAAGGCAGGCATGAGAATGAAGATTGGCTTAATAACGAGCCCAAAGGTTTACGACGATAACCTTGTATTTGAACCAGGTAGGAAATGCATTTTCAAATGCGGACTTGAATTAATGCCAAGCCAGTATTCAAGTGATTACAGGGGTCTTTAATGGTCATGGCTTACTCACTTGTCAACTGCTTTCCAAATTTCTCTTTGATACACTCCAGCAACCCAAAATTCAGTCTTTCTCCGCTTGGCACAGAAACCAATGATGTCAGAGCAAATTCAAAGCATCCTTTTTAAAGCATATTTTTCTAAAGATATAATTTTCTTCCTTCCTTATCCTAATCAGACATCAACACAGCAGCACCCTGAAGCTTGCTAGAAAGGGTGCCCAGCGTTGGGTTATATGAGTTTGGCGGTGCACTTCTGATCCAGGAGTCTGAGCTTAAGAGCTGTAACTCCCAGGTTTCTAGGATTTTTGCTCCCTGGCAGCCTGCAATATAAATCATGAAGGATCCAGGAGAGTAAACCAGCAGGAAACTAGACCACAATCAGAACTAACCATCCATTAAATAATTTGTTCATTTAGACAAATGGAAAACAACTGTATTAAGAGCTTCTGTGGAGCTGTATTTAGTTCTTCTCTGTAGGACAGAAGTCTAGAAGTGTAATTTTATTTTGAAATAAATGATTGGATTTATCACACATACAGAAGAATCTGAAAAAAAACCTATCAATTTTCTGTGAGAGATGGAAAAAAAGTCATAATACCCAGCAGACTGAGATTCCTCCTGCCCCTGCTTCCCAGAAATAAAAGATTTTAAAGTTCAGCTGAGTTCAGCCTAGAAATAATAGATACCATGCTGGGAAAATATTTTGACAGTTACCGATAAGACAAATGAAAATAATACATATTACCAGATACACAAATAATAATGAAACAGTTCATATCTCATCTCCATAGAAGTTCTTGCAGAGGGCTTATGCACTGTGAGACTCCAGTCGATGCAATATACTATACAAATGCATAATTATTCATAGAACTGGTAAATATCCTAGGGACTAATTTTCCTGCAGCAATAATAATTCAAAAACCTCCCACAACAATAATTGCCTAAATAACCTCTGAATTGGGACCAGAACATCTGAATATTTGTGAAGACAGCTTGAAAAAAAAAAAAATTAAAAAATCTCATCTGACATGTAGGAAATGGAACAAACCAACATTTATCTGAGGAGAAGGAAGGAGGAACCAAAACACTCCTCTCCAACTCTGTCTTTTCACAGTCCTCTAAATGCATTCCTGTCACTTATCCTAAAACCTTTATAACAGAAAATAATACAACTGCAAAACCAGCATTATTTTTACCCATCTGCGTTGAAATCTGCCCTATCCTCCTCTTTACAGATTTTCTTTTCACATTTTTCTTTGGTTGCCAACATTTTGAAAGTAGGTATCTGCAATTTTTTTAAACTCGTATCTCTGTGCCTCACATCTTGAATCTTTGTTTCACCAACCTTGTCCCCTTCTCACCAAATGATAAGATGACCTGTGGCATCTGTCCGTCTAGTTTTCTGAATTGCAAAACAGCTTTAACTTACTTTGGTAAAACTCTGGATAGTACACAGAGAGATTTTACCCCTGACATATAACTAACTGTAAGAACATCATTATCTACTTGTTAGTCTGTGATGGATCCATAAAAACTGGGTAGATGAATGGGGAGAACAACATTGTTATGTGTGTTAAATTTTCCCTTCCCATGTAGCAGAGCATATTGATCCACTAAAGTCTGATAAAGCAACTAGTGACAAAACAGATCTCAGGTGCAGGGAATATACCAGCAGATACGACGGATGTACTTAAAAAGCCCCGCGGGAGCACAGAAGATAAGACACGTGCCTCTCTACAGGGAACTTTCTAAGAAAGAAGTGGGCACAGAGGGGTGTTCTGCAGGCGGAGGAGGTTTTCTTATACATCTTATACTACTTAAAAGGCAGAAGTCCCTACATTGTTTAGATGGAAGCTATTTCCTTTTCTTGCACACAAAACCTGGGAAAACCTTTTTTTCTCCTTGCATTGCCTTCAGCATTCATCATTTGAAATGCTAGAAAGTATGCAGCATCACACAGCCAACCTTGTATTTCATACAGCTGCCTGTAAACCTTCCAGTTTCCAATTCTTGCCTGCAAAACCATCCACTGGTGCAAAAGCAAAAGATCAGTGAAACTTCAAGAACGATGTCTCCATTCTGAGTATGTTCTTTTGCACTCGATATTTTACTTAGCTTCTGTGAAAATTTAATATAAGACAGAACATAAACCACAACCAATTTATAATGAGACTTTGCAGTGTAAATATCCAACAGGTGAAAGGGAATATGTAATCTACTTAACAAACAAAAAATAGAAATGTTTTTGTATACAAAAAGAAACACCCCTCTGAACTCAAATCATAGAAGTAGATAACTCGAAAGAAACAATTTTAAGCTGGAGAAAGACTGACCTAACATTGACTGCACAGCACATTGCCAATACCCTGCAATTCATTTCCCGTATCCTTTAAACATGACCACAAAATATTTAATTTGTTCTATGTTCTCTGAATCTCATGGCAAGCATCAAAAGCAGCATGCCCATTTGATCAACTATCACCAGCCAAAAATGATCTGTCATTTTCCAGATATCATCAAACAGCAAAAAAACCCAAAGCATCAATGTCTTATTAACTTTCACAGGCTTTACCACGAGAGCAGGACTGCAGTGGTTTAAGCCCATGTGAGCAGATGTTAAAGATGCCCATCTTCACCAAATCATCTCAAAGCTAATGTACTCTGACAGTCTAGCCAGCTCTTGATCAGACTTATAACTGTGTCATGTTACACAGTTTGGTGTATGCCTTTCAGTTTTTCTCTTTTGAAACTCATCCAAGCTTTTAAAAAACTTTCCAAGTGCAATCTTTTGTCATAATGAACTTGCTTAGCATTATTGTGAACCCCCAAAAAATCCATCCCCAGGTTTCAAGCAAAAGGTTAAATACTAAAGCAAATTCTGCCAGGGTAGACAAATGGGTGAAATTCAGTCTCTAGATAGATACCTAAACAGGAACTGCCTACAGGCTAGGTATCTAATCTTCTATCCTAGTTAATGGGGAGTTAGTTAATACAGTCAGAGGAGACTAGAGTTATTTAGCTTATCCCATACTAGATTATAACTTAGTCATCTGAATGGCTTTTCATGTTCCTTTGGCAGTATTGATCTGATCTCCGTCAACTATAACAGGAGCTTAAGCAACTGAGGCTCAAGTGATTTAATAAAGGTAGGAGTCTGGCCATTTGTTCTTCCCTAGAGCATACCTGACATGGAAGTGGGGCTGGCAGATACGACACAAGACCCGTGGTAGATCCAAATGCTTGAGTGGCAGATTGAGGAGCCTCTGTCCAAATGAGCCCCGGACTATTTAAACTGGTAGTTTAAAATGGCGCTAGGCATCTTTCTTTAAACAACTGGATTGAGGCCCCTAGTTTACCTGTTTGTACCTATGTACAGGAACCTAAATTTAGGTATATTAACCTGTAAACTGAATCCCATCCCTTGTATCTGCTAAGATCAGCTTGGAAGACAATGCTTAATGCAATATCATTCTCAAAATCTACCATCCCAGATGTGTTTAAAGAAGTACTTCACTTTTCAGTAACTTATGTATATATACAGTTTTTACAATGTTTACCCAATAGCTGTAAAAAATAGCTTAAATTGATTACATTCCAATATAAAGCAGGAAAATAAAAAAAAAAAGGAATTGTGCAGCTCAGACTAATTAGAACAGGAAAAAAAAAAAGAAAAAAAGAAAAGGAGGAAGGCAAATAAAAAAAAATACCGCAGTAACCATAAAAACAGATGCTCACACCATTATGTGTTTAAGTAAAAATGATGAAACCTTCAGTGTGCTCATAAATGCCTACAGTCATTTAAAACTCTCCTTCCTCTGTAAATATGGTCAGAAATAAGAACGTTTCCAGTCCAAGGGCAAATTGCGTCATTACCAAAAACCTGTGTACTTAAAAAGAGGCACCACAATCTTTCAGCTCTCAAAGTTTTTTTGAAAGACCTTTAAAGATTTCCCCTAACAGTAATAGTTCTACAAAGCAAGATTCTGTAGGAAGCAATCCAGCACGTCCTCTTCCACCACAGTCTCATCACCTGTTATTTAATGCTCTCTTTGTAATTTCTAATCCATAACACAACAGCACAGACTTTGCTTTCATTCACAGTACAAGAACCTTTCAACTATCACTTAATTAAAAACAAAAAGCAAATAATATATGCTTTTAAATTCTGCACCATCAGAAACAGCTATTCCTTCAGGTGACTCTATTATATGGAATAACACCTTAAAGAAAGTCATAGTTAATTCTGAGCTCTACGATAAAATGACTAGACTGGTTTGCACTATTGATACTGCATTGTATCAGTACCAACTAACTATAACAGTACCAACAAAAATAACAACGTTAAAGGTTCATCCTTGAACAGTCTCTTTAACGTTATTTTGATGATTCTAGCAAAATAGGATCAAAATGTGCCACCTGATACTCTGGTAGCAATGACAGACAAGAAACAGTAAAGCATAGGATGCTCAGTTTGATACCTGTTTGCAAACATTTCCATTTTAAAAAAGGTTGTTGATGTTGCTCAGGACTTTTTCACACATCCTCCAAAGGACACGGCGATAGTACTTATGCGTTTTAATACACAATGTTAGGTGGAGAGAATTTTCTGGGATAACTTGTGCAGCACAAAGGTTATGCACTACAGGTTAACACCATGTTGAACAATTTACACCTCTTGAAACCCTACACAGATAGCTGGATTTAAGATGCTGCAGACACGTTTCTTTGTGTGAACAGCACTGGTGCTAAACTCACTGCTTTCATAGCAACTGAATATTTGATAGCATCAACACCAAGCGAAGACCTTCAATGGTTTAACCCACACAGCAAACAGACAACATCACCTGAGTATCTACAGGCAACATCCCAATAAACAAACACAATGACCACCATCACACAGTGGAAATCACGTAGCAAATTAACTGTACTCACTTTCATTAAGAAAATAATTCTAAGGCCATTTCCCACTTACGTTGCTTGCCATTACTTTTCATTTAAAAAGTATTTTACCTCAAAAGGAATACTTGTTATGTATTTATTACATAAGAAGAAACTTTAACGCTAAAGCTACAGGGAGCACAGAGTTCCTTTGCAGGTAAAAAACCATTCCCATGAACTTCTAATTGTACCAAACTTCCGTCAAATGTTTGCAATATATTAAAAAGTTAAATAATTCAAATAGCATTACCATTAAAAAGTTAAATAATTCAAATAGCATTACCTTTACTCCTGGTATAAAGACGCATTATTGTTTTTGTTAATTACTAAAGTCATAGCATTAGCCTCAGAAAGGGTTAATCATCTACTGGAAAAGAAGCCAGTAGTAAGAGTGTATAACTTACGTTATTCATGTACTCGCTGAGCAGATCCTGCAGGGCCTGCCGCACGGCATTGCACTCGGCTACGATTCGTTCCCGGCGGTCATCTCGCGTGCACGAAGAGTCTGCCATCAGCGCGGCTCCGCTGATGATACTCTCCAGCCTTTCTTCAAGAGATGGTCTGAAGCGGGCCTCACTGAAAGTCATTGGGTCTAAGATAATTTTGTTCTAAAAAACAAAACACGAGTGGGAAAATTAGGAGCATGCAGAGTTTCAGGATTTCTTAAACGTCTCTTATTGCAGCAGCTTCACAGTGTTCTTCGTCTTTCATATCAATAAATTATCTACCAAATTCCTGAAAAATCAGTATTACAGAAATATCTGGTAGCCCTGAAATCCCAATATATGAATAAAATGAAAATAATTATATCTAAAAATAATTCACAACATATAGTTATAAAACACTACTGTCAAAAGCAGCACAACTGCTTCAAATATGTATTTGGGAAGCACATAGTATAAAAAAAATCAGCACAAACTACTGTAGTATTCATGCAATATGTGTATGTGTCTCTTTACCTCTAAATATTATATGTATATATTTCATCTTCAAGTAAACTAATATTATTCTTTCCTGAATCTTCTGAAAATTCCTTGGATACTCAGGAAATTCATGTGAAAGTTGCAAGTTATTTATGACTGAAGAGAAAGTGGAATGTTCTCTGTTAACTAATTCCTTCATTTTGATTATTTTTATTAGTAGACCACACTGCTGAAATGCTACAAGATTATCTCAGTATTAAATGAAAAAAAATTGAGGAAATTGTCATTAACCCTGCAAGAAAACCATTATTAGATAATCACACTCAGACAAAAATGTGAAATATCTCTGATTCCCATTCTGTAGCACATCTTTTACGAGCCTTTTTCTAAAGGTTTTTGCAAGTCTTTTTTTTGTTTGTTTTTAAATCAGGAAAAAGTGCTGGATTACTTAACTAAAAAGAAAGCACTACAGGAAGACAATCTAAAAACATCTTTAATTCATGAAAGAGCCTGCTGGTTATCAAAATATCTTTATTCCACTAGAAAAAATATTCTTTTCAAAGATTGTTTTCTATTAAAGACATTTTAATTCTTAAATTATTATCTCTGCTAAACACTTGTGTACTTTATAAATCAAACTTATTACCAAATATCAAATAGGGCTAAAAAACAGGTTCTACCCCTATCAGTGTACAACCTTATGTACTATTATTAGTTTTGAGTCACCGCTAGATTATATTCTGACTTGCTTTTCTCCTTTTGTAGTGCAAGGTAACAAATACAAAAGCAATAATCACCTGCTCCCACTTACAGGCACATTAACAACACTGTGTAATTCAGTAACCTTTTGCTGCAATCATGCAAAGAAGTTTTATAATTGCACATTGTCTAAAAATGCTTTTTAAGCTGTGCACTTCTTATTTGAGCTTTAAAAGAAAACAAATCATGAAATAGGAATGAAAAAGTTAAAAGTGTTCTGTTTTCTAATAATCACACCTATTTTAAAGCACATAGGATTTTTGTTCATGAACCATTTTAATTTTCACAATGTTTTGATAACTTTATGATTAGTCTATTTCCTTTAATATCCAAGAGCAATCAACAAGCACAAGCCAAATGATACAGTTAATTTGAAAAAATCCAACAGAGTCTATTAAAATGTAAATCGGGATTTAGGGACATGATACATAACCAACATCTGCTTTTAATGTTAAAAACTGTATCTGTTTATTACGAATCAGAGCATGCTCAAATGAACTTATTCTAGGCTAAGTTCTGATTCCAAGTGAATATGTTTTCTTTAATTCAGCGGGACAAGGCTTTTACAAAAGATCTGCTTATTTCTCAATAAAACTTCCAATTAACTCCACACACAAAAAACATAACTCTCATTACTATACCGAGAAAGACGATCAAGCCCTGAGGAATCTATAACTTAACTGAATGTGTAGCAGTTAAATAGTAATAAACATAAGGATGTCAGGAAATTTATGAAGATTCATTCTTTAATAAAAAGGACAAATAGAAGAATTTTAACCAGATAGTATATTGTTCCAGCTCCAGGAACTGCTGACTTAGCAGAAATAAATGCAGCGTTACCCAGAATCATAGACACATAGAATGGTCTGGATTGGAAGGGACCTTAAAGATCATCTAGTTCCAACCCCCCCTGACATGGGCAGGGACACCTGCCACCTGACCAGGTTGCTCAAAGCCCCATCCAGCCTGGCCTTGAACAATCATCCAACCTGGCCTTGAACACTTCCAGGGATGGGGCATCCACAGCTTCTCTGGGCAACCTGTTCCTGTGCCTCACCACCCTCATAGTGAAGAATTTCTTCCTAGTATCTAACCTAAATCTACCCTCTTTCAGTTTAAAGCCACTACCCCTTGTCCTATCACTACACGCCCTTGTAAAAGGTCCCTCTCCAGCTTTCTTGTAGGTACTGGAAGGCTGCTATAAGGTTTCCCCAAAGCCTTCTCTTCTCCAGGCTGAACAACCCCAACTCTCTCAGCCTGTCTTCACAGGAGAGGTGCGCCAGCCCTCTGATCATCTTCGTGGCTCTCCTCTGGACTTGCTTCAAAAGTCTTCCATGTCTTTCCTATGATGGGCACCCAGAGCTGGATGCAGTACTCCAGGTGGGGTCTCACCAGAGTGGAGTAGAGGGGCAGAATCACCTCCCTCAACCTGCTGGTCACGCTTCTTTTGATGCAGCCCAGGATACGGTTGGCTTTCTGGGCTGCAAGCACACATTGCCGGGTCATGTTGAGCTTCTTATTAACCAACACCCCCAAGTTCTTCTCCTCAGGGCTGCTCTCAATCCATTCTCTGCCCAGCCTGTATTTGTGCTTGGGATTGCCCTGACCCAGGTGCAGGACCTTGCACTTGGCCTTGTTGAACTTCATGAGGTTCGCATGGGCCCACCTCTCAAGCCTGTCCAGGTTCCTCTGGATGGCATCCCGTCCCTCCAGCGTGTCGACCACACCACACAGCTTGGTGTCAACAGCAAACACTGAGGGTGCACTCAATGCCACTGTCCATGTTGCCGACAAAGACGTTAAACAGCACCCGTCCCAATACTGACCCCTGAGGAACGCCACTTGTCACTGGTCTCCACTTGGACATTGAGCCATTGACCACAACTCTTTGAGTGTGACCATCCAGCCAATTCCTTATCCACTGAGTAGTCCATCTGTCAGCTCCATGTCTCTCCAATTTAGAGACAAGGATGTTGTGCAGGACAGCGTCAAATGCTTTGCACAAGTCTAGGTGACATCAGAATGTGAAATAATGTCTCACATGTATCTTCTGGTGTCTATGTTTCACAGCAGTAAGCAGAGCAGTTTTACAAGCATCTAAATTAGAAATGACTTCTCTAAGAGCTAGGCCTATGCATATTTTTGTACCTGTGCTTTTCAGTCAAATGATAATACTTGGGATTTTCAGAAATCAGCTATATAAATTCATCGTCACAACAGTATATCTAATTTAGTAGTGGCAAGACTGAAATTGCATCAAATGAACTATCTTAGCAATTTATGCCATTAGTAAGAAAAAAATATTAAAAAAATTAGCCACATGTTTCAGATTATTTTCAGTGTTTCCTTATTCAAATCTGGTTGTGTTTTTAAATGACCATAAAATGGTCATGTTAATAGTCATGTGGTGTTTTTTTTTTTTCAAATGACCATAAAAATGGTCGTTAACAAAGACAGGAAATACTCTTTACTAGAGACTAGAGGATTCGCAATAGCCCACATACATTCTACTTGTAGCAAACCTCTTTCTCAATCCATAAACTCAATCAAAGCAACATCCATACAGCACTACTGCAATTTTCATGTTTCAGTTATAGCAACATAACCAATCCTTCCAGAAATGCCTCACTTTTCCTCCTCTTCCTTATAGACATATGTGTAAGGTTCTTTACCTACATAGAAAATTTCAAACAGCAGATCTCACACCTCTCAGTGAGTCATGAATCACATTTTTCTTCTTAGAGGTTTTTGAAGACCCTGCACTCAGTCTTCTATGAGACGCAAGGACCTGCCAAGAATGTATTCCTGGAATATTTCCATCCTTTTCGAGCCTCGAGGATGAACAATCTCCAAATCAAATATCTCCAATATCTCCAACCACTGAAACCCAATGCACTATTTTCACAAGCAGTTATGTCATATTTCGTAAATAAATTTCGGAAATTCTGTACAGGCTACATGCAAATACCATTCACATTTTAAATAATAAAGTGTGTATCACTGAGAGTGTATAATTAATCCAAGACAGCTTTCCTCACTGTAAAACACAGAAAAGGAATATATTTGTGTGTTTTTTTCCAAATAAGAAGAGATCTTTATGACCATCAAACCTTAGCTCATAAAGAATAAAAGCCACTGAGTTGCACTCAGTAATTTTTCATCCATATCCCACAAACCTTTTTGTTTATAATTAACTTGTAGGCTTAAGAAGTTAGTTAAATATTTGTTTGGGATATCCTGTTAATGACAATTCAGAATCACAGAATAATTTAGGTTGGAATGGACTTCTCAAGGTTATCTGCTTTAAATGCCTCCTTAAAGCAGAATCAACTTTGACATCAGCCCAGGTTGCTCAAGGCTTCATCCAGTCAAGATGAGATCTCCATCCTCGGAGATTTTCCAAATCTCTCTGCCCCCTGTTTCAGTGTTTGGTCACCTTCATGGTGTGGTTTTTTTTTTTCTCCCCAATATCCAAACAGAATTTTCCTTCAATCAGCTTATGCCAGTTGCCTCTCATCCCAATACCACGAACCTCAAAGTAGATTCTAGCTCCATTTTCTCTTCACCATCTTACTAGGCAGTTGAAGTCACCACCAAGATCCCCCCTCAATGCCTCTTATTCTGCAGTCCGAAAAATTTCCCAGCTTTGCCAGCCCCTTCCGATTTGTCATGTCCTGCAGCCCCCTCATCATCTTGTGGTCTCTGCTGGATCTGCTCAAGTATGTTAAAGTCTTCCTTGCACTGGGAAGCCCCAAACTGGATCTGGAAGGCCTGACGCAGTTTCATACGCGCCAATTATAGGGGCAAAAATCACTCTCCTTTGTCTTGTTGCCTACAGTCTTACTAATGCAGCCTCGTAGGTGGCTGATCTGTATGGCTGTAAGGGTGCACTGCTGACTCGGGTTGAACTTGCTGTCCACCAGGAGCATTTTTGCCCGACTGCTTTCTTAACCCTAACGTCACACAAAATGACCAGAACTAACTTTTGGGCCTCTCTTAATCCACTTTTATAACAAGAAACACTGCTGGGAAAGAAAACCTTAGAGATTCTACGGAAAGAAACAGAACAACTACACTTTGTTTGAAATATAATAAATAATGATGTCATTACTTTCTCACAAGTGGTTATAAATAAATGATATTTTAGATGTTTATTTTAAAAGCTAAACATTTCTCAAATATCTCACAAGTACAACAGGTTTTTGAGCTTTGGGAAAAAGAGAACAGGGATGAGAACCTGCTACATGACAGCTCTCGACATTCAGTTCCCAAAGAGACACTATTTTTTGCTTATGAAAGGTTTTACTCCTTTTCAAAGAAAGCTTGGTATCTAAATGCAACTTCAGACTATGTTATTGACACATACAAAGTTCTTACACGTATATTAACATTATGTTAAAAAGGAAATAATATCTTTTTGGAAGGAAATAAAAAAATAGTTGCCAGGAAATCTCGCTAAATAAATTCCTTCAAAAGTATCCAGTTCCCACCACTTCTTGATAGCTAGTTAATGAACAAAGAATGTAAATGAATTGGAACATTTTACATTTCTAATTAGTTAAGTAACATCAGAGCCATAAATCAAGGACTGACACCATAATTCAGGCCTTATAATGAAGTGTTTCAAGCCTCTTTACAACTGTAGACAGATTAGTGTAAACTGTATTATTGCTATGAACGTATATCATTTTTGGCTTCAAGTTGCTGAAACAAAGTCCAAGAAAATTAATTTAAATATAATTGGAGACTTATTTGAAAACTGTTAAATTTGTGGTAATATCTTCTTTAAGCATATTATAGGTAACTATTTTCTCTTGTACTGTCCATTTTATTTAAATTATATAAAGGTGTGTTTATAGAGTGGTTGAAATGTTTTCATGAAGAATAAAAACTTTCAGAAAATAGACATCTTTATACTAATTAGTACTATAAGCCATCTTTATCTTGCTCCAACAGGAATAAACTATCACGAACACTAATAAACGATAGGGCACAACTTCTGAAATTTAAAATATCAGACAAATTATTCATACTTCAACAAAAAATACTGAAAATAAACACATACCTTACATAAATGCACTGTATTATCAGAGAGAACATAATCATTGAAACTTGGTGAAATTCATCTGGATTAGAATATCTTTTTCAACAATACCAAAAAATCCCAGTTTTGATTAAAAATATAAAGTAAAACAAAACCAAAACATTAATCTTTTAAAACAATTTTACAACTCCAAAAGAACTATGATTACTGTATCGTCTGCATTTTCCAAATTAAGCATGTGATCTTGCAAAAACTTACTTACTATGTGCATTGCCTTATCGCTCATGAAAAATCTGCACATCTACTCGTTTCTGTAAGTAGAAAGTCTTAAGGAAATTTCAGCAGCTTCTTCAGAACCACAGCTTTGTTTACTTTTTAAATACATAAGGAATGTTAATGATTTGGGAGGCTGGAGGGAGGGAGGAAGTTCCAGTTCTAAAAAAGCTGAAAATCAGCCAATAAAAAATGTATCCAAATTCATTCCTAAGTCCATGGATAGACTCATAAACTTTGATAGTACCCAGCATTTTGGCAAGCTTGAAAAAAAACACATGGAAAGCATCATTGTTTCAAAGTTGTAAATAGCACTAATGAAATCACAGCACCTTAGAGCTGGTAACAAAGAGATTCCTAAAGTATAGCTCAGCTATAACTCGTAATGAAAATTCAGAGAGGAAAAGGCGTAGATAACATTTTTTTGGGGAAAAAAAAACCAACAAAACATACCAACAAACATGTCTACACAGTTTTCCTGTTTATACAGTTGTGGGTATGTGTGTAACAGGGAAGGTCAGATTCTTACCTTCATACAGATACTTCTTTCTAGAATTCCCCACTCAATTACCTCCCATTCAACCACTGACTGAGAGTACAAGAAGGAATTCAATATTTCCTTGTGCTTCTTTAATATTTCTATTGTGTAAAAGGATGACAAAAGTAATCATGGCCTTTCTTGGGCCCTTTAAACAATTTACGGGGCTCTGTTCTTTAAAACACACAAACCCCCCAATTAAATGAAAGTTATTTCCTCTTGTAATTGAGTAAAAGCAAATTTTAAAAGAAACTATAAAATCATATAAAAGAAGTCCAAAATCAGCTTGTTCTGTTCTAATGAGAAACAACCTTCTTATTTAAGAAAAGGAACACTTTAAAAGCACTGATGAGAAATAAAACCCCACACACACACAAAAAAAAAAAAAAACAAACCAAAAACAAAAAACAATGAACACTTCATGCTCTTCTGTAAGGCTGTGGAAGGAAGGAAAGTTGAATGGATTTTTCAGACTCGTGTTCTCAAGGACAGGAAAGGCATCTTTGAGAGCATAATAATACAGTTGTGAATCTAATATGAGATGCTATAAGGCAAAAAAACCCCAAATGTGAAGTTTGAAAAGTATCCGTTCGAGACAATGTAGTAGCATAATACTGATAAAGCAGCAGCTGCAATCATATCGGTGTCTATCTGGAGCTCTGCAGGTGGAGGAATTATCCTAGATAGAACAGAAATAGCTTTCAAGTAAGAAACTTCTGTATAACACATTTTTACAGAAATTTACATCTAAGACAATCCCAGTAAACTCAAGTGATGCATTGTGTACCATGGCAAACGGCACACTGCAGTAGAAGATACACTTAATTGGAATTTAGGGCTTTGCGCTTCCTTTATCGACTCTTGTATTAACCTTGTATTAAAAGGTTGGACCAGATGATCCTTGAGGTCCCTTCCAGCCTAGTATTCTATGACACTCCATGATTCTATGAATCTGTTGGGTGACTCTGGACAAATGATACCTTCTTTCTTCTATTTCTCTTTTTACACTTTCTTAATTCATCTATTTAGAATGTAAAACCTTCAGGGCAGAGACCATTTCCTAACATGCTTCTCAGTGATTTACCACAAGGAAAATACAATTTTTAAGGCAAATGCCACTGCACAGTTTACAATATGTCAGAAGAAGGAACCAAAACCAGTGACAAATGCCATTAAAAAATCAAATTGATAGATATCTTAGATAAACAATGTCACAACCACAAGACAGTATGAAAAACTGCCTTTGTGTAAAAAGCAGCACATAATATACTGAGGGACTCTGTTTTTCAGAACAACTTGGGAGACAAGACTGTATAAATAAGAGTGTTCAATGTATTTCTTCGTCAGAAGTGCCTGCACAACCGTGAAAACAAATGTAGTGTGCTCGCAGGCTTGGTTTATGTACGTCTGTCAGTGTCCCCCAAAGTGCTAACAAGGCTTTTTAGTTCCTGTTTAGCGATAAATCAAATGTTTCTACCTGTCACTATGCTGCGTTTCACAGACACACCATACACGTGTAATATGAAGAAATACGAAGAGTGTGACAGCGCCGTGCCCCAGGGAGGAGGAGGGTCCCCCTTCCGCTGCCTTTTCCAGCTCCCCAAAATGCACTCCCCCTCGCACCGCTCCAGGACTGCAGCTTTCGATGAGCCGGTCTGATGTGTTAAAAGAACAGAGAACTAATTCAGAGAAATAAGTGAATAACTTTTCTTCTGGGACAGTGGGATGACTAAATTCATCATAGTTTTGATGAACATCACAGTCAGGTAGAAGTGCACATCCAAGAGCAGACGGAGTAGCAACAGCCCCCACCTCCACAGCCCCCAGTAGTCCCTTCCTGACCCT
Source organism: Pygoscelis adeliae (assembly GCF_000699105.1). Lineage (NCBI taxonomy): Eukaryota > Metazoa > Chordata > Aves > Sphenisciformes > Spheniscidae > Pygoscelis > Pygoscelis adeliae. The sequence goes on along the minus strand of NW_008825538.1, from coordinate 1,220,389 downwards.
GTTCTCTAAATGTAAATGGAGGTATCGTTTCCCTGAAATATTGGTCGTGTTCACTTGTCACATACTTGAGTTACATAAGCATCTCAGAGGTGCTAAATAAACATACTCAAAATAGTACCAAGTCTAGTCTAATTGGAAAATTTCACTTAATGTTATTTTTGAGCTATTATATGTAACCTGGCAAAATTTTAATATATTTTGATTTAGCAGTTCAGATATTCATACTTATTATTAATGATTAAATAAGCAACCTGTAATAAATTGCATTAGAATGGAATAATTTTATTGCTACAGAAAACATATTTCTCTATAGAAATGTCGAGTAGGTTTTTTTAAAGTGTTTCCTTTGTGTGTTTCTACTATCTCTAACAGATTTGTTTGGATGAGGGTTCACTACAAAAACTCCTTTGGAAATAAACTGGTTACTCTCCTATTACAAACAGGTGAAATGTATTTGACAGGAAAACACGCAAAGCACCTGGCGTGTTGGCATACTTTTTCTACCATCAAAAGAAGTGGTAGCAATGTGGTACGATTAAACTCACAAACAGTATTTTTGATTGCTAAATCTTTTTACAATACGGATTTACTACACAGGAGCATTTCAGGGGAAAAAATAAAATAAAAATATCAAGAAACCCGCTAGATGGTGCTCTTATACAGAAAATACAGATCAGCAGCACTGCTAAAGGTGAATGAAGGTAACATGCGCCTAACTGCTGGTAAGGAAGGGTGCTTCCCTTTACAGAGGTCACATTTCTGCTATGCATTTGATATCAAAATCCTGTCACTTCCAGTGCTGCCCCTCATATTCTGGAGCTGACATTTCCACAATAATATATATACATTCCCATACATACACAAGCACAGATAAAACATTAACCATAACATGTCATAAAGTCAACTACTAAGACTAAAAGCAGAATGAACTTCTGAAACAAGTGATTAAAACAATTTGAGTTTCTTGCTGCTAAACTACTCCCATTCTGCATGGAAAATTCGGGGGGGGGGAACAAAAGTAGCACACAGAAGGGGTTGTAGTGGGCAGGAAAGCACAGCAATGACTTGGAAGAAAAAGCTTGTTCAGCCCCTTAAGCGTCATCAGGACCCTGAAAATCTGCTCTGCTCATTCCTCTCTTAAAAGGTCAGTTCAGCATCCTCAAACATATTTTTCTGCAAACAGGTAAAGATTTCAGGTGTACTGTGAAATACAATGTTGCACTGTTGTTCACTACTTTCTTAACGTGCGAGGGATGACCAGTCTGCCATTTTTCCCCACTCTGGGCAGAGATCCAAGGAGTGCAGAAAGTGTCAAAGGATCTCACTACTGAGTAGGATCTTTTGAAGCATCAGGATGCAGCTCTACTGCCTTCACAGGTGAAATGATGGACTCAACACCATTCCAGGTTAAAAGCTACTTCAGCTGCACAAGGGAAAAAAAACCTGTATTTCATTCAAAGCCATATATGAGGTTATCTGAATTTGCAACACGCTTTCTCCAGTGCACACTAATTAGGTGTTCCTATTTAAATTCAATAAATAACGACTACTATACAGAAACAGCCATCTGGCTGTGCTTCCCTAGACACTAGAGCTCAACAAGTCTAGTTTCAAATTGCTGTGTGGGACGTGCAGTAATTTTTTTGCAATTGTTTCTTATGATTTCAATACCGAAACAAACACGTTTCATTCCTTATTCTGAAGCTCACATTTAGTCCTTTTTATTTCCAGCATCACAAATCACTTCTCTGAAGAACATATTTACAAGTAAATTGAGATTCCATAGCTGTTCTGTGAAATCCATTCCCAGACTGAACATCTAGTACAGTTATTTGTCCAAAAAGCAACAACATCTTAAAGGTATTCACTTAATGATACAGCATCTCTTCTGTCCGCTACCTTTATGTCACATTTTGTCTGCTCTTAATTTTATTACCAAAAAAAAGCGTCCTTTGCTATTGTTGTACTCAGGTATTTTGTCTTTTCAGTTTCTATGTTGTTTGCTTTTTTTTTTTTCATTACACACTTATTAGACCTTTCACTCCACTTAAGGAGCACTGCATTCACTAGCCCTGCAAATATTCCCAAGGGGTTATTAATATCTTCGAGAAATAAGTTATGATAATCCATTTATTAAGTATGCACTTCATTTTACAGCCTGGAGGACAGTGACCGGTGTCATCAGACACTTTGTTTCTCATCAGACGTAGTCATCTCCCAAATGGTAGACTTGCACTGTTCAAAAATTTATTAACGATTGAGATCCTCTGCCTGGAGTTTTTCTGTTCAAATCCTTCTCATAACAAAAAATGGTACATTTTCCATCCCTTGGGAGCTATCCCAAATTTAGAAATACCTCATATACCAAAAGTAATTTTAACCATCTCTTTCAGTTCTCAACCAGATCAACTCCTTTACAAACCAAGTTATTTTCATATTCATTCAAGACTCGATGCAATTTTGAAACTGAAGAGTAAAGAGGAGACACACAGGCACAGCAGTTCAGGATATAACATGGATCGATGCTGCTGGTAAGCAACTTTAAAGACAAATGGATGTGTGCGCACACACAGAAACAACAAATCATTGGAGTATTAAAATAACATCAAGTATAGGGTGTGTCTGTTTGGAATAATGTATTAAAAAGCAAGGACTATATATACATTTTAACAAATACAATATCATTTTATTCCATTGAAAGATACAGAACTTGCCAATTTATTATATACACACACACAAACACAAAACTCAAGGAGAAAGTCAGCTACGCAGATTCATCAGTTCTGATATTTTCTTTCTGGAGCAATACAAAAGATGAGAGATATTTGCTTTTAGCACCAGTTTTTTTGGTCCTTTTTTCCTTTAGATATCTCTTCTCCCCCCTTTCTAAGTCACAGGCTTTATTCATTTATTTTATCCTTGACTCATAATTTATTGTAGACAATCCAAGCCTTGCTCCAAACACAGAAATACTCCTTTTTATGGGTCTATGCTGCATGCATAGTAAACATTTTTGTATTTACAAAACTGTTACACCTACCCTCGCAGTACTGTACAAGAATGATTACCTCATTTTTCATATCAAAATCTAAACCAAAATATTTAGAATTGTTTAAAATGTTAAGTATTTTAGGGTGCCCTGTTTGAAACCCCTGGAATTTGAATTTCCGCAGTGGTTAGCACTTCTAAAGTTTTGTCAGCACATCCCACTGACACAGCTACATTTCTAGAAATGAAGAAATCACAATCTCAATCCATATTCTGAACAGAGGCATGCTCCTGCTAATTGGAGATGGCTCTCCGTTCCGTCTCGCAGAACGTGTCCCCGCTCCTGCCTGTCTCCAGCCCTTGCAGTGGTTTACACCCAGCACTCTGCATCTCTTTATCTAGTCGCCAACCCCACACCGGAGTGTAGACGCCATCTATCGTCACCGCAGTTTTCATCTAGCACAGATTTCCTGGTCTTTCTCACTTCATTTCTTCACACTTAGTAATTTTACTATCTTTTTATCCACCTCCCCACTGCACTCCAGTTTGATGGGTGGGTCCTGTCCCTGGTACAGATCAGGATGGCTATGGGGAGAGCATGGAGGGTACCAGATGAATCAATCCCACAACACTCAACATGGGACAACACAGCAGTCTCTTGATAATCAGAAAGGCTGAGACCTACGCAGACTGACCAGACCAAACCACCATTTCCTCAGTGCAAACAGAATATTTTCAGAACTCACAATACGTTCTTAACAAACCTCTCTATGGAACTTGCATAAATTTGGGTGAGTTTCATGAGAGGAGTAAAAGGTGCATCCTCAGTGCATCCTAAGAACCCAGAAATATACCAAATTTTACTAATAAATTACTTTATTAATAAATCCAGGAATATTTGGATTTAAATGATCCAAAATTAAAGCAGGAACATTTAAGTTAAAGGACAAAAAATGAGGCATTAAACATGTACTTCTGCAATCAATCAACTTCGAACGGTACTTTAAAGTAGAAAATCTGGTAAGAGACAGATCCATGAACTCTCTTCATTTCTACATAAATTATCTCCGAGAAGCAATAAATGACAACTTTTTCCAAACTTTGCTGCTAATAACTCCCAGGTGACTTTATATCACAAGTCACCATTGTGTAGAGTATGACAATTAACATGACGCCTATTTAAACCCAATAGGTGAAGTGCTTAAAATAGGTGGAATAATTATTTATATTACAAGTGATGAAATTTTGATTGATAAAATATTCAGACAATTTACACTGCAGTTATTTGAAGCATTAAGGCACAGAACGCTGATTCTGAAATTTGAAATAATGAAGCCTGAGAAGTGTTAATATTGTGGAAAAACCTGTAAACTTATTTTTAATATAGAAGAATTATCTCATCATATAATACAAGGTTTAGCATGCACTTCATACCAAATACAAATTGATCTCAATCATTATGACTGATACTGTGAAATAAATATACTGTAAAATTATTTTTACTAGAAAATATAAACTTCCTTTCCCTTTTTGAAGGAATACATTGCCAGCATAAAAATCAAACTTTTTTCTCCACCATCTTTTTACCCATGACATAGTTTCACTAGTCTGGTAATTTTTCTTGCTTTCTTGCTTGTAAAACATATTCACAAATGTAATTTTTTTAAAAAATTCACAAACATCCCACCATCGCAGCCATGAATTTCCACTTTCCCTGGAGTTTAGGGTATGTTGTCTCTGTTGCAAAATTAGGTGTGAATAAATCTCATTTAACAGCTAAGCAGTGAGGCAAAACAGGAAATATAGTTAGAAAGCAGATAAATCAATAGGTTCAATCTTTCTATCCTCAGTAAGCCAGAGAAGAAAATTTTCATTTCATTTCTTAAAAGTACAGAAATTTCTCAAAAAAGACAGGCTGTTTTTCCACACGTAACTGTGGACAGAACACGATACTATGGCTATACGTCTCACATACGCATTCACGATGCCTGCAACATCACGTAAAGTGGAAAAGACTTTACCTGAGGAGAAAAATGATGAACAAATATTCTCACAAAGAGGCAGGGGACAACATCAGATGTCTCGCATAGTCTTCACTAAATTTACTTTCACTAAGCACGACGACTCCCTTTGCATTGAACAGCAGCCTTTTCCAGAGAGCAGCAGCATCATCAGTTTGTCACATGTTTTCTGTTACTATTTGTCAAACCTCTGCTGTCCACAACATGCCAAGTCCCACACAAAAGCCAGAGTACAATCAGACCAAACAGGGATGTTATTCTCAGGATCTTACCAATACGGGACCTGTGAGCTGAGAAGGCCCTGAAAACCATGCAGAATTCCTTAAATCTTGACCCACAATAATTTTACAGGAAAAATTATAGATCTAGAAATATAGATATTAAAAAAAAAAAGATCAGTATAGTTGATGCAGGCAATACTGTTTCATTTACTTGAAAAGCATGATGGAACTGGAGTCAGCCTCCGGGTCCTGCAGTAGTTCTGAATGGTTTTACCCTCTTTGCTTGTCTCTTCCTACACCTATCCACACATTTTCTGCTGTCATGTTTCCACCTCTAACCCCATTTCCCTTTTGCTACTATTTGTAAACTCATTCTCTGCCTTTTTTCACTATCTTACTCAATCCTGGAGCTTCCCTTGATCCTATAATATTTACCCTTTCTACTACTGTCTCCAAAATAGACCCAGTGACAGTGAGCCACAGATGCAGAAGACAAGCCCAGTCTAACATGACATGAGATGAACCACCTGCACTACACCTCCGCGTTCAGCCCTAAGTACAGCAGGATTGAGTAGCTCCTGCAGGTGTATGACAGATGCTTGCATTGCAATGTCATGTATTAATCAAAGTGAAAAGGACACCGTTCCCTAATTATAATTTTAAAAGGCCCTTACCTAAAGTCAGAATGAAAGAGAAAAAACATCTTTTCAGATATTGTCTGCAACTGTTGCTTAAGCAAAACTGTAGCTATTTCTGGAATAGAGGCTGCAGCACTTTGCCTGCAGCTGAAGTGACTGGTATCAACTGTGTTTGAAAGATGCTTTTTCCATATCTTTGATTAACATAACTCCTGACTGAAGTTGAATGTTAATGTTTCCAGGATGCTCAGCTCCATCACCATCTTTATTTTATTGTCTTGACTTCCTGACTTGCCAGACAAATATGATTTTACCATTCAACAAATCACAGATCTTGGTCACAGAACTAAAATGCCAGATTAATCACACTTTGCATTATTTAGAACTATGTAGCTAGATTTTTCAAGGACACTAGGGCAAAAGAGGACTTCTTTATCACAGCCACTGCATATGAGCATAAATAACTCTTTATAATTCAAGTCCATTCACAGCAAACAACTATTCCTCATTAAAAATAACACAAATCAATGTCTGCACTTTGCCTCTGCAGTCTGAGGAAATAGACCTGAATGAAAAGGGAAATTTGAGTCCTGTTCAAGACCCGCTTAGTTAAAAGCACTGTAGATTTCATGGAGAAACACTTCATTTTCCATACAGTTCTGATACTTACATCAAATTCATTTAGTGCAGCAGCAAGCTCTCCTATGCCAGTGTGCCCCTTGTTCTCATCAGTGGGTGAGGTGGCCTGGGCAGCATTGGAGATACCAGCAATTGCTTCTTGTACTTGCTTGAAGACGTAGTCTCTGTTGGCCCTAGTGGCTGCAACGTCAGGGTGACGGAGAAATGCTTGAGATGCAGTATACAACATAGTGGCATTCTTCTTCAGAGCACCTCGAGCTGCAGCCATTTCGTCCCTGCAGTGAGGATCTTTCAGTTCCTATAGAAAAACACACAATTTTTATAGTTGTCAATGAAAGTTCTCATGTTAGAATGTATTGTCCATGCAGCTTAAGTGTCTCTGCATAAATCCCGTCCAGTGATTTTGCAGAGATGGAATCAACGACAGACTCTGCCATAAATCACAGAAAGAAATCTCCCTCCTGCCCAAGAAAGCCCACTCCTTCTGTGTAGCTACAGCTGTTACATTCTGCTCCCAATATCTTCTCATCAAAGAGTCTACATGCTTCCCTTATTCAAAGACCCGCAGAAAATTTATATAAAACATTCAAAATTACTCTTCCTGATTGACTGGATTCAGGCTGCTGATTCCATAAAGGCAATGCGAGTGCAGCAATCCTGTTGCAGCAAGTGCCGTAATTTTATAAGTACTATACCTATGTCCTTTATAAAATCATCATAAGGTAGACCTTTACAAAAATCCAAACCGAAAAATATTACATTGTTGAATATGTATTTAGTTCTTAAAGACCTAATAAATATGCCCCTCATTATTTTTAGCCTTGCCTTCATATTTTGTTCTATTCCTCATATCATTTAGTGTTTGGTTTAATGACATATACTTTCTTTTGTTTCCCCTGACAACAAGCATCAGATACTGTACAATATGTTACCAGAATAAGATGACATTGTATTATTGTTACTTAATCCATGAATTTATTTATTTATAGGATATATCACACTGTCCATGAAAGCCTTTCAAACATTATGTAAGGTAGTCCTAACGATATTCATAAGGAGTAACAAAACATTATTACTTCTATTTTAAAAGTAGGAACAAGGAAGTCTGGAGAGCTGAATAGTTTACTTATGTTCACACATAGAATCTATGGCAAAAATTAAAAAAGAACGCAGATATTCTGGATTTAAAGGTTCTACCCATTGACTAATTTCAACCACACATGACTGACAGGCAACAGTTTTCAGAGAGAATTAAGTTCCTAAAAACTTTATCAGGGTACAAAACAGAACAGATTAAAGGAAAATGTAAGAACATCTAAGTAGTAAGTTCTAATGCTGTCAAGGTTTTCCACAGTTATATGGGAAACCTTACCGACATTATAAAAATGCACCTTAAGAAGAAAATTTTAAAAGGTTTATAACTAAGATTTTCTGTTATTTTTTCATACCTCCAGTAAGAACTTAAGAGACATATACCTTCATTAGCTTTCACATTTCTATCTTTTTCCCATATTTGTAGGTGTACATCCACAAGGGAAGCGTCTGAACATACAGAATAGTACAGTTCATATAGTGACTAGATTTTACATTTTTAATTTATTTAATTTCAGTATAACTCTGAGAATATTATTTTTCATAAAAAAATACAAGAGTGATACAGAAGTAAATTGACATTACTGTAATGCAGAAAATAAATAGACGGATGAATATGGAAAGCCAGCTTTCCAAATCCGGTGTGCTACGCAATAGAAAGACAACACACCCCTGAATGATTGGTGGTATTCAAATACAATCGAAATTGGAGAGACGCTATACAACTACACAGTGACAGCACTGTCTGGACTCTTAAAAAGAACAGTGTTCAGGAGAAAGTAATCTTTACTGCCAAGTTGTATAATTGCAGGCATTGAATAAATGTTATCGTGACTTTCTGGTCTCTTTTCCATCAGCCTTAGTAATGAACAAATTGTTTTTTTTAAGCATCTGAAAATTAATAATGATGGTTTTAAACACAAAGTAGATTTATGTTCTTCCTGAATTTGAATTATACTAGACTACCAAAGAGCTCGTGCTTTACCAGCCATCAGAGTGACCTCAAATCAGCATAGGTTAGAATTAAATGGGAATAATCATCAAATTAAAACTATCCTTAACCTCCTGAATCACTTGCCTTTTCACCCTTCATTCTGTTATTAATTGAAGCCACTTGGAAAATATTCTTAAAGAAATTGCATTTTTTAAAAACTTCATCACATTCAAAGAAAACAATGTGATTAAATTATAGGCCATGACACAGCAATTACTTATTGTACATTTTAAACCAGACTTGGACATAAAATACAAGATCTCTAGAACCAAGACTAACTTTCTCAACCACTGCTTTAAAATGTACTCACCTGTTGTCGTCTAGCAGCTACATAGTTCAGTTTTACCATCTCTTTTCCAAATTCTTTAAAGCGATTCGCTAAATCTTGCTCATTTGTTGCATTTTTCACTGCTTCTAGTGCTTCCTCTACCTAGAACATAATATATCAACTGTGTTAGCATTTTAATCCGGGTGCACTCTTTGACAAAGTCTATAACTATTCTACCCAATACTCTCTATTATATGGACCCAATTTAGCTTTTACGTCCATCACTGTACAGAGGCTTTATGATAGTCCCACTAACTTTAATTAGGTTTCTTAATAGAGAAGCTGTCTGATTGTCATTCTGCATTACTTTCCATTTACTGTACTTTGGTATCATGTAAAAATAATGCAAGGGGCATAACTATCTTAATTTCCCCACTCACACTTATCAGATGAAATGTTTAATATCTGCAGGTTTTAAAATGAAGTAGATGAGTATGTTCTTAATGTGTGGTACAGGCTTTATGGGAAAACAAAGGGAAGTTATTAATTCTGGACAAGAAATGACATTTAAAAAGGAAACTCAAACTTACCATTAAGATTTAAATTTACCCTGATATATCCAAAACACTGTATCTTTGTGAAATAAATGAAACAACAATAGATTCAACCCAGAATATATTTATTATTTGTTTTTTCTCAGCTCTCAGATTTCCTTTTTCAGTTACTTCAAAATTGAGAAAAGAATCTACCAAAGAAAACATACCTGCAGTTACTCAGTCATCCTGTAGCTAACAGGCAAAGATATAAACACCCAATTACACCAACAAGTTAATCTATCAAATCTATCGTAAAACTTTACCTTATGTACAGCAAGAAAAAATATCTGAAGGGACAAAATGCCCTTTTCATACAATAAGTAAAGGAAATTTTCCTGTGAATAGATGAAAATTCAAAGTTGTATTTCTCTCCCTCACAAGATAAAAATGCAATTCCAAGCAAAAAGATTGAGAACTGAAAAGCTTCTATTCATCCTTCTTTCTAAAATCTATTGCTTCAATTCACGATAATGTGCATAATCTTTCAACAACAGACAAATTTTCTCCTCAAAGAGAAACAGCTAATTCTGAGAGGGACATGCTCCCATGCAAGAACAGAGGTTTGCAACTCACTCTCCAAACGCCACTGGGAATCCATAAATTCAGCAGTAGCTGGCATCTAATGAATTTAGAAAGGCATGATTATGTGCAGAACCTGCCTTTTTTTCATTTGCGTTGCTCTAACTGTGTTTTCGTACCAGCGAGAGACGATATTTTTATTTTGATTTACAAATTACAGGGCAGTAGAGTAGCAAACCCATACATTTCTATAGGGAAATGTATAATTCAAGCACATAAATCCATAGCTGCTACGTTGGAAATTTTGTACTAAGTCTGAGAGTTGCAAGCTACACCTTATTCAGAATCCAATTACCTCTTCTTTTACTCTTAAAAAGAACAGCAGTTTTTAAAGCTGAGCAGCCTGCCTTAACCATTAACAAAAATTACAAAAGGATCATTGTATTAACTACTTTATTCTTGCAAGATTCCCAGCAAAATATGAACATCTTTTTTTCAGATCAAGAAGCACGTATATTAAACTACCTGAAACTTTCATCTTTAACATATTTGTATTGAGGAGCACAGGCATGACAAATTGATACGCATTTTTGTAAGTCCTGCCAGCTCTCTATTAAATAAAATTGCTAGAGAATTTGTTACAGATTCCACTCTGATAATCAGATTCCGCAAGATGTTGATCATACTCTATCATGGGCTCAAGCCCATGAAATTTCAAAATGAAGAAATCGGTTATGAGAAGTATTAGAATGGACATGAGCACAACCCCCTTTTTTATTATAGTTTCTTTTACAAATTTAGCTTGGAGCAAGTTCTCTATCCTCAAAAAACCACAGCTTCACACAACTGTACAGATGCGTTCCTCTGGTTAACTAGCATGTAACTAATTACAATAGACTCATAATTCTGTATGTGCATGATCACATACTATATTAGTATATGCTGAGTGTTACACAAGCTTCACTGCAATAGGCACTATTACTAATTTTAGTAATTAGTATGCAACAGAGTAAAAAATGTAACAGAGAATTTGAAAGAAATGACCGAGTATCCTTCCAGAAAGCATCTGCATATATTCGCTCTAAAACTTTAATTAAAATGCACTATTTCCCATGAAGTCTGAAGCCTAACTCACTCCTTTGACATGCTTTCAGTGAAAACTGATTACAGTACATTTCAGTATAAATCAGGCTTCATAACTTTGATGTGCAGAATGATTTTAGTTTATTAATTTTATGGTTAACTTACACCAGTCTTTGTTACCTTTGAGTCAATACAAGAGCTGTCCTTTCATCAATTTTGTAAAATATAAACACTTTTTTTCCCAGTAATTTAATTTTTATTCATCTAAAATTAGTTTGCCTTATAAAATGGTAAGATAAAAATATTTACACTGTCAATCCTCAGAAATAAATTACCCTTTTTAACCTGAAAAAAAAATCAAATTTAAGGTTCATAACTTGAATTTTGCTAAAAACAACCAGAGATGTCTGGCTTCTTGGAAACAGGATTCATAATAACATCTGATAAATGCAGAGATTACAACCCACATTGCCATACACTGCCCTTGCAAATCTGGGCTGCAAACTGTGTAAGTAAATACACCCACTTAGAAAACAGTATTGGACATTTGTGTTTTAAATAACAGAGTACACTGCTGTAACAGAGGGAAGAAATCTCGGATGTGAGAACAAAATTTCTCATCACCTATGAAAGACCTTGAATCTGAATTTTAATCACAATGTTTAGAAAAATCTGTTGTTTATAATATTAAAGTGTTAGTCTCGCTAGCAAAGGACTATTTGAATTACAGTTGCATGGAGTACTGTAGTGGGGAAAAATTAAAAGCATATTTGAGAGAGACAATGCTTACACTGCACATAACCAGAGCCACATGCTGACAATTACGAGAGCAGCATTCTGTTTATCAGGGCAGAGCTCACTAGAATCTGTGCAGAAAAATCTGCCTTTTTCATTATGAAAACTGTTTTCAAACTATTTAGCTTAACTGCACAGTTTGCAAGTCGAAGGGTTCTCATTGTTTTTCCAGAACATAATACTGTTGTACAGTACAGTACAGTTGTTACACTGTTAAAAAGACAAATTAAAAAAAAAAGAAAATACTTTTTAGATAGTTATTAAAAAAAAGTAACTCTCCAACTCTGCTAAACTCACACATGCACTCTGCAGGCTTTGAATATTCTGTATATGAGTTTCTGGAAAATTTGGTTTTGTGTCAGAGGTTTTCGTTTATTTTTTTATGCAATAAAAGTGAAATAATCCAATAACTAGCAAAAGAAAAAAAAAAAATACATTTCCCAGTTTCAGCTGCAGTCTTTTAATACTCCTGTATAAAAACGTGAATGGTGGCAGCCAAAGTGAATACAAATCCATACCGAACTATCTGGCAATCTTTAATTCCTCTTTATTCTATTTTTCCTCTTCGATGGCTGATTAGACACTTGCACTATTGTCTCAGTCCAAATTAAAGATTTAATCTTTTGATACATCCAGAAGTCATACAGAGAAAAAAAAAGCAGAACAACTGTAGTACCTAAACTCTGCCACAAGATAGCAATACTTTACAAGCACTGAGCTAGTAAACCATCCGGATAGCAGGCAAGGTGAGATAAGTAAATGCATCTGTTCAGTTCAGGGAGCTGCTTAACAGCAGTACTAGTCCAGGCATTGAAGATATCTGATAATTTTTTACTTTAAGTCTCCGAAAATTAATTTCTGCAAAATTAGAAAATGAATAAGACTAATGTAGAAATGTGTTATCTCCTACTTCTCATTCAGCACTTCAAGAAAAAACAGTGAAATAGAGTAAGGAATGTGAACAGTGACATCTATTACTGATTTGTTCCCTGTTTTTCTACACACAAAACATGCAAAAAGAATACCGAATATTAAAAATGCATACAATTTTCAGATGTGATAGAAGCCTCATGACATCAGCCATATCAGCCAGGATGAGTAAGCGAGTGACAGCAGAAAGCAAGGCACGAGCAGCCCGCACCATGGTGCCCCGTTTCACTGAGGAGCATGGGTCGTCAGCAAACTCCGAAGAGGCGATTCTCATTGTTTCTCCTAGAATTGAAAAACAAAAAAGGAAATTAAAGATAAGTTTTACACTTGTACTTTTTTCCAGAAAATATAAACAACTCACTAAATTAACTACTGTTAGGTAAAAATTAATGGCTTAGTTACTGAATTGCTCAGGAGAAATATTTTTTTTAAAACGTGCAGCAACTGCCTCGATACTCTCTGCCTTCTTTTCTTTATTCCCAAACTGTTTTTCTTCTAGAGCAGTCACCTGTAACAACTGAAAAGGAAACCAAAACACCAAGACAGACAGCTGAGAGCAACCAGCACAACATAAGAAAAACAGCAGTGTGTGTTACAGATGTGTTACAGTGTGTGTTACAACTCACCTGCGCTGGTAGGGAGAACGGGACAGAGCACCCCAACAGTATCATCCCAATTGCATCTCCCTACAATGCTGCCTTCAAACTACATCCTCCTTCACTCCTGCTCCCCAGTCCCTGCCTTCCTGCTCAGATACTTACTCTGCTCTCCTCCACCTAGAAGAGCTATCACTCCTATTCAAGACTTACTTTTTTTTCCCCCAATCATAGAATCATAGAATTATTTATGTTGGAAAAGACCCTTAAGATCATTGAGTCCAACCGTTAACCTAGCACTGCCAAGTCCACCACTAAACCATGTCCCTAAGAGCCACATCTACACGTCTTTTAAATACTTCCAGGGATGGGGACTCCACCACTTCCCTGGGCAGCCTGTTCCAATGCTTGACAACCCTTTTGGGGAAGAAATTTTTTCCTAATATCCAATCTAAACCTCCCCTGGCACAACTTGAGGCCATTTCCTCTCGTCCTATTGCTTCTTACTTCGGAGAAGAGACCAACCCCACCTCGCTACAACCTCCTTTCAGGGAGTTGTAGAGAGCAATGAGGTCTCCCCTCAGCCTCCTTTTCTCCAGGCTAAACAACCCCAGCTCCCTCAGCCGCTCCTCAGAAGACTTGTTCTCCAGACCCTTCACCAGCCTCGTTGCCCTTCTCTGGACACGTTCCAACATCTCAATGTCCTTCTTGTAGTGAGGGGCCCAAAACTGAACACAGTATTCGAGCCTGTGCGGCCTCACCAGTGCCGAGTACGGGGGCACGATCGCTTCCCTACTCCTGCTGGCCACACTAGTTCTGATACAGGCCAGGATGCCCTTGGCCTTCTTGGCCGCCTGGGCACACTGCCGGCTCATGGTCAGCTGGCTGTCGACCAACACCCCCAGGTCCTTTTCTGCTGGGCAGCTTTCCAGCCACTCTTCCCCAAGCCTGGAGCGCTGCATGGGGTTGTTGTGACCCAAGTGCAGACCCGGCACTTGGCCTTGTTGAACCTCATGATTCCCTTTGTGACCACCGCTGCTATGATTTTACTGCCCAGTCTCCTCTACTCACTCTACCTATTCGCCATCCCAAACTGCCCGAATATCACTATCACTGCCTCTCTGTGGACTAAGCAAAACACTCTTGTATAACACATGAAACATGCTGGTGCCTGGACACATTATTCCTGTTTAATTCCAGCAACAAGCATCTTATTCAACATGGTGCTTGGTAACTAAATCAAGATTTGTAAGGATGAACTTTACTTCTTTTTAGCAGATGGAAGTATTAAGAAAGAAGGAGGAGTACTTAATGCTCCCAGCACTGAAAGGGCTTGAGTTCTTTCTGTAAAGCTGAGATCTAATAGCTTTCAGCTACTAAAGGGAATAGTGCTTTTAAAGGAGTAAGACGAGGACTAGGTTGGAATATGGTAACGAAAGGAGGACAGGGAGAAGCTGAAGGAAATATCTGATTGGAAAGAAAGGTGAGCCAGGGACAGTGCAATGCATTCAGAGAAGTAGGCAAGATACCAGTGGCAAAGAAAGACCTTGAAATCAGAAAATGGGAACTTTCCCCCCCTTATTTACAGCAAGGAATGAGTTGCATAAAAGATTTTTTAAAATCATAACCATCTTTCAAAGATTTGATAATCTACTTTAAGCCAACGCAGAACATGAAGCTCAACCAAAAAGGCAAACATTGCATTAAATTACACAGAAATGTGCTTAACATCACAAGGAGATCAGGTAAATTCTGATATGCAAGGAAGACTTAGTGTACGAAAACTAAACAGCACACCACTGGAAGTCAAATAAACTAGTAGTTTAATGCAGTGATAATTGAAAAAGAATGGCATGTATCTTTTCCTTTCACATATGACTCACAGCAGACTGTGAAGGGACTTGTGCCATAGGATGTTTCTTTTTTTGTAACCAACAGAAAAGCAATAATATAGCACATTGACCATACAGAAATGTAGAACATATATCAATCCATAATTCTCCAAAACAATTCCAGACACTTAAAAAAATAGTTTTTTCACTAATCATTGGGAAAACAAAATGACGCATTTGTATTTCAAAAGTTACTTGCAAAGTAATGTGGTTCTAGATGTATTAATCCAATCTATGAGAAAACCACTTGGGTATTTTAAAGTACTTCAAAAGGCTATGGAAAACAACCCAGTACGGAAACCCCTAAACCCAAATCCTAGGTGCTCGCTGTCTCCGCAGTCAGAAGCAACTTAGCTGTATCTGGACACTCTCATGTACCAGCTGATGAGTCTTGCTCAGAGCCAGTTCTAATTAGGTTGGACTGTGCCACACTGATGACTCAAGATCCAAGCTAGCGTAGCTGCGCAGGGCTGCCCTAACTTCAGACCAGCTTGGGTATCTCCAAAATGCATTGTGTTCTGCTGTGTAGACTTGTTAAAAGTATTTCAAATAAGCCAGCCTAGCTATGGAATACAACCCCATCGATAACCTGGAATTATGTTGTGGCTATGCCAAGCAAAAACTGATTTTTAAGATGATCTACTGACTTAGCTTTCTTTATGCTGTTATCCTTTGCTGAAAGAAAGCTCGGTATGCAAGTTGCTTTTTCAAAAATTCAGCATTCTCTAAATGCATCATAAACTCTCAGCGGTTTCTATATTTGAGTTTGTTTGTTATGACCTTTTCAAACCACAATTTTATTAATCCATATAATAAAAGTTTATGCCAGCGCAGCTGAATTAACAGGTTTAAATTCATTTTCACCTGTCTTGCTACTATACTGCCTACTATAAACCCATTCTATCGTATTTTCTCCATGACATTTTCAATCAGAGAAACAGCATGTACTCTGCCTTGCCAGGACTACGTACACGTTGCCCGACCAGCCAGCGCGTGGCAAAGACAAGGTTGAATTGCATCTGCCTTGCTCTTGGTGTGAACACAGGTCTGAGGTTTTAGTTTTTCTCCTCTCTCCAGTTGCTGATTTTTTTAACTTTTTAAATTATGTTTACATTTTTTTGCATAGTTTGAAACTGGACAACAATTTAAATAGATTAGGAGTTACCAACAGATCAATAATTATGCAAGCCTCATTTCCCTATGAAATTAGGCTGAAAGAGGAACAAACACCATTTTGAATGAGATTTTATATTCACCCAAACTTTGCTATTATTAAAAAAAAAAAAAAATCTGTTTGTCTCCAGTGTAGAAACTCAGAAAGAAAGTAATTCTAATGTGAAATCAAAACATATTTACATTGCTTTTAAGACCATTATAACAACATCCAAAAAAAAAAAAAATCCCAGATGGCATAACTTCCCATAAGACAATGCAAATAGTGGAGGAGAAACTTAAGACAGCCACAGTGAATAATTCCCATCAGAACTCTTTTCCTTATTATATTACCATTAGGACTGTGTGCTATTATAATTTATGTGCAGTGTACCTTGGGTGATAAGCTGATAATATAAAATTTCAGTAGAAAAATTCGAATGGCTCATTTCTAAAGCTGCATACTTTTTTTAGATTTCCATAAGGTTGCCAAAACTCTCAAAAGATTTCTTAAGAGACAAAGAACAAACAGTCATTGTCAGATAAAGAGACAACAAAACAAATTTCTCAACATGCTTAAATGTTATATTGCTCAGCATCGCAGAGTCAAAGTTCTAGGTACCTGATCTCCACAGAGAAACAACAAGGTTTCTGTGGCGGAGGACCACAGTTTGCTGTACCTACATTTCCATGCATTTTACCCGCGCGCCAAAAATCACTGAAACTAGGAGCAAGGAACTCTGAGGCCACAAAGATTTTTCTGACACATACTTTAAATCAAACAGTTATTGGAAAAATTTATCAACAACTCTTGGCTGTGAGTGTGCTAAAAATTGGCAATGAAATTTCCACAAATCTTTTTATTATTTTTGAGTCAGTGACTCAAAATATTCCATCTAAAAGGAGAGGCTGAGAGCCATGACAGAATAGCTTAGAGTCGAGCATCTGGGCAAGGGTTGGATTTGAACTTCCTAACCTGGGAATTTGATTCAAAATGTGGACAACTGGATTCATCTAATCAGTGTTAACAGTTGGGAAGGCATCATCTTCCCTTTGGTTATTTATTAAAGGAAACCAACTATCACAGCTTTATGTAGAAAGCTTGATCCAATATGCACTCTTAGAGCATATCTAGCTGATGGAACCCAAGGGGATGCATGCAATGGTATGAAAACCCCAGCAAGGCTTTCCCTTATTTAAGCTTAAGTTGGATTCAGATAAGATGGAAGTGATTCTGAGCATCCAGCAAAGAAACTTTTGTATGTGAAAGTACGTGAACTTTAGGTATATCCAAGATGAGATGAAATGGCAGCCAAAGCAAGCACTGGATTTTGGAATCAGATGCCTACAAATTGCTTAACTTCCATTTTGGTACTGAAGAGATTTTACAGTTTTCTGCCAAATTGCCCGTCTGTAGCTTCAGATAAATATTGAACTATGAAAGAAGGAAATAGTATTTGGTAATTAGCCAGTGGCACTAGGAAAGCAAGCAGGAAAATTATCTTCTTAGGCTTGACTATCCAAGGAGATGCAACCAGAAAATTTATTTGAAAATTAGCACTGGTGGACAGAGGGAAAATACACGGAGGGTCAAAAAAACAGTTTAAAAAGTTTGGATTAGTTATTTAACCTTAGAAAGCTAAAGTTAGGTGAAATAAATCTTCTCCAAAATAATTAAGCAGAAAGTATCAAATAGACATAAACAAATAAGCAAATCAAAAAAGTATTAATATAAAAGTTCGTAGCAGGTTGTTTAAGTCCTATAAAGAACCAGTAGTTCATAATTTAAAATATAATAACCTAGAAAGCCAACCGTTATTGGGGAGGAAGGATTGTCTATCTTGGTGCCAGTTAACGTATTTTTATCCTTGTACAGCAATAGTACCAAACCGGTCTTAGGCCAAAGGTAATGTTGGAGCTACAGCTAGTCAAGTTATTTTTCAGAGAAACATTTTTATCTGTAAAAAGCCAACCCTACTTGCAGCTATCCATTCCTTTCCAAATTCATTTCAAGCTATTCTGTAATTTATATTAAATTACTTTCAGTGAAAATTAGGTCAATGCAAGAAACACAGACATCTTGAGTCATCAGGTCTGCTTCCTTGCCACTGCAGACAGTCATGTCATAATATAATTAATAATAATCTTAATATGATAATAACTACACTCACAAACTTATCAAGCTTTCATCTTAGAAACAGCTCAGACATTTAACCCCAATTAATCCTACTGGAAGTAGGAAACTCATTCCAAAATGAACTCCAGAATCTGACAAGTTTTTTTCATTAAAGACACTTTAGTTCCATACTGGCTCTACTTGTAGATAATTTTTATCCATTTCTTCTCATGCCCCATTTGTCCTTCAAGTAAGCATTCTTATTCCACTGTCTTTCCTATTGTCCCTTTTTCGCTTCATGCATTTTTGTGATGAGCCATGACAGATTAAAGGCAGTATTTCAGTCTCCTCTTATCGCATAGAATATCCATTCCTATAATCATTTCAGCAGCCCTGTGAAACAATTATGTTCCTGGAATACATGTGATAAGAACTGCAGTTTTCGAGGAGATATCATTTGCAGCTACGAGAAATACTTCACCTGATACCTTGCAGGATTCACATACCTTTTTTCTTAGACACACAGTGTCAGCCATTTTCTCACTAAGACCCACATACTAAATTCTTTGGCACCTTGCTTTGAGAAAAAAGTATGCATTTAATTTACATTTCGTAAATGAAGAGTCTTAGCTGGGTTAGAAAGTGATTTAAATAACCTAGAACGTTCAGTGGAGAAAGTCCCTATTAGCCACATTTAAGAAATGCTCATCATAAAACGGAAAGGAAAGGAAAGGAAACGAAAGGAAAGGAAAGGGAAGGGAAAGGGAACAAAAAACCCAAACCAAAACAGAAAATAACCAAACCCCCCCCCCCCCCAAAAAAAAAACCCTCAACACTGAAATCTAGATTAATTCCTGAATTCTAATGATTATAGGTAGAACTGCTGCTTGTGTGAAATTAAGACTCATAGCTGGACAACATTTCATGTACTTAGATCCATATTGCATGAGGGTGAAAGGTTTTTATTTCTTTCAGAATTCTTTTCTTTTTGCTAATGAAGCCCGGGATACCGTTGGCCACCTTTGGAGTATTGCCAGCAGGTCGAGGGAGGTGATCCTTCCCCTCCACTCAGCACCGGTGAGGCCACGCCTGGAGCGCTGTGTCCAGCGCTGCACTCCCCAGTACAGGAGAGACATGGACATACTGGAGAGAGCCCAGCAAAGGGCCACGAAGATGATGAAGGGACTGAAGCATCTCTGCTATGAGGAAAGGCTGAGAGCGCTGGTACTGTTCAGCCTGGAGAAGAGGAGGCTCCAGGGGGACCTTACCAAGGTATATAAATAACGGGAGGGAGGGTACCAAAAGGAGGGAGCCAGGCTCTTTCCAGCAGTGCCCAGTGACAGGACAAGGGGCAATGGGCACAAACTGAAACACAGGAGGGTCCCTCTGAATGTCAGGAAACACTTTTTTTTACTGTGAGGGTAACTAAACACTGGAACAGGTTGCCCTGAGAGGTTGTGGAGTCTCCATCCTTGGAGACATTCAAAATCCGTCTGGACACGATCCTGGGCAACGAGTTCTAGGTTGCCCTGCTTGAGCAGGATGGTTAGATCAGATGAGTTCCAGAGGTCCCTTCCAGCCTCAATCATTCTGTGATTTTGTGGATCTGATAACAGCCACACAACAAGCCACTTTCCTGCACTAGAAGATGTGTCCAAAGTCATTATTTAGGTTCTGGGATCTCATCAGCTTGAGAAGGTTCAAACCTACAGCTACCATCTCCCAACATCGCTATCAAACCACTTAGCTTGCTCTGAGAGGATTTAACTGGGGGACCTACTCTATCTATCCTTCCTTGAGGGGTAATGCAGGATTAGATTTAGTCATACTCAGTCACTTTCTGCTAACAAAGTTACAGCACCTAGAAATGGAGTCTTTTAGACCTGATTCTCAAAAAAACCCTTTTCCCTTGGATTTTCAAAATAAGATGTCATTTCATTTTCGATATTAAATTCATGCACTCATATAGGAGCAGTTAAAGATGTCTTTACATGTATTTAACCAGAATCATGTACACATGTAAGTCACCTAGTAATCTGTGTAAGGTAATTCAAGTACTACAAGCTTAACTTCTGCAAAAAGCTATCAACAGATGATTGCAAAGGTCACCAAAATTCTGAATGATTCAGTATAACCCAAAAACCGAACATTCAAAAAAACGGACGTCAAAAGGGCAAAAGGAATGTACAGTCCACTGCATGTCTCATGTGGAATCCTATTCAAATTTCGACTTCTCATCATTAAAGTCTTAAAATGCAATAAGGCTCCAAACAACTGGAAAGGTGTTAAATGATTACTACATAGCAAAAGTGAAAATCAACCTGAGGGAAAAAAAAATCAGAAAAACAGATGAAGTCAATAAATCTATACATTTTTTCCTATAATTTTATATACATATACATAGATACACATATTCAAAAACTATACATATACACACATCCATTCAGAATTTTTTTATTTTCTGAGTATATTTCCAGAAACTATTAAGCTGATTACTTCCTATTTTTTACTGAAAAGAAAATATTTTTATTATACCAGTAGCTAGGGAAAGTATAAACAACAGAAATGTGTAAGTATTCTGTGATGTTCTTAGATACACACACAAAAATATATGTACATATCTATGCATGTATATCAAAGAGAAATTAAAAGATGATGACATGATTTTTTTCAAAAAATAAACAACCTGCAAGGGTAACTGACAAAAAGCAACCATGCTATTTTCATAAATATGGGCTTTCATAGGATTTAATTTACAAACAAATATTCTGATAAAAATCTGTTTAAAATATCAGTGTCGCCATATTAAGTGGAGTAACAGATTACTAATATTTACAAAAATAATAACCAGGTTAAATAACGAGCGTTTATTGGTAAGACTTGTCTTTGGGAATCCCAGGCCTCTGAGAGCAGTGGGAAAGGCGGCAGGCAGGCTTACCCTTGGTAGGGAACATTTAAATAGACTGGACATGCCTAAGTCCATGAGCCCTGATGGAGCGCACCCACAGATGCCGAGGGAGCTGCCCCAGTTCAGCCTCAATTATCTTTCAAAGATCATGGTGATTGACAGGGGGAGCTTCCTGAAGACTGGAAGAAAACAAATGTCATGCTTTCTTTTAGAAGGGAAAGAAAGTGGATCCAGAGAGCTCCAGGCCAGTCAGCCTCACCTCGATCCCTGTAAAAGAGATGGAGCAAATACTCCTGGAAGCCATTTCCAAATTTAAGAAGGAAAGGAAGGTGATTGGGAATAGTCAGCATTAATTTATGAAGGGGAAACCATGCCCAATGAATCTGATAGCCTTCTACAATGAGATGACAAGGGGAATCATAGAATGGTTTGGGTTGCAAGGGGCCTTTAAAGATCACCTAGTCCAATCCCCCTGCTGCAGGCAGGGACATCTTTCACTAGATCAGGCTGCTCAAAGCCCTGTCCAACCTGACCTTGAACACAAGGAGAGCAGGAGATGTTGCTTATCTTGACTTTAGTAAGACTTTTCACTCTACCTCCCGGAACATCCTCACAGAGAAACTGATGAAGTGTGATCTTGCTAAGTGGATAGTGAGATGCATTGAAAATTGGCCAAACTGCTGATCTCACAGGGTTGTGATCAGTGGCATGAAGTCCAACTGCAGGCAGGCCACTAGCGGAGTATCCCATGGGTCAATACTGGAGCCAAGACTGTTTAACCTCTTCATTATTGACCTAGATGATGGGACAGAGGGCAAGCTTACCAATGATACAAAACGGGGAGGGGTGGTTGATACACCAGATGGTTGTGCTGCCATTCAGTGGGATCTCAACACCCCAGAGAAATGGGCAAACAGAAACTTAATGAGGGTCAATAAAGGAAAATGCAAAGTGCTGCAATTGGGCAGGAGTAACCCCAGGCATCAGCACATGCTGAGGCCCAACAAGATGGAAGACAGCTCTGCAGAGGAGGACCCAAGGATCCTGGTGGATAATAACATGAACATGAACCAGCAATGCACCCTTGTGGCAAAGGTCAGCAGCATCCTGGGCTGCATTAGGAACAGTGTTGCCAGCAAGGTCGAGGAGGTGATCCTTCTCTATTCAGAACAGAGGAGACCACACCTGGAGTGCTTTCTCCAGTTCTGAGTCCCACAGTATGAGACAGACATGGGCATACCGGGGCAAAAACCAACAAAGGGCTACTAGATGATTAAGGGATTGGAGTATCTGTCATATGAGGACAGGTTGAGAGAGCTGGATGGCTCAGGGAGATCTTATCCATGCATACAAATACCTGACAGGAGAGAATGAAGAACAAGGCTCTTCCCAGTGGTATCTAATAAAAGGACAAGAGGCAATGGGCATAAATTGAAATGGATTTTCCATTTTTTATTATTATTTTTTATTTTTATTTTTTTGTCAGAGTGATCAAAAAACAGAATAGGCTTCCCAGAGAGGTTGTGGAGTCTCCATCAGTGGAGATATCCAAAATCTGACTGGAAATGGTTCTGGGCAACCTCCTCTAGCTGACCCTGCTTTAAGTAGGGGCATTGAATATCTCTAGAGGTCCCTCCCAGCCTCTGTGATTCAGTGAAACCTCTCCTTCCTCCAGATATCAAACAACTTCAGGAGCGTGCACAACAGCTAGTGCCACGACAGTGCTGGAACACGACCTGAACTGTACAATTTCTTAACACTGGAAGTCAAGATGATCTACTCTCTGGATCTTATCAGCTCTTTTCTTCAGATGCAATCACATAATGTTTAACAGTAGTGACAAAAGCAAAACAAATATTTTGATCATGGCTTCTTTAGGACTAATATGTAATTTGCAGTTTCTTGAAAAACAAAGGCACAATCACTTTGTTTTATGGATACAGAATGGGAATCCTGTTTAAAAGAAGTTACTCTCTTCAACCAATTTTCTTATGATACATGACTATTCGGTGCAGCAATAACTGTGTTTCCTTTGCCTGACACACTCCTGCTGCCTTCATTGTGCCAAGTCTGGCAGGAATTTCCCGCTATGGTAAACTGATTTTCTATAACTGGCAAAAACCTAACCAGACAAAAAAAACCCTACTTTCTACTTGCTCATCAAACTAACTGTCTTCTCTTACATCAGAAAAATTACGGCAAAGCCAACACGATGGGTTGAAAACATGTTGAAAAATAATTGTAAAATGTATAGTATTTAAGTAACAAATGATGATTTAGATTTCACGCAGTTTACAAAAAAAAGTCCTGTAGAGATAGATGCGTTTCATTTACACACATGAAAAGCTGTGAATTTTTATACACCATTTGCTATGGAAATCATTACTTGGACTTATCATTGGTAAAGAAGATATCTTCTGATCCATGTCTTCAGAAAAAGCAACTCCTATTTTAGCCTAGTGCAAGTTGCTGGGGATGGCATACAGGAAAAAAAGAGCAAAGGGATGGCTGAGAAGTTCCAATGTTGATTACTGGCACATTTTTTGGTAGAAGTGCATAAACATGCTCTGTTGAGCTACTAGAACTTTTAGAATCATAAGCAGACTTAAAGGTAGGCATCTACCTATTAAGAAAGGAAACTCTTAATGGTTAATACACTGAGGAAATGCCATTCTTCCAAAGCCTTGAAGTGTTTATTAAGAGATAGAAGATGGTGGGCACAAAGCAGCAACCTAGAGAACAGCTATGATCAGTAGGGGATGCTGACAATACTCCAAGCACCTGGAAATAATTAAGGGAACAATGACAGCTTGAGTGTATGTACCATTCCTGAGCAGTTCTCAAATGGAAGAAATTAATAAAGCTATGGTCTAATTAATCCATCTCTTTTAGATTTTGTTTTTTTGTTCTACATGTCCAAGATTAAAAAGACTGTGACAACTGATCCATGACCTAATTAAAGTATTTTAGAGTGCTCTCCTTGTAACTAGAGCACAACCATTGTTATGAAGCTATTCTAAATTAATGTATAGACCCAAACTGAGTTGCAGATTCCATACAGAACAGTGTTTATGATACTAAATGATAATATGATAGACTTGAATAACCCGTAATTGGTAATAGGGTATATTTAAACAATGTAAGCAGGTTTTTAATCCTTTCCTCATGGATGCTGTCTTGTTATTAAAACAAACAAAACCAAACCCGTCAGGATGCAAAGATCTGCAATTTTATCCCCTTTGGACTTGTCTAGAAACTCACCAAATAGAGTAGGACCACTTCCTGTCCATTTCAGTGTATTTGCCAACTGTCAAGTTTCTGATTCAGGAATAATGCACTAAATCTGGTCTTTGATGGTTGGTATCTCACTGTCTATATTCCTCCTACCTTAATAATCATATTGGTTATTTACCCCATATCTTAAATTATCATATTTTGTTTCCAGTACTTTAAAAATCCATTCCCATAAGTGAAAATAGTTCATTTCAGTAGGAAACTCTGACATTGTATAATCATTTGTTAAAATTTGGGAAGTAATTTGTATTTTCATACAGGAGAATGCTGTATACTTACTAAATATAAATATGCATTAAAAATGCTATTCAGAATTCCCAAAGCTTCACATGAATGGCTGTTAAATCTTCATCTCCCCTTCCCTAACACTTTTCTTCTAAATCTTTACTACTATGTCCCCTAAACTCATTTCCCCTTTCACTTGCAGTTGGGATTTTGTTCTCTCTCTGTGGAAGAATGACCATTGTTCTCATCATATTAATAGATTTCAAGGCCAGAAGAGGCCACATATGATCTAGCCTGATCTTTTCCCATTACATTTCAGCTACTAGAGCTGCATCTCTCTGGAATTGATTATACAGACAATCTAGTTCACTTAAATTTGACTCACTTTACGTTTGACATTTAGATAAAGTGATGGAAGATGAATCACTGTATTTTAAAGCACAATGGATATCCTTAAAGCTAGTATGTATTTTAGATTCAATATTCGCATTTAGATCCAATAGCACACCATCTCATTCACTTCATAGACATTAAAATGTATAATTTTAATTAACCCAACTACTTCTTTCCTAAGGGATAGTAAAATACCAAGAATACAGAACTTTAAGATATTTAGCCACATATCTATGACAATCTGAAACAATTATTTCACAAATGTTACATTTTAGAAAGAACTTTTCTAATTAATAGTCAGATTAATAGTGCATTTGAAACATCACTGATACACTTAAGTACAATAAAACGTTAATTAAATTTCAATGCAAAAGTAAATTGTTTTGGATGTGAGAATCCATTAGCATTTCTAATCCCTATTTGTCTGCAGCTCTCAGCTACTCTGCAGTTTAACATCCTTCAGGGATAAACTAAACAACTGATTAGCCTTCACTGAACTGGAGAGTTCATGAACATCAACATGAACATTTTAGATGTTCAACACTGTGGTTGGTGCTAGGGAATATGAAAACACACTGGACCTCTTAAGATATCAATAAACACAGAAGCAAATTTAAAAATTCAAACTCAACTGAATTATAATGTGGCCTTATTTGTATCCTAGCAAAAGTCATGCAGCTGAACTTCAATGTTCTACAGAAGACAAGAAAAATGTTTCTTTTTATCTCAAAGTAGCATCTGCGTTGCCAAATTGGCTCTCTCCTTGCTTTATTCCAGTGGCCTGATAAACCTGATTGTCCAAGATGTGCTGGCTTTGGCTGGGATAGAGTTAATTTTCTTCCTAATAGTTAGTATGAGGCTACATTTTGGATTTGTGCTGGAAACAGTGTTGACAACACAGGGCTGGTTTAGTTACTGCTGAGCAGTGCTTACACAAAGTCAAGGCCTTTTCTGCTTCTCACACTGCCCCACCAGCGAGCAGGCTGGGGGGGCCACAAGAAGTTGGGAGGGGACACAGCCAGGACAGCTGACACCAACTGACCCAAGGGATATTCCACACCATATGACGTCATGCTCAGCATATAAAGCTGGGAGAAGAAGAAGGAAGGGGGGGACGTTTGGAGTGATGGCGTTTGTCTTCCCCAGTAACCGTTATGCGTGATGGAGCCCTGCTTTCCTGGCGATGGCTGAACACCTGCCTGCCGATGGGAAGCAATGAATGAATTCCTTGTTTTGCTTTGCTTGTGTGCACTGCTTTTACTTTACCTATTAAACTGTCTTCATCTCAACCCACGAGTTTTCTCACTTTTACCCTTCTGATTCTCTCCCCCATCCCACCGGGGAGGAGTGAGCAAGCGGCTGGGTGGTGCTGAGTTGCCGGCTGGGGTTAAACCATGACACAAGGCTATACACAGGCTAGTTTGCTCTCACACTCCATCCGGGAGGGAATCCAGTAATATCTTTTTCCAAGGAAACCTGGATGTGCTTGTTTGCGTAGTTCAGATACTGAACGTGGCAGGACTGTCTTTCAACAATCAGTACAAAGCAGAACAGATTTCTGCCATCCAGCTAGACACTAGGGTGCATGGTTCAGCACTGCAGGAAGCCTGTTTTTTCTTTGTTCAGCTAGTAGTTTTTCCACAACTTCTACATTTATTCTAAAAATTTGACATTTCTAATTAAAAATAAGAAGTGTTTCCTTCTTTACCAAATAGCTGCAGAACTGAGACAAGAAGCACATTCAAAATGAGTAGAATATTTCATCACATAAACAAGACAAAACTATTCAAATAACTACAGTGGCAATTGCTAGGAAAAGTTGCCATCTTTTTGGCGAACCATGCATTTAAATTTATTAAAATAATTATTGTAATAAAGGACTAAAAAGAATGTAACTGACAAAAAAATCTTTTTCTGTGAGTACTAGCAATTAAAGTCTTGAATTTAATCATTTAATGGGTTTCTGCATAACAATTTATGAATTGTAAAGGAATTGTGATTAATAAATTTGAGTGAAACGTATCAGGTATAGAAAGGAACAACATTTGAAAAGCACACATAATTTTCTAACAGACATAGAAAAGGAAGCACTGTAAGAAAACTACCGTGGCATTCTCCATTAGGCAGACAGATTCCATCCTTCTGGATATTACTTTCTTTCTGGGGCTTGAAGAGGCTTACAAATACTGTATAGCCAAGCAAGTCAGCGGGTAGATTATATCTATGCCCTAGGCACTGTGAACTAAGTTCAAAATCATAATTAGAATCAGCTCCATCATTCTCCATTATCACATTAAAAAAATTGCCCAATGAAAAGTTCAGTTGAAATTGATATTTTTTGAGATAAGCTTCAGTTTCAAAGGCTTGATATTTTCCAGCAAGTCACATTTTCTTAACAAAATTTATCAAAAATTCCCAAGAAGCTCTGAGACCGGTAGGAGCAGCAAGTTACTAAAGTCAGCTCAGGGGAAGCACTGTGAGGAGGTGAGTAGGATTGATGATGAGATTGGTCAGTCTAGTGGATTGATCAACTCACTAGATGTTTTAAGGAGTAAGTTGTGTATCCCTGCTAATTTATGCATTTTCTTATACTTAGTTCCTATCTGTGAATGACTTGACAGAAGCAGTAAGAGACGCAGGGACCACCTGGCGCTGGACAGAGCACGTTTCCAAGTACACTGTAGCCTGGGGATTCATATAGCAAGATGTATTGCTGCCTGCTGATCACCCAGATTTCTGATGAGCCTGAGATAAAGGAAATGGGCACATTATGAAAATGACAGAGGCATACAGCATATTTTTAACATCTTTACTAAAAATCTGGGGAACAAACACGGCTAAAAGTAAAAAAAGCCTTTCCACAACACCCTGACTGGGATTAAGAGAACAGCCATGTTAATGTTGGACAATTTAGGGTTTTGTGGACAAGGCAGAAAAAAACCAGGAAAAATTTAAATACAAAAATTGAAAAAGGTACTATATGAGATAGTAGCATGAGAAAGAAGAAAGGCAAACCAAGGAGAGTCACCAGCACAGGGAAAGTCTATGGTATAGGCTTACAATAAGAAAAGATAAGAGAAAGGAGACAACAAAGAATACAAAGGAGAGCACTTGCAGGTTTACACAGAACAAGAGATAGAAGGCACAATAGCACTTTTAAAGAATTAAGTGATTTCATTTCTACTATCTGTTCACATAATCTGCAGGCATTATTTACAGTAACCTATATTTAAGACCCAACACAGTTATTTTTATGCCATAAAAGAACTTGTCAAGGATTTCTGAAATCATGCCCAAAGCATCAATCTACATGAAAACTAAGCCTATCTTTCCAAAATTGGAAATTACATGAAAAAAATAATTTTCACAGACTATAATGATCTTTCATCTAAACTTGACTTGGAAACATTTTAATACCCTTACACTTCATTGCCAGTTTCAATCAGAATTCATATATCATACAGGTGTTAATATAACATAACCCTTTATAAACTACACACAATGCATGAATGTTTCAAAACTGCAAGAGCTTCTGTGCAGAGAGATAAAGAGATACCTGAACTTCATACTATGAAATTACACTCTGGTGCAGGGATCAAAACACAAAGCCGATCTAGGGACCACCACCAACACACAGAAAGGCAGATCAGTATGTTTTGTATAATAAAAGGTTCATAAAGAATACATGGTTATTGTTAGATTTTTAACGAGAACAGAAAATAACAATCATTACTGAGAGCTGCAAGTATAGGTGTCACCATGGAAGCATATTAAGAAACATGAGAGGTGTAAAAACCGTGCTTAACTATCAGGAATAGTCATCAGCTGCATCTATTCCGTGCACTTGTCAGCAGGTGTATTAGTCCATACAGACTTCTACGCTAGCCTAGCTAGAGCATCTCTGCTCCTTAAACTAGCATATGTAGAGCTAATTAGGTATTTCCACCTCACGTTGAATTGCAAAAAAACCCACCCCAAATCACACATCTTTAGTTTTCACTGAGGCAAAGGCAAAAAAAGGAGATGGATTAGTCAGGAAAATCATAGCCAAAGAGCAGAAAAAAAAAGGCAAATGGGGAAAGAAAAGTGGAAATAAAGACAAATGAAGAAAGAAAATAAAAAGGTTGTCCTACCATGAAACCTCAAGGTATCGTTTGGACAGAATTAAAAATGGGCCAAAATGATTTTGTAAGTACCATGTATGATCCTGGCATTGAACCAGATCATGTTGCATGCAGGAACGCAGGACTGGAAGGATTCCTAGATCATCATGTCTAGCTACTTGCTTCCACCTGCAATTATAGTATACAGTCTTCCAGTATTCATCATAAACAGACAGATTTATTCTACAACTCCCTCACCACCTTCTGACTCTGTTATTGCTACGTCTGGGTTATTCCAGAACTTCATTCCTCTGACCTTGAAACTTTCTTCTAATTTCCCAGCATATAGTATCCATGAGGAATTTATACCTATTTCTTTTTGTTTCAGTGTCATACTATAAATTCAACATAACTTCTGCCATGCCCAAGTATCTATAAAGGACAGTCCTAATGCTCGAACAGTAATTTTTTCTATTAGCTATACAGACTCGGAAAAAATAGAAAGAGGGCTTTTCTGCACGGAAAGCGTCCTCGGATGTAGAAGCGATAGGGAAGGAGCACAATCCAAGACACATGAGAGGAGAAAATGGAAACCTCTTCAGCCAGTGGGAAATGAGTTAAGCTTAACTGAACAGTAGCTTAATTCAGGCTCATATGTGGACAATTGTATCTAGCAAGTTAGCCATAAAATAACAACACGATCAAAGTAATAAAATTAAGAGTGATTTAAAACAATAAGGTCCAGAAGAAACAAGTGAAAGGAAGATAGGGTTGATATATTTTTGTGAAGAAAAGCAACGTTTCATCAAATACTGTAGAAATCACATAATAATATAAACAGAGTATATAAACTGAATTATCTGCAATTAAAACAAACACGAAAAAAAAGCCAAGCACAGCTCTGAAAGTCAAATTTGGAACAATTATGGATGAATGAGATTTGCAAACATCACAAATCAGAATCAGTGGAGAGTCTAGACTTTTATTTTTAGTAGTTATAAAAATAATTCTAAATTCCATAGGCACTATAGAACAGTCTCCTTTTCCAGTTTTCCTATATAAACAGCAGCCATAAGATCTTGCAGACCTAAAGTTTAAAAAATATTTGTCACTGATAAAGGGACTAAAACTGAGAAAAAACAAGACAGCTGGCTATCAGAATACTATAATTTGACACTTCTCAGAGGAAAGCAGTACGTGTTATTTGATTATAACATTTTATATTCCCTCACTGTGCAAAGTATTACTCAGAATATTGGCCTTTGTAATATGTGAAAAGTGCACTCCAGACGTGTTCAAAATGGTAAATGGAAAGACAATAAATTAAAGTCTTTTATACATTGACTAAGCACCTTTTAGGATTCAGACATTAGGAAGCGTATTTCAAATTTTCATACTGTCATTTTTATTACTTCTCTCATCTACTACCACTTTCTGAAACCATATCCAAAATTAAAGCCTAATTTGTATGGGAGAATGAAGCTTCTTCACAACTGCTTTTAAAGTTGGATGACTGCCATGGAAAATGTAGTCAAAAATAAAGAACACAGAAGGCAACAGACTTTAGGCAAGGAGGAGGACTGAAGAGGGTACAAGAAAGACTCCCAGATAAAGTTTATTGCTCCAAGGACTGCTTATATCTTTCTCATTAAATGTGACTGGGTAAGTAGCAGAAATAATCCTGGTAACACGGATCAGAACCCAAGGTTCCCACTTTTTAGGTGAATTACAGCAGTATTTACAATTACATTCTGAAGAAAGAAAACCTTGCTTTTTTAAATTGAAAATATATTTTTCCACCTCATTTACAACACTTACTTAACAGAACAAAAACTTTTTTGTGTAATTGTTAGTAACTGCTTTCTGTGTAATCATTACTAAATCACTCTTGAAATTTTCCAGTTATGGTTTTTGAAAGATGGGAAATAATCCTGTTTTCATCATTCAGCCCAGGGAAGGGAGCAGGACTGGAAAAGCGAAGGCAACAGGGCAGGATAACGGTGGCAGTGCAGAACGAAACCTGTCTTTCCCTTTGGGTGAAGGTTGGCTTCGTAACACATCCCATATTGTCCATCAGCTCTTCAGTCGAAGCAATGTGACTGAAGCATAAAGTAATGACCAAATCTCAAGCTCATGTCCTTGACTTTCTCCCTTGGCTAGACGACTTCCCAATTTACGTCTCCAAGACAATGTCCCTGCACCACCCCAGATCACCCTCCCACCTAGTTTCCCTAACCCCATCCACTGCTACATTAGACAGCTGGTGAAACTCATATTACCTTTGCTCTGTTAAAAACTTCCATCACTGGGTGATGGAAGTTTTAGAGGCCACCTACACACAGTCATCTGAGGTCACTCCATTGCCAAGCTGAAAGGAATATCCTTCCAAATACTTTTGATCTGACAGAGTAAAATAACTGATTTTCCAGTTCAAAGGGTGATTCAAACTTTTCCTTTTTTTTTTAATGTTGGGTTGAACAAAAAGAAATTCCGTTCAGAATTTCTACCCAATGAATCAATAGTGATTTCAAGCACTCAGCTGTGAACCAGATGATGCTTCACCAGCACATAAATTAGAACAGCTTCAAAAGGAGAGGCCGAGATGCTCATCCCGTGGTGCTCTATAGCTTCATGGTAACAGTGTTCTTCTGAGGGGTCAGAGACTTCAATTCAAATCTCTATATTGAATTACGCGCAGAGAGGACTTAAATACAGATTTCAAGCATGCTGGAAAATCTTCTTGCAGAACATTGTTCATGGTTATCTCAAAACTTAATTGAAAAGGCTGTGCATTTAATACTGCTGGGGATTACTGACTGTGGACTAAGCCTACCCAGTTTTGGAATTATTGTTGGAAGCCGAACAGGGACAGATAACTGCCTATGGTGCCTCCTCCAAGTTCTAAGACCCTTTTTTTTTTTTTTTTTTAAATCCTAGTGAAACTCTTTTCCACATTTGACCTGAATGCAGAAATTTCATGCATACTAATACTACACTGTGATGGGTGGTGGAGTAAAATATTTACTGAAAAATATGCCCTAGTTACAATCCTTCACAGATTTTTTTTTTTTAACTGTGGTGTATTTCTGCGATCCTTTCTCAAATAAAACCTTTCTTAAGAGAAATACTGCTTATAAAGGAGCAAGTAGTAATTTTAGGATCTGATTTTAGAATTCAAATATTCCTGGAAGAAACACTATTTGTATAACTTTCAATCTGTGAGTATAATTTAATTTTTGACAACTGTCAGAAGTGGACATTCTTAAGCAATTTCATTCTTCCTGCTATAGAGTCATGATAGTAATAAAATCTTCAAGAAAGACAATATAAATAAATATAGTATGAAAAAGGAAAAATCACCTAATTTATTCATGTATATTATTTTTCAAACATGTATCACTGTGCTTTTGTAAAATCTGTCTCAAACTGTCATATTTGGGCAATATAGCAAATGCCAACCACCCTTGATAACAAACTTTTCTCAGAGATGTAAGCTGCTTTCATAAATATAAACTAACATGAGCTTACACAAAATATTGAAAAGTTAAATGAATACTAGAAAAGCTCCAGCCAAGGCTGTAACAGAAATAAATCTCTTGAAAACGGTGCAGAGAATAAGTACAGGCTCTCAGTCCTCAGCTGGCTTTACCAAGAACCGGTATCATTATCAGTTCAAGACCTCCCCAACTGCCTGAACCGTTAAGGACGTGTACAGGAAATCACATGTATGCATTTCATTTTTCTCTATTTTTAGCTTTCTGCTCAAGGATACAAGACTCACTATGGGATGCAGGGGAAGAACATTTTAGGACTGCACAAGACTTGTAATGGGATGTTTAGGGGAGGAACTGAAGGTGGGGAAAAGGAAGGACCGAGATGATTTGGGGAGGAACAAGCATGGGAAAATGGAGGGATAAGAAGATGGAAGGCACTAGTCGTGTGTAAACAAATTGCTGGTCAATGCACTTGTCTGGCCATGCCTTGGGCCAGGTTTTCTGATTTCCAGCTGCTGGAGAGACTACAGCATCTGGAGGTCAACTGAGACATCTGCTTCCATGTGTTTGTGTCTGTGTGTGTCCTTGGGAGTGGGGCAACTGGGAAGACCAGGATCCAGGGGCTGACTATGGGATAGACTGAAAAGCTAAACCCAGCTACTGAAGGGATCTACATTATACATATGAATATAGGTATTCCCCACTAACGGACCTTCAATCCTGATCAGCCAGAGAGGGGAAGAGGATAAGACACTTGGTGCTGTTGGGTTTGTTTCATAGAATCACAGAATAGTTTGGGTTGGAAGGGACTTTAGAGGTCATCTAGTCCAATCCCCTGCAATGAGGAGGGACATCTTCAACTAGATCAGGTTGCTCAGAGCCCTGTCCAGCCTGACCTTGAATGTTTCCAGGGATGGGGCATCCACCACCTCTCTGGGCAACCCGTTCCAGTGTGTGCTGGTTGTGTCTGGGATAGAGTTAATTTTCTTCCTAGTAGCTAGT
>NW_008825538.1:1164123-1179410 GCF_000699105.1 Pygoscelis adeliae | reverse complement strand
ACTACGAAGAAAATTAACTCTATCCCAGCCAAAACCAGCACATTTCATACAATCATAGAATGGTGTCTGATGTGTGTGGTCAGTCATGTATATATGTATATATGAGCTGTATATGTGTGTTTGTGTGCATGTGCCTACTGGGAATATATGTTGAGCCTCGCTACTGCTTGGACCTGGGGCGACGGAGCTGCAGCAGCCTCGCTATTGGATTTGGGAACCCCTGACACTACTTATCTGTATAACAACTCTTTGAGATTCTGTACAATGTCTGTTCTTTCATCAGAAGTGTTTTAAATCATTTTAGAAAAGGAACTTTAATGTCTTTCAGAAGCTAAATTGTCTGAGAGCTGAAAGATAATTAATGGATTTGAAAAGGGTCTGAAAGAGCTAGCATTAGAGTATTTGCATAGAATGACATTTAGCGTGCCATATTTCTTAGGATGAGGACTGCAAACATGAATAACAATTGAAGTCGCTTCCAAATGTAACAAGCCATTCAAAATAGATTATGAATATTTTTGAATAACAAGATAGAGTTTTCAGGCCATAGCTTCAGTGACTTGCTGTATATCAGACTTCAAATCTTCATGCTCAAAGCCTCCTGTTGTTCAGGCATGAGCCATCGGAGAGACTGGAAAAAAGCAAGTTGCTAATAGCATAGATGCTATTGACAAAATAGAGAATATGCTGCTTATACACACAGGTTCTTTCAAAAGTGTAGACCAAGACTCATTCTCCCATTAAGCAGGACTGACCACAAGCCTCACTTCATCTTTCTGAAATGGATAGAAAGCCTAGTTTGTCTAAAATAACTGCTTTTCAGTAATTTCTTTCTACACACACATTTTTCCTCTGTCTAGAAATAGTGATCACTAACTTCTATAAGCAAAAAGAAAAAAAAAAGTGTCATACACGTCAGGGAAAAGTATTCTAAATAAACGTAGGGAGAACATAGGTTTAAGTGAAAAGACCAGACTTTTTTTTTTTCTAGAAAAATATTTCTCTAGCCCCTAACCCAGGTAAGAAACAATAGCTCAGGTTATGTACGCAAATTCTAAGTGACAAAATATTAGCATCAGGGGTTTTTTGGTTTGTTTGTTTGTTTTTTTAAGAATCCGTTATTCCTCCTTCATACTTGCCAGATACAAACCCAACATCCTACAGTTCGCTCATTCAACTCAGACTTTGGGAATAACAATCAGCCACAAAGACTCAGAAAAATGCCAAAAAAGCCACAAAGTAATCAGTGCTTAGCTGTTACAGTAATAGATACCTTTAAATACCTTCAGTTGCAGACCAACCCTTCATTTTCGCTGGGACTCAGAGATGAAAATGGAAGCAGAAAGCAGACAACACTTCATCAGTTGCTTTCTCTATAAAAATAATTTCCTCCTCTCCCGCGTCAAGTGATAGTTATATTGTGACAAGTCTTTTAATGGCTTCTACAGAAACACCCTTATGAGGTAATTCCATATATTTTATAAACTAGGAAAAACGCTGAAGAACTAGCAGAGAGACAGAGAGAGCAAGTCTACATCCATTAGTTGAATTCTTACTAACCGAATGAATTAAAGTGGAATGTATTCAGCTAAGTCTTTTTTTACATTTTAAATGTAACTTTAGGTGTTAAATCCAGAGTATTCCAGGAAAGCTTTTAGATACTAATGGATACAAACCTTTTTTGTTTTTTCTTTTCCTTCTATTTTTTGTTGTTTGGCTGTTTGGGGTTTTGGGGTCTTTTTTGGTTTTTTGTTGTTTTGTTTTGTTTTGTTTTTTTAATCAGGACAGTAGAGAGAGTGGATTGGGTAAATCAGGGCTGCTGGAAAGTCTGTTGCAGATGACTGCTAAGCGAGTACACTTGAGGCATGAGTGTAATTATGCTATGTAAGAAGATGTTCAAACCCTGGACTTAAATGTAAACAAGATAGGCTTTCAGCATGAGAAAGGAAGGAAATTTAGGGGAAGAAGGGACAGAATGGATAAAAATAAGTACAATCAGAAGGATGGGCTAACAGAACAGTGTGAAGCAGGTATCCAGGGTCAGAGAAGGATTCAGAGAGGAGTGTAATCTACTGGTAGAGAAAACAAGGACAACAAACAAGGTACATTAAGTTTGTAAAGTAAAGGGGAAAAAGAGATCAAGACGATTTTTTTTTTTCCTACTTTGCATTACAAAACCATGACTGAACATGAGAGACAAGGAGAAGGACCTTATGTGAATACAGAACTAGGGTATGAGACGGAGACGGAAGAAGGTTTAGCAGGGAATGGGAGATCTAAAGAGACCATGAGATAGGGAAAATTTCAGGCCCTGAATTCCAAGGAAGACAAAATAAGTGTATGACCACACGAAGGTGGCAAAGAAAAGGAGAGGGAAACAGAGGAGGAGTATAGAGGACAGCAGCACAGACTCTGCAGGAAACAGAGATGGCTGCTAAGAGTTCTCTTCAATGCAGTTAAAAAAGAAAATTGATTGGATTAGAGGGCAGAAAACAAAAATCTAAAGACAGTGGAAAAGTTTTAAGGAAAGCAAAATCTGAGCAGGGATTTTCTGCTTCACTCGGGAAAGTCAAGACCTCCAGGCAGCAAGTCTTAAAGTCTTGGGATAACATGGCACTGTGAGGACTGGGTTTTAGGAAGGAACTGTTGGTCTAACAAGGCCTAACAGAGAGAAAATTGTACAATCAGGAAAGGTCTCCTAAAATACAAATTGCCAGCTGAACTGGGGTACTGTTTTAAGACTCAAAGAACGCTGTGCATTTGGCTAAGAGTTCGGCAATCTCCGGGAACACAAAACTGAGACAGTTGTAAGTGACAGTGTGTGTGACATTAGAAATATCAAGACAGAATCTGTCTCTCTCCATGTCATACTGCTGTCATTGAAATCAGAAGAGCTTAAATGAGCTTAAATAGCATTATAAATTATTATAAAAACAACCGGCTTCTTGTGTATGTTCTATGGTTTTGGAGTTTGCTCCCACCACCTACGATATGCAGAGTCCCTGCTTGTCTCCCAAGGTAACTGAAGACAGGAGGGACCAGTAAAGAAGACCTTTCACAGGGTTTAGTTTAAAATCTTCATTTTAAAAGTTTTAAAAACTAGGTAGATAAAAGCATTAAAGTAAAGCATTAAAAATATTACTTTTTAGTATATTCCATCATAGAGAAAAAAGTTACCAAGAAAGTTAAAGTAGTTTTTGTGTGTCAGATATTGATACATACTTTCATGCCTACTGACAGTCATGGAGTACATGGATCATATCATATTATTTTTATGCAACGTACATAAATCTGCATGAACAAAAAAAGAAGTCTACCTCAAGTTTACACTGTCTTCAAACACAAAAAACATCACCAGCTATTTTTGTCCCTTTATTGAAGTATAAATTTCAGATTATGGTGCGAAGTTGTATCTACCATGCTTGAAAAGTAAAAATTTAACAAACAACAACCAGCCGGTAAACTAAATCATGTTTTTAATGGAAGTTTTAGTAATATGCCAGAAAACTGCTAGGAAAATTATATTAAAATCAGGCAGTCACTAGCACATACTTACAAGATAAAGACATTGCCAAAGTAATTTAATAGATAGAATAAATTTACATAAATATAATCTGTTTCCTTGTCTTGCTTTCCTTGGCACCCCAGACTGTTTCTTAATAAATTTAATCAGACCTGAGCCCAATGGACCAGCAGTTTTTTGTAGATTTTTGTGTGAATCACAACCAGAATGCCTCCTCCACAGGGAATTTCCTTCTTCCCTAATGATCAATAAAAGACCAGTTGCATTTAGACACCTACACTATGAGAACATACTCCTCTGTTCCTCTCCCCAGACTGTATTTCTTATTTCTGTGAGTTGTTCTTCACTTTCCTGCACTTCTCAGGCTTTGTAGTTTTCTTAGGGTTACTATAGCCAAAAAAATACACAAAAATCTCACTCCTCCCAAAATTTCAATATGCAGAAGACTGCCTGCTTTCCCTCACCTCTAATGTAAGACGACATGAACAAAAACATCAGCATTTCCCAAGTCTCATCTGTCTCCCATCTGGGAGATCTTTTACACAGCTCTGACAACATGGGAATAAATACCCATACAGCAAAGTGTTCAATGGCATAGCAATTGGATAATTTCACTTAGATGGTTTTGAACTAAAGTTTATTTTCACCATTTTGGTATTTTTAAGACCTATGAGGCCAAAGTGTTCCTATTATGGAATTATTATGGTATACATACATACACTCATAGATACATAGTTATGAGCTTTATGCATAAAATATTTACTCCTTTTCATAAAATTATGTGAAATTAAAAAAAAACACATTAAAAAAAAAAATCTATCTTCTTGCTCTTGGTTGTTTTTTTAGAACTCAACTTTGTAAATCAAAACTGCCAATCATCAGAGTTTCGTACAGCTATCCAAATATATTTTACCCTTCCACATTATTAAAGTAACAAGCACCTTAAAGCTACATATTCTTTGCATTCACGTTCATTCCAAAGTATTTTGCAAATGACACAGTATGTTTGTTTCATACCTACCAATGGAAAGCAACTCTCTCCGGGATGAATGGCAACAACTGTCTATAGTAGCATATAAGAGTACAGCAATATAGGGCAGGAAACGAGAAGCACACCAGAGCCAGCTGCAACTGCAGGAGACATTTTTAGGTTGACGGTGTAATTATCCAAGCTGGAATTTTGCCAGAAAAGCAACTAGCGATACTCTGGCAAAACACAGCCTCAGTTCATTAATCCAGCTCTTTATGTCACTGAGCTAAACATATCATTTCACGTTGCACCAAGGCTGGTCTAGTTTATGCGGCTCGCGTGTGCTAATAATGGTGTTCGGTGTCTCCTGCTCTCCTAATTATGGACTCATGTTGTACAGACCCAAAAAAGCTGCTCCACTTTTCCGACAGACTTTTTTCTAGCCTGCAGTGTTGACAAAAAATGAATGCCTGTATCATTCTGCATAATACTGTTTAACATCTTTATTCCTCTCTGCTTCCTGCATCGTTGTTGGGATTTTTTTTAAATACAGATTAAAAAAAAAAAAAAAAAGGCTTATTATCAATTATTAAAATCAGAAATTCAATCAAGAATAAAACCAAAACTCTCCACAGCAAATCTTCTCAGATGCCTCTAGCTTTACAAAACGAAAATCTACAAAGAAATCACTGTTAACTAATACAAAGCTCTAATGATAAAGAAAGATAATAAGAAGCTCTGATACCATGCTAATGAATGCGGTATATTTGTCTAGATCAGAGAGCGTGCAACAGTTTAGGTTGATGACTCTAACTCAGTAGAAGGCTCCTTGGGAGAAGCTAGCAAAACTGAGTCAGCATCGCAGTTCCAAAGGGAGAGAGCTATCAATTCAGAGGGAACAACGGCACTCGCATCAGCGCTGCAGATGCCGTACTAGAATTTGACGTAACACAAAATAAGTAATGTAAGCAACGGGAAGCTGAAGTAGTTGACAAGTGAAACTGCATGCTAGAACAACCAGGCATCAGCATCAAAATTCTAAATGAAAAAAACCCAAAACAACATCAAAACCACCCAACCCCATCACCCCACCAGAACACTGGCATAACACTGTACATAGAGGATACAGCAAATACTCCACTTATTAGGATGTACTGGCAATTCAGTATTAAAAAAAAACAACGCATATGAACAGGAAAACAGTGAAACTAAATATGTATGTAGTGGATAGGAGGAAGAAACAGCCTCAGGATAGAACAGACTGGAATATTCACAAATCAGTGTTTATGTATACAGGATTATAACCCTGCCTGCTCCTATGATCATTTGAGTCCAATTTTCACGAACGGAAAAAAACATCATATGAGTGCTGGGGGCCTAACTCACTGAAAATCAGTATTTTATACCTACGTCCTTTAGACTCCTTTCGAAACGTCAGTTGGAGATCTGCCAGTCTTGTCCTAAAACCCAGGACCGATGATGCTGGCAGATGGTATCTTTAGATTATAGGATTTACAATGGAAAAAAAACTGAAAGGTACTTAATTCTGCTGCAATAAATATAATTACAATCAAAGTCAATTAAAGGGAAAAGTTTTGTTATGAGCATATATTGAAAACATATTTTTCCCCTACCACACATGTAAATTTGAAAGCATCTGACATACATTTTACCTTTTGAAGGAAAATTGTCAGATGATATCCGTGATATCATGGATATCCATGATATTTCTAAAATTTCAAAGCCTTATTTGAAAGCAGTTTTTTTATAATACCAATTTAAACTTCGAATGTTAAATTGTGCAAAACCAGGACTATTTCTGCCAATAAAGAAAACGTTATTAACCCACGCCTCAGTCCCGTGCCCAACTAGGCAATTTTTTGTAACATTGAGTATCTTGAAATTTGCAGTTTAACCTATGAAGCATGCAAACCAATGTTAATATTTATCTTATCACCAACACCCAGAAAAAATCCTGGTTTTAATATTGCTATTATCTGTATATTTTCGGACTTTGATAACCTTTGTATGTATTTCAATATATACTTGAAACCACAAGTAATTCTATATTGCTGTACTAGTTGATTGATAATTGTTAGATTGTTCAGAAATGTATGCATCATAATCATAATTGTACACTTGCATCCACAGACTTTAATAAGATTTGGCACAGGGCAGCATGGCTGCTAAGTAATATTTGAGTTTACTATTTGGTGATAGAACAGCTAAAAGGAAAAAAACCCACACTTTTTTTTACCAAAGTTAGAACATTCTTTACACACATTGCCATTCACAAAGGTATAGCTATTTTAATACTTATATGACATATATGACAGATATACTGTAATATAGGACATAGTTTTAATTACATTGTCAGAGCAGCTGACACACTTGTTTTGGAGGAAATCTTGAAAAGCATCAAATAAAACAGTTACCCAGTTAAGCACATTGTTCCACATACCTTGTTTGCGTACATCCTCTACAGCAGCAACCAATTCCTCCTTGAGATCCTGGCTCTCTTTAGCAATTTGATCTCCTTTTTCTAAAAAGTTTTGAGTGGCCTGCTCTACTGAAGCAGCCAACACATGAGCCTTCTTAGAGCGCCCTTTCTTTTTGCCAGATGGTCCTTTATTGCTCGTGTTAACAAGCGTTGTTACCTTTGGGAAAGAAAAACAAGTTTTTGTCAGTTTGAATGATTCTTCAACTATTAATAGCACAATAGATGGCCTCCTAATTCAATACCCCCACTATTTTCTTTGCCCTTGAAATGATGTAATGGTCACATGTATTGAATAAATAAAAATTAAAGTTTAAAATCCAAAGCATGGCAGCACACACCTCAAAAAAGGTTTTTCCTTTTAACCTCTGTTTAGTCCGGGCTAAGCAAATCACAGTCAAGCAGCGAAGGAGAAAAAGGTAAGAAACAGGTATGGAAGGGCATTGGTGCTAAAGCATCATTTTTGTCATTGGTTTTCATTTAAAAAAAAAAGAATAAGCCAATAACACGAAAACCTAACACATAAGGGTCAGAAACCATTCAAAAAGCAATCGTCCCTTGAGATAAGTAATATCAGTTACATTCAAGTGGTGACAAAACCATTGTGGCTGTTTTCCAGACATTCAGGAATTAATAGTTCCTGCTGCAAAGGTTATACAGGTTAAAACTATTCAGTTTAGTATTGCTCCAGTATGTTTATAATATATCGCCATAAGACAACAGCAGATAGTGAAACGATCCCACTTTCTCCCCAGTATTTAAAAAGAATGAAAATCTGCTTCCCTGTTTGTAGAATCTCGTAAGCAATGGATCCACAATGCTCAGGGACGCAATTCACCCTAACCAGGATACAAACCGGGGAGCTGAAGTGACGTATCGGTGCGCTAACCCAGAAATTTACTGTAAGAAAATAAAAACCTTTGCACTAAAGACAGTGCACTACAAAGCAAAAGATTTCAAAATGAAGTAGAAAAATTCACTCTCATCCCATCCCTACTACGAGAAGTGTGACGAGGTGTTTGGTACGGTTGTGACCAAAGAGCCTTGTCTCATGCTGTTTGTGCTACGTTTTTTAGCTCTTTGGGCTAGGGGTTTTTTTTGCTCTTTGTGCTAGGGTTGTTTTTTTTTTCAAATCACATCTAAAAACTCTAGACTATGGAAGAAGAAAAAGAAAAAAGAAAAGAGATTTTCAGGGCTTGAAAACACCGTATGCATATGCATGGATGTATTGGGTGAAAAAAATGTATTCCAGAGCCTTCTTTGAGGAAGGAGTCTGCCTGGCTACAGGAAGGTAATATTCTTCCATCATGTCTTTTTTTCCACTATCTGTATTTAGAAATAATATTTTCTTTATTAATTTTCCCTTGAAATTATTCTTCATGAAATTTCCTGAAGATCCTTTTGTGGTCAATCATTGGCTATTAAAGGATTTTAGAATTTTATAAACAAATTAGGCTACCTCTGTAACCTAACTCAGGTTTAGCAAATTGAATGGATTTGTCCAGCACATTATCAGGATGACTACAAAAAGCTTTCACATACAGCAGGCAATAAAATTGTTTAAGCAGATGCTGAAATTCACATAGGAGACCCGAAGATGAAGGGAATAATGTCGGAACTTGATCTTAATTATTTGGACTTATTGAACAAACTAGAACTAGACTGCCAGAAAAGTTCAGATAGTATAGAGAAGAAAAACTTCTGAAGTAAAGAAAAGGTGGTCAATAAATTCAGTCAAATCCGACTATTACATAGATCTCTATTAGATAGATGCAGGGGTCAATAGCTAAAAAAAATGCCCAAAATAGCACAAACACAAAGAAGTTGTAGCTGGCAGAAGAACTGCTGAAGTCCTGTGAAGACACAGAAACTAGTTGGACTGCAGACTTCTTTTGGTACCCTAAAATTTTAGTTTCCCATTAAAAAGTCATCAAAATCAGTGTTACTGGATTGTAAGTCTGCAAGTCTGCTCCTTCTGTGCACGATTCAACTATCAGGTGGGATTCTTTCCACCTAACTTTACCTACAAAAAAGTTGCACATCTATTGTAAGATCATCTACAAGTATTGAGCTACTGCAGTCAATGAATAGGAACAGGGACAAGAGCTGTTGTAGAATACGATAAATTTGTGCCTACAGATAGACAGTCAATGAGACATCATTGATGAGGAAGGGAACCTAGAAAATCAGATTGAGAACAAGCAAATAGGTATTAGATTACTAAATTAAGCGAAATAAATCCTGCATAAATATTTTACCATGATAATCTCCAAAATGTTTTGGTGGTATATATAAATATGTATTTTTGTATATAGATATAGATACATATAGGATGTGTGGGCGTTCTTTAACAAAATGTTGCTACATGTTGGATTTACTAGTACAACAATGCTCTCAGCAGAACCAACAAACCATTTTACATACAGCCCTCATAGCACAACAATTATCTCCAGACAATTTTAAATAAAATGTACTTAGATAGAAAAGTAAATATCCTGATTTAATTTGCACCATGTTGAGTGACAACAGAGGCCTTTCTCCTAAAACTGTTAAGTATGAGGCACGTCCTGCAAAAATCCATTTCTTGAATGGGTAAGCATGTGATATGCAAAGGAAAAATACTAATTGATTGAACATACATTGATTTTAATCACGTGTGTTTTGTTTAATGGGAGCTGGCTGGTCATCAGTTATCACTGTTTGCTTGTTTGTTTGTTTAAAGAAAGCATAAGGACAAACACAAAATTCAGATTTTCTTGCACAGTCAGAGCGAACTGCAGGTGTCTGTAACCCAGACTATGGAGAGTGGTTTGCTGAATTCCCAAGAAGGGACGAGTTAGAAGACAGGCACCTTATGCAGCAAGCTTTGAGGTGGCTGCAAGGGCACATCACAGATGCAATTAAATCAAGAAATGAGACATAAATATTGATCTATTTTGGCCCATATATTGGGAGCTTTTTCTCTCCGTACCTGTAATAAAACTAAGGAGTTTTCAAGATAACTTAATAATATACTTTTACAACAGAAACAAACCAAAAAATATTATCTATATCCATTGAAAAAAAGATAAAGGAACCCTTCTTGGGAAAGGAAGAAAGCTGAGAGTGGTTTGTTTTTAAAGAAAGTATGCTCACAGCAAATATTTGTTTCAGCTTTAAATAGTGCTCTTCCTAGCACATTGGTATCTAATTATGGACACCTACAGAAATGCAAACAATTCTAAACCACCATAAAACAATAAGAAAAGTTTATTAGAACTTCCCAAAATATATGGAAATAATTCTAAATTAAAATAAAGTATTTAATAACATTTTCTTTAATGCTTTTTTAACACAGGACAATTGCTTTGTCCTATGCTGACTAATATACAGAAATACAGAAAAATCACTTAAAGGTGTCTACCAGTGCTCAGAATCTTCTCAGTAAAGAATCTCTACGTCGCAACCTGTGTAGAGTAGATGTAGCACAACGCATAGGAAATTCCTAATTGCCACAGAAGATGGAGACTTTTGCTACCACTTCTAATAACAGACATGTAGAAAACAGCATCCCCAAAGTAAATCACCTTTTTCAAAAGGAAATGCTGGTGTATTTTTCTTGAGCCCAATTCCCTCATAAAAGTTTTGCAGCTGCTTTTTCTTATTTATTTTGTTTTGTTTCTAGCATTAAAAAACACAAAAAAACACCATAAAAAAG
This sequence comes from Pygoscelis adeliae, assembly GCF_000699105.1. Lineage (NCBI taxonomy): Eukaryota > Metazoa > Chordata > Aves > Sphenisciformes > Spheniscidae > Pygoscelis > Pygoscelis adeliae. Next base: position 1,168,723 of record NW_008825538.1, on the reverse strand, counting down.
TCTCTAGCATGTCAAAAGCTCAGACACAAATATAATCATGAAATCATATAAGACATGCTAGCAAGAGAGCACAAGAAGTACAGAAATGGTGTTAGGGACATTTTTTGCCAATGATTTGTAAATTTGAAGCAAAGGCTTATAAATCTTAAACAACGGAGATCTAGAAACATGAAATACATGAAGAGCAACGTCTCACTACTATCTAAACAACAGCATTCACATGCTAGGTTTGGGGCTTTTTTATTTTATTTTTGCTTACAAAGAGGTGTGTGCTTACCTGGCACACACAGGTAAGATCATTCACAAAAAAATGAAGGACAAATTTGAGTCTAACTGGACTCTCAGATCAGTTTTATATATATTTACATTCCATTGAATACAATAAGAAGAAAGTGAATGAATGCCTTTTATAACTATGTTGGTTACTATTCTTGAATTTTTTTTTCTGGTATGTAGCTACTTTTAATTTAGTTCTGCAATCTGAGATTAGTACAATAATTAGGCCATATTGGGGACACTCCTTCTATCTGGAAATATTCATTGGCTGATATAAAACCCTAGTAGCCTGTTTTTTTGTTTCTAAATATTTAAAACAGAAAGCCAAGCACCTTATTCTATGAACATTCATGGTCATCTTTCTCATGCATTGAATCAGAGAAAACTCTCTTGGACTTACTGTACTACTGAATTTTATAGTGAGGATGTATTGTGTTCCTCTGCATTTATTTTTAGATTACTTAATCTCCGTATTAGGGATAGAGGTGACCTGGTGCCAGCAATAGGGTGCGCTCTCATCAAGTTGCAGATGATGGATTGGGGGGAACAGTCGATATGCTTCAGGGCAGGGCTGTTACTCAGAGGAACCCTACAAAAGTCAACAAGGACAAGTGCGAAGTCCTGCACCAGTAAAGGAGGAACCCCCGACAGTAAGACAGGGGAGGGACTGACTGGCTGGGGAGCAAATCTGCTTCAAGAGACCTGAGCGATCTTCATAGACAGCAAGCTGCCAGCAGCGTGCCCTGACCCATCTTGCATATTGTGTCCGGTTTTGGGTCCTCCAATACAAGAAAGACAAGCACAAGTTGAAAAAAAAAAGAGAGCTTCAAACTGGATGTAAGGAAAAATTATGATTTTCATTTATAAAGCAGATTTTACTTAAGGTCCCTTAAAATATTCTGTAAACTTTAATACAATGGCCTAATAAAAAGAGCAAAGGAAAGTAGAAGTCTGGACCCTCCTGATGCAAAGGAGATCTCCCACCTCCCAGGGAAGTACTGTAATCAGTGAACTCTACACTAATTGGAATGGTGGGGTTTTCTTCTCTCTAAACGAAGCTGAATCATCACACAGCAACAGACAGAAGATTCATATGACTGAAAGGCAGCAGGCAAGGAGAGGAATCGTTCTCCAATCTGGGGTTGGGAAAGGGCAATTCTGGATTCCAGACTTTGCACTAACCGGTTGAGTTCTGCATAATACATAGCCCTTACAGGAAGAAAACCACTCATAAAAACTGGAATCTTGCAATTTTGCCCACCTTGTGTCAGCTTCTTTTAAATTACATTAAAGTACCAGTTTCAAATGCTAAGAAAGCAGTCCCTTCCAAAATTAGAAGTACCATTCAGAAAAGTCAGCCGTATTGGGAAAGGAAGACTTCTTATACCAGTAACAGAAAAACTCATGGCATATTAGCTGCTTTCCCCTTTAAAAAAGCTGTACATCAACCTACAACTTAATGTAAGTTGCATGATAAAAAGAAAAAAAAAACATTATCTTATTAACACTATGCTTGAGTTTTTCAGAAGTGTGTACCCAGAATTTTTTAACTGTATTTCTGTTTAAAAAAAAAAAAAAAAAGACAAGACAAGAACATAGCTCAGTTTTCTGGCAGGGCTTTAAAGCTAACTGGTTTATTTTAAATATCTTATTCCACCTATACTGGTACAAAGGAAATGTCTCTATCAGCTTCTGTTACTAATTAATGCAGACCTCACCCAAAATTTTGTACAATTATCAAATATATCACTTGATAATTACCATAAACTCATTTGGCAATCCTATAATGATCCTGGCTTTGTGATCACACTAGGGAAACTTGCTCTCTTATTTTATTAAAGAAGCTTCACACAGTTCAACACAGATCTCTGTTGGAAAAGCAGAACTTCACTAATTAATAGTTCAGTCCCATCCCGAATTAAGCGTTCCTTACAGCTGCAGCAGCACAAAAGAAAGGTGAGGATGTCTTTGCTGAAAGCAGAAAATTCTATTAGCATGGAGTTCCCTATTGCAGAGGTCATGTGCGGGCAGGGATGCCAGAAGTGAAAGGGGATAGAGCGAGATCACATACTCATCAAATTAATCCCAAGTCAGCAGCTACAGCTCATAGAAAAACATTCCTGGCTCTGTGAACTAAACTGTCTTCCATACAGATTTCTGAAATGCATGGGCTAAAAGTTGAAGAATCGTAATACTTCCCCCCCTCTCTTTCCTCAATATCTGCTTGAACTGCATTACTCAAGATTTTCCATAACCACATTACAAAATACACTTATATTGACAATTTTTGAGGAATATATTGATATGCTTCTTTTTTTATTATATTACTAATCCTTGTGGTTTGTCACTGATCACTCACCTAGAACTGATGCCTTGTTATTATATTTTCAGTACAGACTGGGTGATGAATGCAGTGAGAGAAGCCCTGCAGAGAAGGACTTGGGGATACTGGTAGATGAAAAATTAGATATGAGCCAGCAATGTGCACTTGCAAACTAGAAGGCCAGTCTGATCCTGGGTTGCATCAAAAGTGCAGCCAGCAGGTCGAGGGAGGTGATTCTACCTTGCTCTTGTGAGACCCCACCAGGAGTACTGCATCCAGCTCTGGGGTCCCCAGCACAAGAGACATGGACCTGTTAGAGCTGGTCCAGAGGAGGGCCATGAAGATGATCAGAGAGCTGGAACACCTCTCCTATGAGGAAACGCTGAGAGAGTTGGGGTTGTTCAGCCTGGAGAAGAGAAGGCTCCAGGACACCTTATTACGGCCTTTCAATACTTGAAGGCAGCTTATAGGAAAGACAGAAAGAGGCTTTTTATCAGGGCCTGTAGTGACAGGGCAAGGGGCAATGGTCTTAAACTAAAAGAGGGTAGATTTAGACTAGATATAAGGAAGAATTTTTTTTATAATGACAGTGGTGAGACACTGCAACAGGTTGACCAGAGAAGTTGTGAATGACCCATCATTGGATGTATTCAACATCAGGTTGCTTTGAGCAACCTGATCCTAGTGGAAGATGTCCCTACGCAAGGCAACGGGACTGGACCAGATGATCTTTAAGGTCCCTTCCAACCCAAACCATTCTATGATTCTGTGATTTTATGATTTTTAAATATCAGTGACAGAGGCTGTTGGGGTTTTTCAGAGGATGGACAGCATTTATCTGTTTGCTCGTTTTTAATAAACCAAAACAGGTAAATCTAACATGGCTATGCAAACATTTCCATTATGAAAACTGTTCACACAAATACTTTGGTTTGGCTGCAACAAGTGAAATCAATGTAAAAGGGTTTCTCTGAAAGATCATTAATTATTTGCAAGAAATTTCACTATTCTCCCCTATGTCCCCTCTATTTTCAAGTAAAGATTACTTATTCTTCCCAGTGGCATTTCTTGAATGTGAACAGCTACAAGTTACTCCTCTCTTCTCATACACTCATATATCACCAAGCTGCTGGAAACATTCAATGACCTGAAAAAAGACAGCCCTGACATTTCAGTGTAAGGGCCTTTTTGCTTTTCGATATAAGGCTACCCTTCCACTCGAATATACTATCTTATTGCTTCACTGGTTATACTAATGGTATCCCCTTCGGCATTGTTTTTAAGAATCCTCCTGATTCCGAAAGAAGTTTGTTTCATCAAAGAAAAAAATCACTGCAGCTGTCTGGAAAACAAGAATTTTATTTTCCAAACTGTCTCAGGGTTGGGTTTTCTTTTTTTGTTTCCTTTGGCAGGAGCATGAAACAGAGATCTTTCAAAATACTTTGTGAGAGAAGTATTTTGTTACGGGTTAAAGCAGTGGCATGGGTTAAAGCACTGGCATGGCTGTAGGAAGATCAGATTCAATTCCTTGCTCAAAATGTAGAGAACAGACCTGAACACTGTGTTTGTGACCATCCAGAACCAGAGCAAAATCACATGGGTCTTGCTTTATATATTCCAACTCTGCACACCATAAACTTACTTTATGATATGGCTCTCAGCAGTAGCTCATTAGGTAATCCTAATCCAACTACAAGATATTATCAAGCAAATTACAGTCAAAAATACTTCCAACAAACTGCTCCCTCAGTAAGTTTGCAGACGACACCAGGTTGGGTGGGAGTGTTGATATGCTCGAGGGACCTGGACAGGCTAGATTGATGGGCCGAGGCCAACTGCATGAGGTTCAACAAGGCCAAGTGCCGGGTCCTGCACTTCGGCCACAAAAACCCCATGCAGCGCTACAGGCTTGGGGAAGAGTGGCTGGAAAGCTGCCTGGCCGAAAAGGACCTGGGGGTGCTACAGCCGGCTGAATATGAGCCGGCAGTGTGCCCAGGTGGC
>NW_008825538.1:1152187-1163716 GCF_000699105.1 Pygoscelis adeliae | reverse complement strand
TCACCATCCCTGGAAGTATTTAAAAGACGTGTAGATGAGGTGCTTAGGGACATGGTTAGTGGGCATGGTGGTGTTGGGTTGACGGTTGGACTCGATGATCTTAGAGGTCTTTTCCAACCTTAATGATTCTATGATTCTATACTACTTCTCTGTTCACATACAAAACAGAGAAGCAGCTACTTGTTGGTTTTTTTCATATTTGTGCTTATTCTCTAGTACTATGTAAAACAATGGGTCTTTTTCCTTATTACACCAATATAATTGTGAACAAAGATGTTCTGCTGAGCACGATAATAACCTTCAACTTTCTCTATCAACTTAAGTAATTTGGCACTGTCCTTAGCCCATAGATCATAACAGTTAGTTTTCTCCTAACAGCTTACATAATTAACTCTCGTAATTATCTCTGCACAATTAGCACCAGCTGTCTACCTAATTCATAAAAGTGAATTTTTTTCTATTACATATAGATATTTGAATTTTCATTGACAAATAAAACTTTCACTGTCCACACCAAATTCCAGTGTTTTAACCCTGTCTTTTTGTACTTATTCCAGATCCCTTCAGTGTTTGCAAACACCTGCTGGTTAGAAGAATCAATAAATAAGCAGACTATTCTCTCTAATGTATAAATTATTAGCTAGGATGTTTAAAAAACTGCCAGTGACACACCTACCTTTTGGGTGCAAAGTATATAGATAACTCAGGCAACACTGATTAGAGCCAGTATATTTTCATCCAATCTAGCTTGAAGATAGCTAGCTGCTCTGATTCACGTTTCCACTGCCAAATACAAATTCCTGAACAAATTTGCATATTTCTATTCTGTCTACATGATGTACCTTTAGGACGCAATTTAGAGATAGCAACACTGTTACTGTTAATTTATATTCTTCTTATCAGTGTTCACACCACAGGAAGAGTCTTACATTCTAGCCAATGTGAATAAATATTATACAAGGCACTTTTAAAGTTCTTCAGCAAGTATTTGAAAGTTCTTTAGCAAGTATTAATTCTCTGTGGAATTTCCTACTACTTGTTCTGTTAACAAAAAGAAAAAAAAAACAGAAAAAAAAAAAGCACGCTTATTTTCCTCCTACAAATCTTCCTGAAAAACTATCTTTTATACACAGACATACAAACCTGCAATATGTTTTCACTGACTCTCCCACAATTGAAACAAGAATCAGTATAAGTCAAACTAATAAAATATCTCCCCTAATATATTTTGCCTCTAATTAGTAATAAATCAGGAGCAAAAATTTTTAAATTCTCCTTTTGTGACAAAGTTCTACTGTTAATTGGCACTAAACTACTGTGATGCTATTTATAAGGCCAATATGAATTCCAGCTTCTTTTCTTATAACTGCATCACATAAGGAGTTACCTGGTAGACAGGAAAAAGAGATTATGTTACTATTCCACTCATGAAAGACAGCAGATTTATATTCCTCAAGTTTTCTATGGATTCACTTGCTCATGTACATGACTCAAGCTTCCCCACACCACCCAGACAACTTGCCTTGACTGTGACCCCAGGAAAAGCCCTAAAGATACAGAAACAGTTGTTCGATTGCTACGGCTCATTCAACCTCTGTGCAAAGCCTGACGAGAAGAATGCCAATTAATGCCACTTACGGTGGTGCCACACTGTGGTGTGGACACTTGTCAGCTGGTAACAGCACTGGGACCAAGACCATCTCATGGAACTGGCAGTACAAACAGCAACATTAATTACAAGATACACTCTCAATCTCTGTGCTGTTCAGATTGCAAACCCTCTCTTTTAAGAACTAAATAATCCCCTTCCTGAATACAGGTTTCTAGTCTCGTTAGGAATTTTGATAATTCCAGCTTTTGCCAAGTTAGAAAAGCTTAAGCAGCTGTTTAATTGAACCAATTACACAATGGGTTACTGTTGCTTTTGAGAAAACACTCTTCAACAAAACTATTGGCTTAATCTGACTCCTAAAAAAATCTGCTCAATGGCTTTAATGCAAGGAAAACAAAAGTAAAATTTTAAGATGTTTAAGATGTTTCTCTCTGTTTTTAATTCACTGTTGTTCTTCTAATCAAAAGGGCTTGCTCCTAGTCAAGTGCAACTGCCAAAGACAGCACGAAATACAGAGATTCCCCTTATTTCAGTTTTTTAGATTACAGCAAGCAAGTTAGGTTGTACCATTTCATAAATTCAAGTTTACAATTAGTGTTAAACATGCATTTTCTGTCATCTATTTCTTCATTATGGATAAGAATAGCTGATGAGTATACTAAGATGGATAGATGAACAACAATTCTTCCCCACATAATGGCATAATTTTAGCAGGATGACTACCTTACATAGCTTAGAGACCAGGCTATGAACTGGTGGATACAGCATTGTCTTGGGGGGGTAAGAAATGTGGGTTTGAAGTACACCTCAAGCTCAGGACAGAAGTGAGCCAAGTCTTCGTCCTTCATGGGTGAATACCTTAACATCTAGAATATTATATAAGAATGTGGGCTGCAACACTAGTGTGGTTGGGTTTGAAAAGAGAAGAATGAGCCATTTTTTCATCCTGAAGGAGGATTTAGACTAACGTCAAGCAAACCTGCTGTCTATTAATCACCATATGACATAAGCTCCCCTCTGTGGGCTCAGAGTTGAGCATATAAGTTTCAGAAAGGGATGGAACTTCAAAATGTCCACTTTCTTGACATGTCTCCCACTTGCCATCTTATAAATCTCACTCCCAAGCATCTCTCTTCTCCATGTGTCGAACAGGGAGCCTAATCATATAACTTCGGTTTACGAAATATACTCCAGGAGCTGGGTGCCTAAAAGGACTTGGCATGTCCATAACTTTGAGTCTTCCCAAGCTTAAATCAAGGATGCTTATGGGTTTTATATAGCATAGATTGAGTTTTAATTGGAGCAACATTTGAAGAACCAATCCTTCCTGCTTGTGATCTTGTGACCATCTTCCTTTTATTTACCATTGTCCTAGTGAGACAATATCACGTATCCATGTGGGAACTTAAGATGTTGAAACCAGTAAAGGCAAGTTAGTTAGCTCCAAATGGTCATCTCGCTGCAACTCACCAGTGGTTAACAGGCTAGAATTCAAAAAACGTTCCCTTAAACAGTAAAACATGAGGTTTCTCTCACCTCAGCTAAAAATAATTAGAAAGTTAAAGTCTACCTCACAATCAGTAAATACACATTAAGTGGTAGTGACCTCAAAGCAGACAAAAACGTTAACTTTCAGTTGGTCTTTGCAACAACTGAGCAGTAACTGAGGATGAAGTAATTTTTTGCATTCAATAACTTTAACTTATTTAACTTCTCCCAGTTAATAAGTTATTACTAGTGCAACCCTCCTACTGACATCTGTTGTTTTCTTTGTTAATTAAAACAGTAAATGTCACTGATGCCATAAGTGCATTTGCCTGGTTTTCTCCAATTTTACCAATTTTTAATTTGGCGCAAAACTTTGTTACACAACTTTCATAAGTACAAGAAAAGTCATTATCATATGGAATGTGCCGTAAGGATAGGAAGCCCTCAAGAAAAGCTGCTAGCAATAAAGAATAAAAAATAACACCTCATTAACTCTAATTTCTTCCAAAACTGAATACAGCACTATTAGTCAAGCTTACAAACACATAACATGCATGATGTGAGATATGTAGAGTAGCTAGCTATGTATTCTTATCACAAAATTAAGTCTTGTGGTACTCAAACGGTATCAAAAGTAAAAGACTACTGGTATTATATATTACGTAGGAGAAAATCAGCAAACAAATTTCCATTTTCATAGAGTTATCAGTATTAACCAATCAGAAATGAAGCCACTTTGTCCTAAATATTGGTAAACGGATCCTCAAAATCTCAGACAACAAGACAAGCAAAATGCACACATCTGTTGTTGAATCAGAACCAAAAGCTAGCACATTTGTACTCATCTCCAAGTACCAAATCATTTGAGAGTTGTACAACAAAAAAAAAACACCAAAAATCTACTTACCATCAAAGTATCTCCCATTCAGCTAATAGTCTTCATTTCTCCCAGTTCTTTAGTAGAATGGACAATAAATTCAAAGGGTGTCTGACTCATTCAAGGAAGATATTTCATTTAACCGCATGAGGGCACACCACACTAGAGTAACAGTAGAACACGCTACTTGTGAAATCCCTGGGTTTACTGTACTTTGTGCTGTATTATCAGATCTGTATGAGACTTGTCACTATAAACAGCCCATACTTTACAAAGTGAAATTCTTAGTTGATACTTAACGTACCATGTTCCTGACACTTCTTTTTGGTTTAAAAATCTGTTAACAATCTTAAAGGCAGCATTAAGATTTAGTTCTCAAAGGAGCAGGCAACACTTGTATTGGCTAGGAGAAAAGAAAGAAAAAAAAAGGCAAGAGAGAGACGGCAATTTCCTTAGTAATGTTCTACAGCTTTTTCTAACTAATTCTGGGGTTATTTATGTTGAGGGGAGAAAAAAAAATTTTATTTCCTACCTTAATAGATATTGCATCTAGAATAGAAGCTTTAATATTATTTATCTTTGTTTGGGGTTTTTTTCCAATGTCTAAGACACTGTACCAGAGGAAATAACGTAAGAGGATTTAAATAATCCTTAACTGGATCCTAATCTAAGATAGCAGGCAACTATAAAGGCAGGTAGCACTACGTTTAAGTTTATGATAGGCAGGCTGATCTCCCCAGGCTTCCACTAGCCAAAGAAGAGAAGCTGGCACTCCTAGGAGTGCCCTCCAGTAGCTGTTGATGGAGCCTCGAAGACTAGCTCCCCTAGGGCAATGCTATTGTTTGTGAACTCTCCTAAACAGCATTTAAAACAATCTTATACATTACTAAAAACCTAAGGAAAAAGATTCCCAGGAGGTTCAGTTTCAGTTAATGTAACATACTGGAAGTGAAGGACGCAAAATACTTCAGACATATGCAGCCAGTTAGTACTCTAGTTTCTCTGTAACAAGTAATATATCTTTTTTTAATGAAAACCTTTCCCATAAAGAACAGCAGAAAACAGAAGCAAGCAATCTTCCACTCTATTTATACAACAGATTAAATCAAAATCCCCCCAAAATTGATATTATTTAATTTTCTGGGAGTTCTGTTTCCAATAGTATGAAGAATAATGAAATTAACTTATTCTTCGAGTTTTGTTTTGTTTTTGTTTTGTTTTTTAAATTAACAAACAACTGAGGAAATTGAAGAAAATTATTCAAAATGGCTACCAAGAAAATGAAGAAAATATTTTTTTTCCAAGAAAACTTCTGTACAAACTTCTTTAAGGCAAAATGTGGACAGGTTAAAGCCGATATTATTACCATGTTATTTCAATCCTTATCAAAAACAAATTTATTTAAATGAAATCGTAACTCTGCAAAGTAGTATGATCTGAGACAGACCAGATGAGACCAGACTATTACACTTTTTATTTTCTTTTCCCACCATTTTTTATCCTTAACCAACCAATAAGGACACACTCAGGTATCCAGTTTGGAGAAAGAATGACTTGAATTACAGAGTTTGAAGAAAATAACATTTATGATCATGAATTTTCAGATGCTGGCACATTTCACCTTCAGCCACCCATTTCATGGTCATGACAACCTCCAGAATAGGTGCAAGTACACAGGCAGAAGGAAATAACTGTTTCAGTCTTTCCATTTTAGTTTGCCAATTGTTTCAGTTCTGAAATAATTTAAAATGCAGTCTTGAAAGAATCGCACAACAGCATCAATAGCCACACTTCCACCATTCAACTGCAGTCATGCTAACATTATCAACAGCGAAGAAAACACCACAGAGATTGTAAATATAGAGCACCTATAAATTGTCACTCAAAAAGATAAGAGTTTTCCCTGAATGGTGCTTTTTTAGGGTGCTTATTTTGCCCGTTTCACACACTGTATAAAATCTCCTTTGTCAACTTTAAAATTCAAAAATCAGGTTGTTGTATATACCATCATAAGTTAATTTTGGCTGGAAGGGACCTCTAGAATTCTGTAGCCCAGCCCCTCATCAAAGCAGGGCCAATTTCGACGTAAGATAAGGACTCATTCCAGTATAGCAATGTCTTGTTTAGTCGTGAGCCCCAAATAGGACTCAGTACTGCAGATGTGGTCTTACAACTACTGATTAAAGGGGAACAATCACTTACCATGACCCTCTGTTTATGCTTATGCTAGACCCACCAAAACAGCTCAGTATGAGTTTGGCCTTCTTTCCCTCAATGCTGCTCTCCAATCTCACGTTCAATTTGTTGTCCACTAGGACTCTCATGTCCTTTTCTGCAGAGCAGTGCCCACACAGCCCGTCCCCAGCCTGCATCATGACATCAGATTACTCCATCCCACCACAGGACTTTGCATTGGTTTCTGTTGAGCTTCATTAGATTTCTGTCAGTCCATTTCCTCAGCTTGTTGAGATACTCCTCATGGCAGCCCCAGCTTTCAGCATATCGACCTTCCTCCCAAATTGGTGTTCTCTGGAAATTTATTGAGGGTGCATTTCATCCCGTTGCCCAAACTAATGATAAGACACCAAACAATATCAGCTTGACACCAAGCCCTGTAGAATGCCCCCGGCAATTGGTGGCCATCAGTCTTCGACCACTACTCTTGAAGTCTAGAAGTCCGGCCAGATTTTGACCTGCTTTGTAGTCTACCTATCCCCTGTACATGGTACAGAGGCTGAGAAGGCAAAGCCTGTATTTCGTCTACAGTCAAGATCCGTTCCCTTGACAGAGTACTTAATTTCTCTCTATTGTGTACCTTTTGCACAGCAATACAGGAAAGAAAGCTATCCTAAAAAAACAGAAAAATACAATTGTGTTATTACAAACAAATTATCTGAGAGACTTGAAGGACTTTGTTGAAAGGCTGCTTTGTTTCTTTTTGTTTTGGTTTGGTTTTTTTAATATCAACTGACTGAGCTTTCAACTTATTACTATTCAACTAAAATGACATTCAATGCTGTCTTTTGATGGTCATTTATATGGTGTATCTGCCACTAGAGAACAACCACCTCATGCATTTGGGCTGGGGGGGGGAGGATACTACTCTTCAGTAGAGCATACTCCATGCATTCAGAGGGTACTGTGCTATGCTGGCACACAAACATATTTCATTTTATTTCAGAATTTCATTACTGGGGACCTGCCATGGCAGTACAGCTTGCTAAATCAAATAGCCTATTGAGAGACAGAATTCTAGACATGGCAAAAGAGAACCTTTCCAGAAACCACCTTTGGTCAAACTAGAAGCAAGTGCTGGCTTTCTCCCAGGATTTGCCAGGAACAGAAACCATCTCCGTATTCCTTCTGCTGATCTTGATTTTTTGTCAGAAGAACAGAGAGCAGCAACATCATCCCACACAGACCTGACAGCTACTTCTGTCCCACACATTCCACAGATCGATCTAGTTGAGTAGACATCAACAATTTTTTCATTGTTTGTTTCAACAAAACCGTGAGTAATACATCTAATTATCCTGCTGCATATGGTACCTAAACCTTTCTAATCACCACAGTACTAGGCATTTGTCTGCCTACCTGATAACTGAATTTGGGTTTGTGTTTTTTCCCCCACGGTAAAGAGATCAGATTGTTTTCCCCTCCTGCTGCAAATGAAATAGTCCTTCCTAATCCACTGTCTCTTACCATTACCACCATCAGCATCAATTTTCTGAATAGTAACGCAGTAACAATAACTTTGGATTAAACTTAACCATATGGAGAAGGAAAGAACAAAATTACAAATTTGAGGGGAAATAACCCCAACTGGCAGTGACTGCCAATAAAAGCCTTGGAGATGTAAAAGAAAAGAATCTGATATATGTATTCCCAGCAGTAAGTGGCAATTGGCAGAACAGAACAGCAGGTGCCAAAGAGAAGGTGTCATGTCTGAAACACAGAAAGTGACATTAAGCTGGTTTTCAACTCATTCCAGCACAAGCAAAGGCACACAAAATAAGCTTTTTATTAAAGAATGAATGGATTAATTAACATTAAAGTATATGGACTTCAGGCTGTATTTTTAACAATAAGCTATTTAACAAGAATGTCATCCTTAACAATATATAACTCCATATTACATTTTTACACCAATTATCTCAGTAGTCTCTTACTGCTAAAAATTTTTTTAAAAGTAGATATTTTTTCCCCCCAGTCAGCTTCCTAACAAGCACCTCTTAACTGTGTTTTCTTTAATTATGAAAAGAAAAGCCTTTGCAAAATGCCAAAATTCTCTAACGTAACTGTTACAGAAGAGAATGCAACTGTTCTGTAACACAACTTTCTTCTGCCACCAACTACTGTTCAAGAAAAGAATGGTAGTTCTTCACAAACACTACTAGCCATGTTGAAAACCACTCAACATAGCCTTTGAGGATGCAGTTTAATTTCTTCCTCTTCAGAGCAATGCATAAAGTCAGTAGAAATTTGTACGTCTCTAACTAGAAAAAAAGAAAGGGTTGACTCACAGAAGACCAAAAATTTGTAAATACATACGCCTCAATATACACTATGGAAAGCTTCAGGCAGCTATCATTTTTACAGGCTGTTACACATTCCCTATATTATCTGTAGTATAACCTAGGAGACTCTAGAGATCAAGAACAGAAATATTAAGGTTAGTATCTATCAGTGGAAATGTTTGTTAAGCACCACAGTGAAAGCAGAGCAAAGGATTAAAAGAACAATCATTCTGTCATAAAACATAAAAATTCTTCCACTCTGCCACTTGAAAGATTGCACGTTAGGCTAAGTACTACTCTGACTGCTGTTTCAAGGAGCGTATTTATACTTGGATTGGGTATTGTTTGTGTACTTTTATCTTAGATACAATGAAGTATAATTAATTTCTTGTTGTTTATTAGTCATGTTTATTGATTAAAGTTACATTTAAATATGAATGCATCTCCTGCACTGTTTCTAGGTAACTTCTCATTTTTGCTATTTGCAGTAAACTATATGAACGTCATTATCAAGGAAGGAACAAAACTGATTTTCCTTCTATTTTTTTTATGAAGCACACAGTTCTGTGTTGCTACAGAAAACATTTATAAATGTAAAGGGAATTACATTTATATAGTGTAATATACAGATCAACCTAGGTACATTCTCGAAGGAGCTAACAAAAGGCAATTTTGCTGTTGAATCATTATACAGATTAATTCTACATCACTGTACATCAGTTTCACTAAGATTTATCTATCAATGCAAATTCTATAAATTTTTATTTATGGGAATTATCCAAAAGGATGACAGAATGACGTGTTCAGCCTGTGATTGAAACCAAAACGTTTCTTTATTGCTACTGTATGAAGTTTTGGAGGTGTCACCAGAGGTTCTTGAAAAAGAAGGGATAAAAGAGATATAAAAGCCTAGCGTAAACCAACCCTGTTTATTTTTGATTGTTCTAAAACTGTACTTGAGGCGAGATCTGTACTAGAAAGATTCGCTGCCAGAACTGTTGCTGATTACTGAATCTCCTCTTCCACAAGCACGGCTGCTTTGCGCTCTGCAGCCTCAACAGGGATTTTTTTAGGCAACTGCACCGGCCCATCATGAACAAGAGTCTACAACTTGCAGCTCCTGATCCTCCTGCACCAGCAGACCAGAACCATACTGGATTTTCACTTGGCTCAAATAAATGGTCTTATTCACAAAGTGGTTGAGTTAAACTAGTGCAAAGCCCACTATGGCCAATTACTGTGAATTTAAAATCAAGCATACTTTGCCTTATAGTTTTGCCTGACTACAAATGGCGTAACATACATAATAATATAATGTTAGTCAGCACAAGTAAGAGCCCTTATGCAAAGACTGATTGTACTACTTCAATGTTTAGAAACTGCTTAGGAATTAGCTATCAAAAATTATGACCTTGCACTTTTTCCATTCGATATGTAAATCTTGGACTTTTTCAAGGCGACTTTCTTTGGTCAACTCGACATTTAAAATACAGCAATGGTAGGAGGAGCAAATGAACTTTCTTACATTTAGTGCAGGTCACCACATTCAGACTCTGGTTTTATCCATTACAACACTACATTTACAAGTTCAAGCAGGATGCTACTGCAAGCTGGTTTTGCTTTTATTCCAGTTTTTTACTTTGTCTTACTACTTTTGGCCTCAAGTTCTCTAATAAAAAAACGTGCAAACCTTTTCTGTACACACAAGTTTTCATGATAGAGCACTAACTAAAAGGTGTTTCCTGAGTTAAGGATTAAGCATTGAAGATTAAACATCAGTCTTACAAATTATACTTATTTGGTACCATTTTTTAAGTAAAACATTTAGTATTAAAAATGCCTATTTTTAAGTCTAAGGTCTTTGTTAGATGAACTAGTTTTCCATTAAATTTTAGGCCAAATAAATGTAATTCACTGTGTTGACAAACTGTCAGAAAGGTGGAAAGAGGTTTTAGAAGTACATGTGGGAGTATGATGTACAAAAGCACATGCCTAACAAATGTTGTTGGAGTTTGGGGGGGGGTGTGTTTGTTTGTTTTTAGTATCTGAACTGGAAGAAAAAATATGGAACATATACTGTGGAATACCCTTTTGGAAAGTTTGATCATTTGTACATCATACAGTGCCAGTTACCTGTACTCCTTTGAAAGCTAAATGCAGGTTAGATTTAACTAGGTCATTAGACTATATTTGACATAATTTCATTTGAATTCTCAGTTTCATCTTATCTCAAACCATGACTCCCAAGGAAGAAGAAAGGGACTGCTCAGTGTATGTATTTCAGCCAAATAAAATTTATTGGCACTCTAAAAACCCAGAAATTAAGAGATTCCTGAAATCTCAGTGCTTTTCCATGAAAACAAAGAACCTGCATTTCAATACAAACCAGTTCCAGCCTACTGAGTAATTTTTTTCAGCTGGTGGGTCAGATTGTTTCTAAAATAGGAAAACACAATCCCCAGAAACAAAAGAAATACTAATTTATGCTGAATTGTTGAGAGCTAATCCACAACTTCAAGAGGAACTTGGAAGAAGAACAATCTCACTGCACTCATCCCAGCAGATAGTCACACGGGTCTGCAACAGCGTGACTATGTTCAGAAATATATTAACAGAATTGCTAAAGTTATTAATTTGTGAGGAAAAAGCACAATTTTGCTTCAACTCTTTATTTGTTAACTAACAAGAAACTCTGTAAAGCTTGACGAACATCTGAAACATCTTGTCAACATCAGCAATGGAGGATGAGTTTAAAGAAAATAAACGTCTTTCTTGGAAGTATTTATATCAAATTAAGAAAGGGATTATACACATTGAATTGCAGGAAATGTTTCTTTTCAAGAAGATAAATAGATCGGTGTGCCATTTAAGAATGATTAGGAAGATTTACATTTCCTGGGTATCATCCTCTCTTATGTAGTATTCCTCTGTGTATTCAAGGTTTTTTGTTATTGTTGTTTTTAATAATTTGAAAAATTTTCACCCATGGCTGTGAATAAAAAGTGTGGAAATTGAGTAGTTAAAAAATCAGCAGG
>NW_008825538.1:1145060-1152171 GCF_000699105.1 Pygoscelis adeliae | reverse complement strand
TAAGCAACAAAATCAATCTAAGTTAACATCCAGAGATATCCTCCAGTATTAGACAGACAGAAACCGTTTCTATTAATACATTCAGATTTTCAGAAGAGCTAGAAGCTGTTCAGTACTGGAATAGATATCGGTATGTTTATTCTCTCCCAAAGGCTTGCTTGGGAATTCAAAATTCACGAAAGTTTTGTGGTTTTTTTAAAGTTTATTGATTACAAAGTAGATAAGTAAGATAGAGTTTAATTACATATAGAATAAAAAATTGATACTATAGCATGAAAAGAAGTGGCAAACAACAAACCTTGCCTCTAAATGAGGTAGGATTTATCTCAAAATGACAGATTTTTTTTTTTTTTTTTTTTTTTTTTACAAACAGAATTCACACACAGATCTTCAATATTTCCAGTATCTGGCACCAACAACCAAACTCAAAGCCTAAACCTAAATAACCTGATGATTTTCTACATAGTCAAATGCAGGTGGAAGTCAGGTATTCAAGAGGCTTAAATATTCACTTTTTTTTTCATAAATGAAACTGAAGTCACAGAAAGGACATCAAGTTAGACAACCTTAGAAAATTACCATAGAAATCCACTTTACATTTGCTAAATATTTTCGCCAGAATATGAATTCGAGTAGTTAAGTATTTATGATTTCTCCAAGGTAATCAGTTATGAATGGAAAACTGATTAATTTTAATGTTTGATTCCACAAGCAAAGATTCGGCACCTATTAACGTTTCAAAACCAAAATATTTCCTCTTTAACTACAGATGCTCTGAAGGTTGTTTTCCCCCCTCTATTTCAATGTGTTTGAAAAAAATTGTAGCTTCAGTAGCAGCCTTGCCTTTTGTTTCAAACAATCCACTCTTAAACAGCTTTATAAAAATCCCCTATGCTGAATTTAAAAGATAGATGCCCAAAGAACTAACAAAACAGGAAAGTAGTACATACTAAAGGAGCAAAAAGCTCTTGAAAGTATGAACAGTCACTTTGTTGTGAGTTTGTACAGCATGTGGCACAACGGAGCTCTGATCCACAGCAGCACAGGCTAGAAGATACTGAAGTCCAGATACGTGACATTATTCCTTAGGCATATGATGCTACTGCCTGAGCATTTTGTAATGAATCACAACTTCGCTTCGCTATGACTCGGGGGCACAGCTTGCACTCAAAGATAAAGTCCACATTTAAAATCCTGTTACCACAGGAAGAATGTCTGCTGATTTATCTCTGGCTGATTAAATTTCCCGATTTTTAAGAAGGCATTAGGTCGCTTACTAGTCTCAAACTTGAGCACGGGGGGGGGAAGCCAAAACTTCCTTACCAAGAATATTAGGCTCTTTCAGACTAAGTGGAAATGAATACTTTGTGACCAGAATAAGAAGCCTCACTGCTGACCTGAAACTATGCAGTCTCCAAAAATAATAAAAATGAAAACCTACGCATACACACACACACTCTCCAGGAGCACATTCCCTGTTTGTTTTTAATACAGCAAAAAGAATCTGTCTTTCAAGAGAGAGCAGAGAACTTTCACAGAAAAAGGCACCATAAAGGCTCCCACAATATTTAGTTAAAATTCTCGTTATTTCTAATTATCAATCTCCGTGATAATCAGAGATTATTTGAGAGATTATCAGATCTCTCAGATCTGATTTGTCTCAGATATTGTTTGTCCTGAGTGAGAACAAACCGTGGTTGTTTATTCTTGACCCAGCCCTTGATCCTGATCTCAACACTTAAATAAAAACCTCACAGCTTTCTTAGAATAAAAGAATCTGCCAATCATCTTCTTCTTAAAGAAAAACGTCTTGAGAATTGAAACGAGAGGAAGGTCAAAAAAAAGCATTGTGACCTTTCCTGCTTTTTCTATGACAAAAATCTTAATATTATGCCTTGTGTTTGTTCACATCCTTTTTTTCAGGAAATTGCTCAGATTGTAGTCATAACCTTTCACAAACCCCAGAATAATATAACTCAATAATGAAAGTAATTAAAATGTAACAGCTAAGTTCCCCGGACCCAAGATCTTACATGCTGAGGATCTCTGATCATCAAAGGTCTCCATCAGTTTTCTTACTTCCTCTTGGGCGTGCGATAGAGATTTTCAACTGACATACTTCAGCCTTCAAATTTAGCAAAGGACATAGGAAAGATACTGGAGAATTCAAGAACAATTCTGGTGTTTGATATACGAATAAAGTGGAAAAGAAATGGACGACACAGTATGCATAAAATACAATACTACGTTAATGAAATTAATCAAAACTAAAGCTGACCACAAAGAAGCACAGAGGACACTTGCTGCATTTAGTGATAAAATGGTAGATAAGCTTCAAGACTGAAAATATAACGGTATGCACAGTGAGGAGAAAACAAGGTATCACTAGTCCAAAGAGATCAAAGAGATGCTGTGAACGCCACTACTCACTGATGGTCAAAAAGGCAAAGACTTAACAGGAAAGAAATTCAGAAAAACAAACAAACAAACAAAAACTCATTCTGGCACCATATGCATGGAAAAGGTATAGAAAGATATCTAGGCTATCTCACCCCAAGACAGAATCAGCTCTACCTCTGCCATTGCCGACAGTGGTATGGCAGAACCGTTATCTATTCCAGTTTTAAAAACCTTGAATACCGTCCACTGCATGACTTCCTCGGGAAATCTATTTCAACGCTTCACTAGTCTTACTATGAGAAAGCTTTTTCTGATATCTGCCTGGAATCTTCCCCCTTTGCAATTCAGGTCCATTATTCCTCATCCTATCCACTACAGGCACGGAGAACAAATTGTCCCATTTCCTCTCCATGTATTTGAGAACTGTTACACTCTACTTCCATCTTCTTTCAAGAAGTTTCAATAGAACCAATAAGATTTTTTGACACTGAAAAATTATTTCTTGGCTACCAGAGTACTAAAAAACATATTCAGTCCCACATGAAAAATCTGTTCAAAAATTGCCTAGCAACTGGATCATTCAACTCCACTGATACGTTAACAAATGGTAATAAATCTGCCCAGGTCTACTATTGCATTTGATAGTGACGAAAGCAAAGATGGGTTAGAGTAGCTGAATGAGTAATGTAAAACATTACTTATATGTGCAGTGGCAGGTTATGGCAACAAACAGCCCTTCCGCAGCATCATTTTTTAATTACATTTTTGCAGTCTCTGCATAGTTATGGACATACTGTATAATTTTTATTCTAACATCTAAAAAAATAGAATTTTAAAGCTTGAATATTTCTTTTAGTAAAATACAGAATTTAAAAAAAAAAAAAAGACTTCTAGCTATAAAGCTAGACCTTTGCGAGAGAAAGCACTTCCATTTACTCAGTCTTTTAATAACTTGATTTTACATTTACCTGTAGGAATCAATTTCTAAAAGCACATGTGACTTAAAATAACTCTAGGGACCTGCAGAATCTACACGCTAAAAGTTTTACCAGGCTTTTTTTTTTTTTTTAATAATTTTTATTTTACACAGACTTTACTGTCAGATGTTAACAACAAAGTTAATGTAAATCTTCCAAATCTTGTCACACAACTATAAACAGAATTAAGATTATATTACTTAAGAAAAATGTCTATTTATTTAGTGCAGGTACAAAAATCAGTCCAGAACAGCCTTATTGATTTCCACTGTCACAAGCTAAAATGAATTGGATCCTGCTTTTTTTCTTTTTTTTTTTTTTTTTAAACTGTCACTTGTACATAGCCAAAGAGCTAAAAAGAAACAGGGGACTGAAAGTTACAGTTCTTATCAGGGAGCCTTCTCAAGGAAATACCTGTAGTCAGGATGGCACTTAAGTATATACTTAGCATTAAACAAGTACTTATAGTAGAATTAATAGGAGTTTTAATTGTTTTCATCAATCAAGTGAATAAGAATGAATCAGCGCATTGCTTGCAGTAAATCCCAGAGTCATGCAACAGAATTATAAGAAACCCTGTTGTAAATGAGAAAGATCGCTTATCAGCCACAATATTTCCAACAATAGAAACTTGTAAGAACCAGAAAGTAGAAATTTGAATTACTCTCAGCTCATAAACAAATATGTAGTGAGAATTAGAATTGAGACAATCTACTACTAATATTCTGTTTTCAAGTATTTATAAATTTGCATGAAACTATATCTTTCCCACTCTGGATGTACATATTGTACTACATTTTTGTGAAGAGGATCATCAGGAATAGTTTTACCATTTCCAGACCAATATTACTCAAAATGCATTATTTTGCCAATATCCTACAGCCCTTCCGTTGAGAAGACCCAGTGTCCCCATCTCTTGCACTGCAGACATGCAATTTATGAAGGCACAAGAGGAAGAAAAGGCTGCCCAACAAGAATGTGGAGATGGTTGGGTTTGCTTTTACTGCCACTTTGAAATTTTTTCGAAACATGTCCAAGTGATTTCTGCACCTCTCTACTGAGGAAATCTCAAAGTGAACAATAAGCAGGGACAATTCAAAAGCTCACAGGACCTTTTCCCAATTTCTTAGGTTTTCACCCACACTTAAAAAATAATAATTTCACTGTCCTATATCAGACTATAACAAATCATTGCTTTAAGTAATGCAGATCTTAAACTAGCATCTTTTGCATAACTCAGTAATAACAATGTAATCCTTGCAAAGTATTCTGGTTTTGGATTAGCTGATAAACCTTGGATGAAAAGAACGCATTATAATTGTATCCCACAGCTGGACAACCACTCCAGAACAAAATAAACACTGGTAACAGCCTGTGGAACAAACACCAATGTTTTTCAGTAAATTTATTTTGATGTTTATTGGTATAACATCATTGCAGTACCACAGCACCTCAAAACAGACCTCACAAAGCAGCACTCTCTTTTGAGTTAAAAAAATTTCAAATTGCCTATGGCATTCTCCAAACACTTAGTTTTTTGTTAGGTTTTTTCCTTCTTTCAAGAAGTAAGAAGACTGCTCATCTGTCTCACCTAGGATTTTTTTTTTTTTCCCCTTCATCCATTTAGGAAGCAAGGCAAAAGCAGGTCAGATTTTCATTATAATTAGATTATGCTAATCTTTTATACAAGTCTGGTAAGAGACTCAGGGACAACATTGTTATCATACCAAAATTTACCTTGGGAGGATGAGTCTTAAAGCAGTTTCTTTGTTTCGGATGAAGTGCTCAGAACAAGTAAGACAAGACTGTTTTGTGAGCATCTTGGCCTCTTAACGTGTTTTGTTTTCCCAGCTCCCCATTGCTTGCTTCCCAGTACGCCCAATCCACATCCCTCCAGCTGCGGGTGGGCTGACTGTCTCGCTACCGCTTGCGTGGGAATTGATCAGCTGGCTTATGTTTCCCTGTGTGGAATGACTTGTAAAAATAAAGTGTATGTTAAATGAATAAATATGATACGGCAAAGACAAATACCTGATAAATACTGAATTATCATACGCACTTCATCTCTAAGTAGAACCAATTTTAGAATATAAACTGTGCTGGGGAATGCAATATAATATAAAGTCTTACATGGGGGAAATAAATATACAAAATATATTTTCCAAATTCATTTAGGAGCCGAACTAAACAATTGGATGAAGCAAAACTTTTCTTTTTTTTTCTTTTCTTTGTTTTTGTTTGTTTGGGGGGATGACGATGACGGACAACACCCCTCTAAAAGGCCTCCTAAAAAAGGAAAAATATTTGAGTAACATGTGACTCTTGCCATAAAAGTAATTGAATATTCAGGGCTAAGGTGGTTAATCAGAATTGATCAATATGGTCAACAGAGCATGTTGACTTGATCAATATGGAAAATACAATGTAAAATGCTCATATTTTTCCATATATGCACCTCATACCAAGATAGAATCTTTACTAAAACACAGAATGTATTAAACTTAGATCTCCACTAAATCACAGGAACATTTGAAGTATATAGATTTAGTTACTTAAAAAGAAAATGTGTCAAACGAATAAAACTCAATAAAAAAGCCTCTGATCATGTCATTTATGTAAAGTTCTTCAGTATCTTGTATGAGATTTACTAAATTAAGACTGCAGTTAATAAATTTACCAGGACAAGTAACATCATAAAAATCTCATGAAAAGTAAAAATGAGTTATGCAGTAGTATAAAATGTAATTATAAATGTTAATAAAGGTTTTATGAATATCAGGTTGCCCACACACTCTCAGTGGATGAAAGTGGAACTTAATGAATCCAGCATAAGGCACGTCTTGAGGAAACAATTACCTTTTGATAGTTCCACCCTACATAAGTAGAAATGTAGGAACCCAGCATAAGCTTCTCTGTTGAACTTTTGTGAA
Source organism: Pygoscelis adeliae (assembly GCF_000699105.1). Taxonomy (NCBI): domain Eukaryota; kingdom Metazoa; phylum Chordata; class Aves; order Sphenisciformes; family Spheniscidae; genus Pygoscelis; species Pygoscelis adeliae. The sequence goes on along the minus strand of NW_008825538.1, from coordinate 1,145,864 downwards.
ATTAGATGCTGATTACACATATTCATTTTCTAGCTAAATAAGTTTCTCTCAGAGTGTTCAGACATGGCGGTGACAAATATATCACCTCATACAGAGAGTGCACAGTGACAGTATCACATACCTACATAGCAAACCATATAACCTCAAAGTTTACATCATATAAGCTTACAGCAACCACTAACAAGGAAATCAATTAAGATAATGTTCTATACTGGTTTTGGGTAGTGTGATGGAGGAAAGGGATATCATAGTAAAAGGATATATTACATTCAAATATATATCTTCTTAATATGTGGCCTTTGAAGCCTCAGCTTTCTGATGGCCACATCAGTGAAAGACATACATGTTAGACGAGCAGCTGACTCACTGCAGCTGAGTTGACTCATAAAAAGTATATATTACCTAAGTATTTGCCAGCAGTTCAATGGAAAATTTGTAATTAAATTTGAAGTTCAGACTGCCAAGTATACAGAGCATTTGTAACATGACTGATTTTCCAATGAATGCATGAGATTTCTTTAAATGAGACTTACGAAACTCAATATATAACCAGCTGGTGAATTCAGACTGTCCTGGTTTCGGCAGGGATAGAGTTAATTTCCTTCCTAGTAGCTGGTACAGTGCTGTGTGTCGGATTTAGCATGAGAACAATGTTGATAACACACCGATGTTTTAGTTGTTGCTGAGCAGTGCTTACACTAGTCAAAGACTTTTCAGCTTCCCATGCTCTACCGACCGAGAAGGCTGGGGGTGCACAAGAAGCTGGGAGGGGGCACAGCCAGGACAGCTGACCCAAACTGGCCA
>NW_008825538.1:1112490-1144859 GCF_000699105.1 Pygoscelis adeliae | reverse complement strand
AGGGAGGGGGGAAGGAGTGAGCAAGCAGCTGTGTGGTGCTCAGTTGCCGACTGAGGTTAAACCACAACACAGACCCAACAGCCTGTTAACCTAAAATACTTTTCTCTAAAACAGGAAATTCTAAACCAAAAAATGCAACCCTGCTGATTCCTGTCCTTTTCTGTAATAAAAACACACTAGCTCAAAAGCTGTGTCAGAGCAAAGAGTAAAGAAGTACCTAGGAACCAGATGTTACTATGGGAGCCTTAAGGAACATAGGTTGACGTACCTACTGTAAAAGCAAGGACCTACTAAGAGTTTGGCAGAGAAAAACACAGACCACCAGAGAGTGTGGCCTAAAGAAAGGCACAAGAATTTCTGGGTTAAAAGGAGCAGTGATTTTTTTAATGCAATGATTTTAAAAGAATCTAGACTACCCAGATATTATAACCAGGAAGAAGAGGGAGGAAAAATTATCACAGGTTGTAGATTTATGATATAATAACTAGAAATTTTTTGGCCAAGGGAAGTATTTGAAGGAGTAGACAGAAATCATCTGATCAAATGGGAGTAGTAAGACAATCCTGCAAAAAATTACTATAGGAAGCTAAAAACCGAAATTAAACTTCTAAAACCATCACCTCCAAAATTCTAAAACTGCTTCTCTCTACTAGATTTCCACTCCATAAAGAATGAGAGCTTAAATATTTTCAGTAGTTGTTCTTCCAGTTCAAAATTATTTAATTACACTTTCTTGACATGCAGTTCGTAAGTTTTATTGGTATTTTGGCACAGAATGGTGCCTGGGGACAAAACCAAGCAATTGGCAAAAGCAAAGGACTGGAGGGGAGGCCGGGAGGACGAGGAGATAAGAGGACTATCACATCAACTTAAAGATCCTTTGGCTTCCTTGTCATGGCTTAACATTTGATATCAAGTCCAGCGGAAGCCGCAACCTGCAGGTCAGCAGAAGCAGTAGCAGATAATCATTTCAGGTCAAGGTTTTGTCCTTCATAGCAGCTCTGCAGATGCACCCGATTCTACTATGGGATGGAGAAATACTCTGTAAAAGGACGACTTCTCTGCTATCAGAATACAGACTCCTGAGAAGCATCAAGGTTTTTGCAGTTTTTAAAACATTTTAGCAAGCCAAATGCTTCTTCAGAATTGAGGCTTAAGAAGAAAATACTACCCAAAAATTAAAAGGTTTTATTGTTTTTCTAAGGATGCTCGAAAAACATACTGTGGATATGACCATTGGCTATTCTAGTGGCCTCTCTTTATATTGCTTTCTATTGGCTGAGTCCGTAACCTCAATTGGATGTGACTGTGCTATGTACCTACTAATAAGTCACTCAACACTATGCAAGATTTTAGAACAGAAATAAAAGGTGGAGTGCCAGAGAACAGTACTCCAGATAAAAGCGTAAGTGCTGCAGTCATTGAAGTCCTCAGTTTCAAGTAGCAGAGGGAGTGCAGTGAATAAGGAATTAATGGAGCAATGGATTAACAAATACATGTGAACAGCACATTTGCATGTACCTTCTTCAACTGATGATTTTTAGATGCACAAGACCAAAAAGCTCTCTTGACCAGCACTCAGGGCCATGCCACTCACAGCAACTTGCACTTTGATTCCTCACAGGAGTAGTGATCCCATTTCTAAAAGAGTTAAGCGCCAACTTATTGGCTACTTAATAGGACTTCAATGGGCATCAGCTCGCAAAAGCATTGACAGAGACATCTGCAGCCCCAGTGCAGCTCTCCTATTACAGTCAGTGGCGGCTTACATCTACTTCCCCAGAGAGAAAAATGTCAATCTTGCTTCCCTTGCTTCCCAGCAGATTTGGAGAAAAAGCAAATCAGCGTTCGGAGCATCACTGTCAATGAATAGGGAAGCATCATATAAGATCTTAATTTATTCTGACTTAGTTTCTGACATAATTGTTTTAGAATTTCTCTGCTGACAGAAGTATGTATAAAATACACTAACTATTTGATTATACACAAAACTCACACTGCTCAGTACAAACTGATACTCTGGCTTCCTCTCTCATTTCCATGAGAGATGTAAAATAAATGATCTATGGATGTTTAATGTCCTTGCTGGCTCATGCAGCCTAAAGGGCTATTGCTGGGTAGTAGGGGAAAAAAAAAAAGGGGAAAAAAAAAAACACAACCACACAAACACACAACCAGAAAAGGCAAAATCCCTCACACTAATTGAGGATACTTTTCTAAGCTTAAAGAGAAAACTGCAAGGCCTATCAGTTGAAAACAGAACATGATTGTGTAACTTGATGATACTAATTTTGTTCTTGAACATTTTTAGTTCAATGAAAAAGGCTGAGAGGTATGAAGAACATATGCATTACTAAGCTCTCATTAAAGATGTATAAAATATTACGCAGTGACTACTACATTAAGCTCAAAATTTCAGTCTTCAGTTTCAAAGTTTTTAGTAACTTTTGTTAAAATTAAACAAAAATAATTTAAACAGTAAAATTTAAACACCCGCAAAAGCTTTAGGATGATTAGTGCAATAATAATTTTCCACTCTTGCAGTTCGTCTACTGCAAGAAGAAAGTCCATTTTTACAGGCGACTAAAGACCTGCTGCAATTTTGTTAGTATCACAAACTACCCACCCCACCTTTTTCTTTAGCAAAAATCTCTCACTACTTTCTACATCATATTCAAAACAAACTAAAACATAAAGAGAGGCACTCACAATATGCCCTTTGAGAGAAAAAAAGAAATAGCTTTGAGCTGCATCTGTCCATTCTGTATATTATACTACTGTTATGTATCTATCAACAAAGCTGACAGACACTAAATGGGAATATGTACAACTTCAATCATTCTGCCCAAAGAATTTATAATATTTGTGTAACAGGGTATATTAATAACAAAAATATGTGGCCTGTCATGTTAGGAGGTATGCATACTTCAAAAGCAGGTCTGGCCTTTTCAGTTTGAAGTAATGGTCCAAACGAACAATGGCTGAGAAACAATGATAAAGTACATTTGATAAAGTGCTGAAGCTCCTAAATTTTACGTTGATTGAGAACAGAAGACCAGCTTTTCACTCTCCATGATATGGCACTGCAGCTTTCTACCTGGCTTTACTACATGTGATGAACCCAAGAAAACCTGACATAGGCAACCAAGCCGGGAGCACAGGAAAATCCCTAAGAAAGAGACCAAAAGCCTCTAGCAACGAGATACCAACCAACATATGAAAATAGAAATTAACATTCCTAACTCCTTCTTACTTGTCCAAGCAAGCTAGCAAGGAAGTAGAAACTTGATATGTCTGCCACATGGGGAAGCAGACAGGTGTAGCTCACAGCCTGGACTTTCTTGTTCTGTGTCCAAACACACACACAATTACATTATCTTTCCTGAATTCTTGATACTTGCAATAATGCAATTAAAAATATGCTCTGGATGAGAAGACATATCTGTAAAGTGGCATTCATTTCTGGTCGGAAATAAATGATGTAACCCAGACACATCTTGAACAGACAAGCTAGAATGCTGCTGAATTCAGAAACTTCCAGATAAAGATATCTATTTGACAGTGAATTTATCTTCACTTAAGTGGCTCATAAAGAAAAGCTTATTTTACAGGGCATGGACCACATTATAAAATGAAATAACTGATCATAATCAGTACTACACCAAGAATACACCTGCATGTTTTCAGTTACTCTAACAAGTACTTCAGACACGTCAGACAGAAACTTCTCAAATAAAGCCCATTTCCTTTTCTATAAAGGACAAAAACACTACCACAAACTTTTTTAATCCATCACATTCCAATAGTCAACAATACCATAGTTCACATATGTGAAAGCACTAAGTCCCTCAGTTGAAAAAGAAATAAAAAATATAAATATTACAGGTTCATGGAAGCATTCAAAGATCTCTTATGTGGTGGAACATATGAGGAAAGCAGATTAAAAGAATATGGACTGAGTAGAAGACAGGAAGGAAAAAATAAATTTTATATATATGCACATATATATATGTGGGTGGGTGTGTGTGTGTGTGTGTGTGTATATATATGCAGTCCCTCATGCATTCATTTTCCTCAAGTTTTTTGAGCCAATCACTTCTCAGAAAAGTGAAAAACTACCTGGCAATTAAAGTATTTCAAGCAGAGTAGTAAAGGCTTAATCATTCTGCACTACAGAGTGCAGATATATGTAATTCACTGGGAAAAATTGAATAGGTTAATACATATCCCCTGGAAACAACTCAGTATTCAGTAGTCGTTCAGTACACTGGACTCATTATGCTTCTATATGAATACCTTCTAATAAAAGAACTTACTATTAGCATAAGCAGATACAATACATTTTCATTACTATAGAGCAAAATGAAATGAATCAGGAAAATTATTTTTTAATTTCATTTCTCCAAAATCCTCCTCTGAAAACTTAGTTTAACTGTTTGTACAAGCAGATAAGGTCTTAGAACAAGAAAGTGCACGTCTAATAATAACGATTCTCACAAGCACAGGGCTAGCTTGTGATTTCACAATCTGAAAGGTCAGTATATTGTTGTACACCCTAAGGATCAGGAACCAACTTTGAAAGGTTGACTGACTCCCAATCTGATTGTTGCTTTGAGAAGGGAATTACACTAGAACTGGACTTGGTGCAACAAGTGCTCCCGAGAAAGTACATGGCCAGGTCTGTCGGGAAGACAAAGTCAAGGATTCATCTGTTCCCCACTCCTTCCACCCCAAATGCATGCTGATAAGTAAGATAAAGTTTGGGGGGAAAAAGCAAACAAATAGAAAAATGAAACATGGGCTGAATACGCCATATGCTGTCAAGAGTTTTCAAGGTGGGGCAAAAGGTGGAAAAATCTTCACATGTTGGATCATATGATCATATGACAGGCTGGATCGATGGGCCAAGGCCAACTGTATGAGATTCAACAAGGCCAAGTGCCGGGTCCTGCACTTCGGCCACAACAACCCCATGCAGCACTACAGGCTTGGGGAAGAGTGGCTGGAAAGCTGCCTGGCGGAAAAGGACCTGGGGGTGTTGGTCGACAGCCGGCTGAACATGAGCCGGCAGTGTGCCCAGGCGGCCAAGAAGGCCAACGGCATCCTGGCCTGTATCAGAACTAGTGTGGCCAGCAGGAGCAGGGAAGTGATCGTGCCCCTGTACTCGGCACTGGTGCGGCCGCACCTCGAATACTGTGTTCAGTTTTGGGCCCCTCACTATAAGAAGGATGTTGAGATGTTGGAGCGTGTCCAGAGAAGGGCAACGAGGCTGGTGAGGGGTCTGGAGAACAAGTCTGATGAGGAGCGGCTGAGGGAGCTGGGGTTGTTTAGCCTGGAGAAAAGGAGGCTGAGGGGAGACCTCATTGCTCTCTACAACTACCTGAAAGGAGGTTGTAGCGAGGTGGGTGTCGGTCTCTTCTCCCAAGTAACTGGCGAAAGGACGAGAGGAAATGGCCTCAAGTTGCGCCAGGGGAGGTTTAGATTGGATGTAAGGAAAAATTTCTTTACTGAAAGAGTGGTTAAACATTGGAACAGGCTGCCCAGGGAAGTGGTTGAGTCACCATCCCTGGAAGTATTTAAAAGACGGGTAGATGAGGCGCTTAGGGACATGGTTTAGTGGGCATGGTGGTGTTGGGTTGATGGTTGGACTCGATGATCTTGGAGGTCTCTTCCAACCTTAATGATTCTATGATTCTATGATTCTATGATACAGGATAAGAGAAGCAGTCAAAGGAGTCATGTTACGTGAAAACTGTGTAAGATCCCAGGTCACCAACCAAGAGTCCATGGCCGTATGACAGAGCAAGGGGCTGCATGAGGCTGCTGCTAAGCAGTGGGCAAGCAGGAGGCACCGACCTGGCTTGGGTGCAGCGCAGAGCTCTGCCACAGCTCTTCTGCTCCGGGATCCACCACGTCGGGCGCAGCCCAGAGCAAGGGACACGGCACTGGACACTGCTAAGCCACACATACCAAACATCAGTGCTGCAGCAGGCGATTTGGAAAAGGAGAGCAGATTGAGTGCAGTCTGAAGAGTCATATCTGCAGTAACTTTTAGCAGGTGAGGAATTATTTTTGGTTTATCCTCTTCCACACTAACAGTTTCTTAAGCTAAAATTAAGCTGTACTTCTTGGTTTAAAAGGGTATGTATAATCCATTCCAACTATTTTCATCTTTAAAACAAATTTCTAAAGAAAAATACTCACATAAAATAAGGTGTCGGGGCTACTTTGTTAGGATTATGGGGTTTTTTTGCTAAATACCCTTATATTTATGAGCTAGCTATTGGCCAAGAGTGAAAATTTGAGCAACTAGTCCCTTGCTCCACACTGACCCGATAAACTAAATGAGAATGAAAATTCTAGTACTGACTTCATTTAGGATTTAAAAAAGACTTATTCTAAAAAACAGATATCTACAAAAAGGAAAATTTCTACTCAGCAGAGCAATACTGCTTGTGTATTCTTTAAAGGTCATCTGCACAATATTGAACACATCTGTGCTGAATACACTAAGCTTGAGTTACATATGCTTAATAATCCCATTATACAGCAGTAAAAGGCTTGAGAAGTCTCATCAATGAGTACTGAATAACTATAGCAGTACATAGAAACATACTCAATAAGAGAGAAACTTCAATACATCAAGGGGAAAATATCATCCCATTGAAAGAGACAAGTAGAAGAGGACATTTCTTCCCAATCTGAGCATTTGCTGCTCAGATGCATAATGTTCAAGAACACCAACCACTTATGAGGTTGTGGGACAAGATACTAAAAATTAATTTACCAAAGAGGAAACTAAATAGGGTAATTTAGACCATGTGCTTAAGGCAAAACGGCAATGCATTTCTAAATTTCTCTGTCTGAAAATCAATGTCGTGTTCAAAATACACCAAAAGCTCAGATCTCTTTAGTTCCATACTATTGCATAAAACATTCAAACATCGCTAACAAAATGTATTTGGATCCATTGAAAGGTGCACACCCAACGGAATCAATATTCCAAAGAAATTAACATAGGAAAGAAGGAAGAAAAAAAAAAGAAAAAAAAATCCACATACCCATGCCCTGAATTCTTCAAACAGCAAATAAATCAGTCAATCTTCAGAAATATGTATTGAAGGGAAATGGAACAAAAACTGCCATTGCTTTTCAGAACATGGATCTATTATAATTAGGTTAATTAACACCTCAAAGCAAAATCTTGTAATTAGTGTATTCTTTTTGTAATCAGGATTATTTTGTAGCCTTTCTAACTTTTACAGATTGATGACATACAGCAAATTAAGTTAATGAAAAATAAGAAAGCGAGTAAGATTTTTACATCATTCTCAAGAATGAAGCTGAGATGGATTACAAACTTTAATATCCAAATTGCTTCCGAAGTCATTAGAAGCATACATATTTAATCACATAGGTTGTGCATCTGTTTTCTCTTTTTCCTGGCAAATCTGATCTATGACAGAAAACAAGCAACCCTGCTCCTGCTTCCTCCCTGATTCATAACGTCCCATTATTGCAGTTTTTTGTTCTTCTGGTAATTCTTTTCCTGATTTTATAATTCCTGGTAGACCTAAAGCATGTCCTTCAAACATATATCCAGTTTTTAATCAAAGATTCTGGTAGCACTGAGTTGCCCACCATTCTAGGAGAACTATTCCAGCTTGTATGATATTTATAGTTTATATTTACTTATTGTTTCAGTTTCCAGCCACAGGATTTTGACAGATTAAAAAACCCCTTCACTACAAGAAAACTTTTTGCTCATACATAAACATATCCTGCTTAAGATCATAATACCTCTTAATTTACTACAGCCTACTCCTGTAAGCACTTACTCCAAAATTCCTACTGAATATCAGTTTAATTTGGGGATGTTTTAGTTTCAGGGTATGAATCCCTTATTTGAATTTAGCTTAAATTAATTCTAGAATATTATTTACACTGTAAGTACTACCAGAAATAGTCTTAAAATCTATACTGCCAGTTAATTTAAGACAATTTCTTTTTATTGATAAGCCTGCGTATAAATGAAATACATCCAAAGTCTTCAGTCTGCCATTAAAAGACAAAACTCAAATCATTCACATAATGCTTCTCTGATCTCCTTCCAGTGTGTCAACATCTTTTTTGAGAATGGGGAATCCTTCCAATAATAATCTCATTAATGCTATGTTATAACAATAATACTGCCTCACTAAAGGTACTTTATACCTACCAGCTGATCCACTTAAGGATCATATTATCTTTTGCTACTATGAGCTCATATTCAGTTGGATATCATAATAGCTATTTTGAAGTTGCTGCCTAACAAACCATACCAACGCCCTGCTCATACAGTACGTGACTGACATTATTTATATTTAATACATTTGATTCACATTTGGTGATATTAAAAAAATTTTTTTTCAAGTTAACCTCCTGTTAAAGCACTCAATTACATTACAAATAAAATCCTAGACTTCGAACTATTATAGTTATATAAATTATTGTATTAGCAGTTAGATCTGCTGCAATAATTTTGAAGTCTTTTATTTTAACCACTGGAAAAAAATGTGTCAAACACTTTTAGTAAGTATAAGTTTATGATACCGACAAGAATTTGCTTATCAGCCAAAATGAAAATCCATTACTTCTTTTGTAAGAAGGCCACCGGCTATTATCTATGCAATCACCTTTTAAAACATAAGCTGCTATACCTATCCTGCTATAATTAGCATTTTTGACATCAAAGAAAAAGACTGTAATTTGCTAATACATTTGTTGATTGTGAGAATTTTTGGAAGTGACATGTAGCTCACAAGATATTCTGAAAAAACAGAACATAAAACTGCTTTTCAAGCAAGCTGAAAAGAATCAACTAAAAATGCAACCAAAGTCAATTTTCCCTCAAAACCTTTAGATGTTCCCCTTCTGCAGCGATGACCCCGATTAAATCAACAGGATTGTTAGAACGTGCTGAGTCGTATGTTTGAGGACAGAAAAAGGCTCAGCTCTGCTTCACTGCATCTTGCTATACATCTTCAAGGACACAAGTAGAAGAAAGATATTACAATAATTATTCACATCAGTTTGATCTTCTTGCTTAGAGTTTGGAAATCCCAGGCAAGAACACCATTTTCTGAAAACTCTTCCATGAAACAGTTGCAAGAAAACCATATGCAAGAAAAGAATACAGTTAGGAAAATGGCTAGACAAGTTTCAAAACTCCAGGCTGTACTATTTCAGTAGAATAGAATAGAATAGAATAGAATAGAATAGAATAGAATAGAATAGAATAGAATAGAATAGAGTAGAACAGAGCAGAACAGAAGTATTTCAGCTGGAAAGGACCTACAACAATCATCTAGTCCAACTACCTGAATAATTCAGGGCTGACCAAAAGCTAACGCATGTTATTAAGGACATTGTCCAAATGCCCCAAACACCGACAGGTTTGGGGGCATGGATCAGCTCTCTAGGAAGCCTGTTCCAGTGTTTGACCACCCTCTCGGTAAAGAAATGCTTCCTAATGTCCAGTCTAAACCACCACTGGCGCAGCTTTGAACCATTCCCACACGTCCTGTCACTGGATACCAGGGAGTAGTCAGGATGAAGACACTATCAGGGACTTTCCCAGATATCAGCTATGCAGTTGCTTGCACTAATTCTTCCCTGATGAATGCCCTACACTTATAGGAAAGATTCAACCAGCTCCCCCCGCCCCGATCTCTCCACTGCAATTCATTCATTCTTGCAATGGATCCACAACTGGAAATATCAGCAAAACTTCTCAATGTTTACTCTAGCTTGATATTCAGCTGTCTTTTCTTGTTGTTTATGTATTATATTTCTTTTCAGTCAAGACACTAGCCCCATTGTGATTACACTCTAATCAGCCATTATTTCAGCAGTTCTCTCTCTCCTGAAGTTAAAACTCAGGTTCTTTGCAAAGACAACTGGCATCCCTGCTAGCTAAGCAATGAGGTTTGGGGTTGGGGGGTTATATTAGTGTGCACAGTCTACATAAAGCTGTGTTTCTACATGGTGTATGACTTCTTGTCATTAGAAACATATTTATTCCTCATGTCTCTTCTCTTGGTTTGGCTTTGATGAGAAGACATCAGAAGCCTGGATTCAAAAAGAAAGTCCAACTTTAAGAATACAGATAGATCTCAATTTGTGGGAAGAGATCAGCTCTGTGGGTGGAAAAGAGCACCATCTGCTCATATAACGGTCAAGGCCATGACACAACCTACACAACTGCATCAAGTCAGATAGTTTATTTATTCACTGTATTTGCAAAGACATCCAGCAAATTCCTTCTCAGAACTTACCCATTTCAATTGGTTATATTGATGCCATACTGGGACACAGCAAACCCGCTTTATAAGGTTGCTACCTCTCAGACTGAAAACTCAAAGCAAGTAAAAGCTTTTTTTCTTTTTTTTTTTTAAGTTAAATTGTGATGAAAATGGTTTTGTCCATACCACAAAGTCAAAAACACTTTCTGGTAACCCTGAACCACTAATAATTTGCTAATGATGAACAAAATCGAAGAGTTTCTCAATGGATGGGAAATCTAGCATTTAATACAAAGAATTACACAGTAGAGTAGGTGCATTTTAGCCGTAAGCTTTGTCATTCACCATTTACTGCACACCTGTGATAGTCTCAGCATAACTTGCATTTCCAGCTATGATACACCAATAACAAATTTTCTCACCATCTCTCCATATCAGCTTGTGTGGCAGAAGAGAAGAAAAACTAGCCATCGTGCTTCATTGCTCTGAGATTAAGCACCATTATTCCATAAAAACAGAACATGGGAGTAACGGATGAAATCTAAAGCTCTCCTGAATCTTCGTTCTCCCCCAGCAAATGCTAATCTGCATACGCATAAACTCAGAAGTACAAACACATACACAAACACCTTTAAACAGTGAATAAAATCACTGGGAGGCATAGACTGACAAGGTCCAGACCTTACAGGACACTACATACTATAAATAGACTACAGTTTTCAAGCAAGGGAGAATACAAATAGAAAAAATAAAATTTAATTAAAGATTCTCTTAGCCAGCACAAAAAGTCTCCATACTGAGAAGATCCCAACCAGAGCTGGCAGAGAGGCACAGATGTTAGTGAATCCGATGGCAAAGAAGTAACAGTGACGGCCAGACTGCAGCAGATGTTTCCTGCAGAATCTAATGGATGAAAAAAGCACCCTGAAGTACGTAAGCACCTGCTAGTTTTCAGTTCAGAAATTATTTTAAGCAATACATAGCATAATGTTGGAGAAAGTAAGGTAGATTCTATTCCTATTCAACAAAATAACTTCATAGGTAATATTTAAAGTTCAGTTTTAGTTAGAAAAATTCCAAATTCATTTTCTGATAGGATTTGGCTTCAACTCCCTGATACAAATGGCCATCACCTAATTAGCCCATGCCAGAAAAGACTGATGTGCAGCGCAACCTCCCGCACTCCCAGAAATGCCACAGATCTGGGAGCATTCTGATCGAAACAACCTAAACAGAAACTAAACTTCACAACTGGGAAAGAAGTACTGCTTAAGTAGAAAAACTTTTTAAAAATATTGACCTTATTGTACAGCTGAATTAAGCTCGAATAAAGAAAAAAAAATAAGCCTTTATAATTAATTTTCCCTTAGGTCTGTCTTGAAGATGACTTCACCTGAATCCAGATATCAAATAGAGAAATTGATCAAAAATTCTGCACAATTACTAACATAAATGGAACATGTGTATCAGGCATACAGTGCTCTATTACCTGTTACTGGTTTTCTCAAAATTGTCTGAAACATGCATACATGTTCACAAACCCTCCAAGAGAAAACCTGCACGTGTACGTGCATAGGTGTGGTTCAGATGCAGCTCCTTGACAATAATAATCAATAATATATTTCCCATGGAGATTAGTTAGCACACCAAATTTAGGGTTCAAACACAATAAAAACAAGGTTCACTGAATATAAATAATATCTGCTTAACTGGAATGGTTGGGAATTTATTTATGTTTCTCATAGCAACATAGAAATCAGTCCATTTTCCAAATATACTGCACAAGGGATTAGATTAGGTACAAGTTCTTTGAGAAGAAATCATGAAGTATAACATCAGCCATAATTATTATGATTTTCTAAATAAATCGCACTAATTAAAACTATTTGGAATTTTATCTTATTACTTGTTTATTTTATAGATATAGGTTACTTAATTTTACTGAGTGATACTATATATGAAAAAAATGCAAAATCATTATTCAATGATTTTTGTCTGCCTTACAACATATTATTTCTTTCATTCTAAGCTACTATAATGGGCATCTTAAATTTACTGGGGAAAAAAAAAAAAACAAAACATGCACTGCAATTCAGAATTGTCTCTTCCAGACAATTTGTTCCAGAAGGACAAAAATGTGTCATACTGAAGGAAAACATAATCAGTCATGAAAAATCTGCAACAAGAACACTCACTATTATTTGTGTTATTGTTACAAGTCTGAAATCATACATAATAGTCCAAAAATTTAAAGATCCTAAAAAGCACAACTGCTACCTGGCTCCGGTAATAAAGGCACATTTGTAAAACAGCCACACTGCTATTTAAAATGCCTAGGAAAAACTACCAAGAACCACCACAGGTTGACACTAGAAAATTGATATCTCATCAAAAGAGAAAATCTTGTCTTCAAAAATGATACACAACTCCATCTTTTCATCCATGTGTTCACACATGAGTATTTTTGGTGTTTTTCCAAAAAACAGTTGCATTAATGTTGCTGGTTTATGGTTGGGTTTGTGTGTGGGTTTTTTTTTCTTCTCTCTTTAACATATATAACTTGTATTCATATTTGTATTTAATTATTATGCAAAACCACCAGAAACAAAAAAGATATCCCCTGACTCCTTATGGGCAACCTGCACAAACACTATTTTCCAGCTACATATAAAATATCAGGTAATGGCAGTTAAGCCATTCCCAAAAATGTAATTCTTTTTTCTTATGAAAACCATCCACAGTCTGACAAGTAGAATTGTAATTCATTTTGGTTACTATGCATGAAGGTGAGAATAAGAGGCCGTAGCCCTTGAGAATATATCTTAGTTATAAATTTCCTTATAAAAATTTCACAGAATTAAAAATTATAAGATTTATAGTAAAAAAGATTAACTGTTATAAACTCTCAGAAAACAAAAATAGCAATAAATAAAATTCCCACCTTCTTTTAGCTAATTGTGACATTGAAGCCAGAGAAAAGAAACGTATTTCAATTATTACATTCAATATTGTTGAGAACAGACATTCTAATCAATTTTTCAATCACACATTTCTTACAAAATCTCAATAATAGTGATGTGATAAAAGACGTGGCAGGGCATATCTGTTACTCTTTAAACATGACAACAAGCACTGGGAAAATGGGTACCCCAGCAAGCTCCAATACTCTTACGTCTCTGACAGACAGAGAAAGTTCAGCGTTTCCTAGAATAAATGCAATTCTGTCATTTCTAATGTGTTCTCATCATCAGTTAATGGATTTTTTTTTTTTTTTTGCCTCCAGCTCAGACAACCTTCCTGTCTTATAATTTCTTCTAAATCAATTCATAGGTTATCCATATTTTCTCATCTGGAACACTAATAAGCTTGTCTAAAATTCAGTTTTAATGCACTGGTCTCCTGACTTACTGACACGTTCTTTTTCAAGTCCACATTGCATTTCTGTATTACTCCCCAAAATTTCAGTAGAAATCAGTGGATGCGCCACCATTTGAAAATCTGTCACTCATGTGCCTATACATACACTGCGTTCAGAGCCTAAATACACACACACACACACACACACACACACACACACACACAAAAGGCTTGATTAGCATTTTTGGAGCCCAAAGACTTGGGTACAACCATTTCTGGTTTTTCAAGCATTCTCCAAAATGATACGGAGCTTGGAGAACAAGAGGATACTCTAAATATTCAAGTATGAATGCCAAAATAAAACATGGATTTGTCTTGGTGGTGCTAGAAATCACAGAATCAGCTAAATTTTGGCTGTACGGGGTCTCAGGATATCATCTATTCCAAACTCCTGGCCAAAGTAGGCCTGCCTTCAAAGTCAGATCAGGTTGCTCAGGAACTTGTGCAGCACGGTTCTGTTGCATTTTGTGGCCATTAAATCTCTCTCTTCTATCCAGTGAACTATTTTTAATGACTTATGGAAGAACTTTACATCTCTATGATTTCTGTGTTAAGCAGCTCTTACGAATCTACAGTGGACTTCAGAGTTCAAACTGAACAGGGATTAAATATTTAAGTATTTATTTACTTGCCAAGATAAACTTTCAAATTAGATGTTCTCTTTAGGAAGGAAAGTACTTTGAAACTTTTTAAGGAGTTCCAAATTTTTGCGTGTGGAACGTGCACATGGTATCTTGTGGAGGTTGTCACTGCACAGGCAGATTGCAATCTAAGCCCAAACAGAGGTAAACGAGATACTATTCTTGACTTGACCAGACTGTACATGCGATTTTAAGCAGAAGAAAGAAAAGCCTTTAAACTGGGATGATTGTTAACTTATCTGAGAAAAACACAGAAAAGAGCAACTGAATAACTTAAGCTAAAAATGCAACAGATAAA
Organism: Pygoscelis adeliae; assembly: GCF_000699105.1. Classification (NCBI taxonomy): domain Eukaryota; kingdom Metazoa; phylum Chordata; class Aves; order Sphenisciformes; family Spheniscidae; genus Pygoscelis; species Pygoscelis adeliae. The sequence goes on along the minus strand of NW_008825538.1, from coordinate 1,130,220 downwards.
CACAATCTGAAGGTAGCACATTTCTCATCACTTGAAGCTTTCGTGATTATGTTTGTGTGGCTCACAAAAACATGCATTAGTCAAACATACTTTATTGGATTCAAAGTAGAGGAAAATAAGTAAAACCACTTATTTCTCTAATACAAGAAATTGAATTACATGTTCAAAAAGGGTTGTTTTTATATATATCCATACTATCTAGAAACCTATGAAATGAAGAAATCAGAACGGAAATATTCATAAATGTTGAATAAAACAAGAACCCAACATTTCTCTACCCCCTCTTGACTGCACCTTATTTTCTCTAGTCTTCTTGACACGCTGCTAAAATAGAAATGCATTGTTCCTCATCAAAATACAAAGGTAAGGATCTTAGGCATCTTAATTTCCACCACTGAAGAAATCCATGTCCTGTAGTTCAACTTGTAATTTCTTTATTTACACTTCTTGAGATGTGCTATCAAACATAAATCTAGCTAAACCAAAAGTTAACCCAAGGAACTTGAGAAACTGTGCAACCACAATGGTACTTTCAATTCTTGGCTGATGTATTCTCTTTTCTGGGCAAGGTGTTGGAAAATAAAACAACTGTAAAGTTGTGTACTTTGTTAGAAACTTTCATGTCCAGAATAAATTGTAGAAAGATACCATATTTTTTTTCAAAAACAAAGAAAGAAAAATAGGTGTAATTTCTTTGGAAAGTGACTCAACTGTAAGGAGCATAGGAACCATACAAAGACATCATTTTGGATGTCTTAATTAAAGAATTAAAGAAGTAGCGATTTATATTTTATCTCTGTTTTATTCTGAAAACAGAAACATCAAGTCTGGTCTCACACTCAAAAGAGGGCCTACATTTCTATCCAGCAGACCAACCTCAGAATCCACAATGTCTACAAGAAAATTGTTAGTAATATGTGGATGGACAGATAGGGTTAGCTGGCACTCATTTTTGATATAATGAGCATTCCTAGAGGAAAAACTACTTGTGTGTGTATTTTAAATAATGGAGCTACCCATCTTGAAGCTTACCAGGATAAAATTATGTAACCAGCTTCCCATTATTAATGGCAACTCAGGGACAGAAAGGCACCAGACCACGGGCTCAGCAAATCACGCTGACGGTGACAGAAGTTTGCTGTCTACTGCCATATTTCTCTGGACCGCACAGCTCCTGCCCCTGTCCATGCACTCACAGCACGTGTAAATTTGTACAGACACAGGAAACGTGATATGCATCGATATACAAAGATTTTCTCCGACAATAAAGAAACTGGTCTACACCTGGTTAAAAGCTGGATACAACTAATACATACACTATACATGTTACCTTGCATCATTTTCATCTTGCTCTTTTTAGACCACTAGCCAAAAGTTTTAGCTGCTAGTAGCAAATTTCACTCAGTTGAAAGGTAAATGGTTGAGCATACACTCCTAATCAATCACAGCACAAAATGAAACAGGTTTTAATAGTTTCTTTAATTTGGTTCATTGGTTTTGTTTGTTTTTAATGTGAACCTGTCTTCCATGGTATAATAACAAACCAAGACAATGTGCTCAGTCAGATCCCTGTCTTAAATTAACTGTTTCATAAACTTCTAATCTGCTTTTAAAAGACAAACATAACTAAATAGTTGTTGCTACTGTATTCCTGTTCATACTTGGAAACTATAAATTATTTAGAACAAGAACTGTCTGGTGGGTGAGGAATTAGTTAGATGGTCGCATCCAGAGGGTAGCTCTACGTCCAGATGGAGACTGGTGACGAGTGGCGTCCCACAGGGGTCCATATTGGGCTCTCATCTCTGTAATTCCCATTGCCAATAATACTCTAGCTTTCGCCAATAATATTCTAGCTTTCTCTCTATTCCCAATTATTAAGTCTTCAGCTGCGTGTAACTGCATATGCCAAATACTGGCTTTCTATCTTCTTTTGGATGAGTATGCACTCTGTCACTCTCCTGTTTCTTAATCTCTTTAATTCTCTAATAGGAAATTCTGAAAACAATAAATAGCAGTGTGCTCCCAGAAAGATTCCTACCAAAAATGCCAACCAAATGTAGTTTGGTTTAGGCACCAAAATAGTACTGCTTTTATAGAATAGCTAAAGGGGGTTTATAAAAAAGATGGGGGCAAACTTTTTAGCAGGGCCTGTTGCGACAGGACAAGGGGGAATGGCTTTAAACTAAAGGAGGGTGGATTGAGACTAGATAGAAGGAAGAAATTTTTGACACTGAGGGTGGTGAAGCACTGGCACAGGTTGCCCAGGGAGGTGGTGGATGCCCCATCCCTGGAAACATTCCAGGTCAGGTTGGACGGGGCTGTGAGCAACGTGATCTAGTTCAAGATGTCCCTGCCCACAGCAGGGGGGTTGGACTAGATGGCCTTGAGAGGTCCCTTCCAACCCAAACTATTCTATGATTCTATGAACTTCTAGACGTATTTAAACAGAGCTTTCCACTAGAGATCATGAACAAAAACTGTTCAAGTTTTTATTATCAAAGATTATTAAGATAACTACATAAAATGAGTAAATATAGCATCAGGCTAAAGGAAGAAGCAAAACAAATCAAAAATACTTGCCTGGGTAACAAGTGGCTCCAATAGCCTCTCTACTGTGAGAGTCCTTATTTCCAAACTTTTGGGGTCCCATTTCAAAATGATAGGTGACGTTGCAGAAGTCATACTCCCTAGAACAGAAAAAATGACACAATATCCATGAATATTATTAGTGTAATAACCAAATATTGCATATAATTTATTTAAAGAATAGCATATATGCTGTTGTGGTGGCTTGACGTTGGCTGGATGCCAGGTGCCCACCGAGCTGCTCTATCACTCCCTTCCTCAGCAGGATGGGGAGGGTAGAAATAAGATGGAAAAAACTCCTGGGTCAAGATAAAGACAGTTTAATAAAGCAAAAGCAAAGGCCGCACATGGAAGCAAAGGAGAACAAAAGATTTATTCTCTACTTCCAATCAGCAGGCAATGTCCAGCCACTTCCCGGGATGCAGGGCTTCAATACACATAGCGGTTTCTCTAGAAGACAAATGTCATAATAACGATTGCCCCCCCTCCTCCCCCCTTCCCTTAGCTTTTATTGCTGAGCAGATGTCATATGGTATGGAATATCCCTTTGGTCAGTTGGGGTCAGCTGTCCTGGCTATGTCCCCTCCCAAGATCTTGCCCACCCCCACCCTACTGGTGAGGGGGAATGTTGGAGGGACAGCCTTAATGCTGTGGAGCACTGCTCAGCCGTAGCCAAAACACTGGTGTGTTATCAACACCTTTCTACATACCAATACAAAGCACAGCACTATGAAGGCTGCTGTGGGGAAAATTAACTCCACCTCAGCCAGACCCAATACAGCTGTTCCCGTTCACATATAAAATACTTCTCCATAATCTTGCTAGTGTTCCTTTACTCCCGAGAACACCCAGGTGCACCACTGTCACATCCACTGAGTGCTTAAACATTTATATTCAGAAATTTTTTCTCTTCTATACCCTTAAGAATAGGTACGCTATCATGCTGCATACATGTTGTATTGGGTGTACGTGGTAAGGTTTTGGTAGCAGGGGGCTGCAGGGTGGGCTCTGTCAGAAGAGGCCAGGGGCTGCCCCATGCTGGATATAGCATGGACCCATCATAGGACACCGTTGAGCCCATCAGTGATGCTGGTGGCACCACTGAGAAATCACATTTAAGAAAGGGCAAAATGCTGCCTGGCAGCATGAGTAGTGATGTAAAGAAAGTGTGAGAAACGCTCCTGCAAATCCCGAGGTCAGAAAAGGAGGAGGAGGAGGTGCTCCAGGCGCCAGAACAGAGATTCCCCTGCAGGTATTTCCCTGCAGCTCATGGAGCACCACACTGGAGGTGTGGAGCAGGTATTACTGCAGGCCATGGAGAGAGAACCCAATGTCACAGCAGATGGATATGTCCTGAAGGAACTGCAGCCCGAGGAGAGCACACGCAGGAGCAGCTTTATCCTGAAGGACTGCAGCCCATGGAGAGAACCCACAGGGGAGCAGGGGAAAAGTGTGAGGAAGGAGCAGCAGAGATGAAGCGTTATGAACTCACTGCACCCCCCATTCGCCGACTCCTCTGCACCACTTGGGGCGGGAAAGGCAAGGAAGTAGAAGAGTGAGGAGTGAAGGAGTGATGTTGAGACTGGGAAAAAAGTGAGGGTGGGGGAAGGTGGTTTAGATTTTATCTTTTTTGTCCTCTTGATCCAACTCTATTTTAATTAGCAATAACTTAAATTGATTTTCCCCAAGTCAAGTCTGTTTTCCCATGATGGTAATTGGTAAGTGATTGCCCTTTATCTCCACCTATGAGGTTTTCATCCTATTTTCTCCCCCGTCCTGTTGAGGAGGGGGAGTGAAAGAGCGGCTTGGTGGGCACCTGGCAGCCAGCCAAGGTCAACCCACCAACACATGGAATACAACAAATTCAACAAGTCTGTTCAGCTCTTTGAGTAAAACTTCCCCAAAGTATTCAGGATTTCTTAATTTTGCACCAAAAATAGCAGTACTGATTTAAAAATAAAAAGGATTCTCCAGACCATCTTAGGCTTAAAAGCTTAAACAAGGCCTAAAACAAAGCCAACTGTAAGTTGCTGTCATTTTATTTGCCATTTCAGGTTTTCATGAAATTTTCAAGTTAGTTGAATTCATTTTTGAAATTCCAAATACAGAAAAATCCAGCCATCGGGTTGTAAGACACATACAATGCACCTCATAGAGCTGGAAAGTGATATAAGTATTTGGTGACAAGCAATGCCACATGTAAACTAGCTTGTCCATACAAAAAAAAAGGAGACAGAAAAATTTGATGAAAAAAATGTTCATTTTAAATAATTCTGGTTTAAATATTTCCCTTTATTTTAAAATTAAAATAAAAAAAAGTCCCATATCCCTAGAACACTATGAGAACTTTAGCAGGGAAAGACAAACCAATAATATCATATTGTACATTGCATAAGTGAGATCCAAATCAAGCCCTCTGTATATCCCAAATGTTTAAAATTGTTTTCTCCAAAAAGCTATGTTTAACTGACAAGCTAATTTCACTAATACAAAAAACACCCAAACAATTCAGTGACCAGAAGCAAAAGAAGTTCAGCTATTGCTCCGTGAATAACAATCCACTTCATAAAGCTTAATTCAATAAGGTACGTATTCAGTACTTAGCAACGTTATCTAGTATATACAAAATAAGTTCTACTGCTTTATTCAGGAGAATGTCTCAACTAATTACTATCACTCAAAACTAACAGGCTAGAAAGTCTATGCAAAATTCATTCACAGTCTGCAAAAAATTTTCACTGTATTACTAGCAGACAACTTAAAATACTTGTTCAAAAAGAGAGGCGTATCAGAACGCCCTAATCAATGTATTTATAAATCACATACAAAAACAGCCCTCAGTCTCCTCTCATTCGCAGACATTTGGTAGCAGAATTATCTGATAATATCTGGTGTGTGCTAAAATTGCTATTATTCAGTTTCCACCCGTCTACAAAAAATCATTAGGCTTCATGTTTTACAATGCTGAAAATATCCATACATGAGATTAAAGAAAACTATGAGACAAGTTTCTAGTTGCTGTAAACATGGATAATGTGGGAGCTATTCTCATTTTTCCAACAGACAATGTTTAATCACCTTTCGGAACCTGTTTCCTTTTTATAAAAAGATGGTTGCTACTCCAGTTGGCCTCTGTATTCAAAAGTAAGTTTTAAGTAGACAATTATTCTAGTCAATAATTTATGAGTTATGGTACTTTTAAATGTGTCAGATACCGTTTCTTTCTTTTTAATAAGCATGCACTTTACCTCACTATTAACATGGGTACTCAAACATACACCTCTCATTATACAAAAATATATTCAAAGCTGTAACATAGTCCAAAGCCTACAAAAGCAAACTAATTTCAGTGGATGGCAATTGTACAGGTGACACAAAAGATAACCTGGATGATCAGTTGTTTCAATCCAAGTACTACCCAGTTTCAACCTTTACTAAAAAATACAAAAATTCAATATGAAAGGGTGAGCAATGCTTTCAACTATAAAAAGGATACAAACAAAAGAAAGCCTCAATTAAAACCTATAAGAAAGCTTTTCATTTGCGGTAAAATCTACCCCACAAAAGCAAAGAAGTAAAATTAAAAAGTCAAATTAGTGCATTTTCCTCAACATTTTTCCAGCTGCTGTCACAATAGCAATTTTAAATGACAAAAGACTAAAAAGAAGTTACCTCTGCAAGTGTATGTACATGAAAAGATGGAATATTTCTTCCTTGCCATTTCTACAAAAATCTTCCCAGACTGAACAGGTAAACAGGGACTGCTCGGTTGGATAAAGGAAAGGATGCCAACCATATCTTACAACTATTTGACCAAATATTCCCCAAACAATCAGCTTTAAGTACTTCACTGAAAACATAAATTGCTTTATAGCCTACACATGGCTTGCGGCTGTGCAGTACCTGTGAGGAAGATAACCCATGTGAGCAGAGGATAATGGCATCCCATAACATTTTTCATATAAACATAAAAGCGTATCATGATAAAAGAAAAAAGTAGTAGCCATGAGTAAAAGAGATCTTTCCTATTACCTTCTAGACTAGACTGATATCCACTGTTTTCTTAAGTAGCTTAATTTTTTTGCTTTCCCCTGGAGTTTCCAACTTTTGTCATTTTTTAAATACTCAGCAACATACTTGGACAACAATCCATTCTTCTTCTTTCTTCAAAATGTGAAATTAGGTTTCTCATCTGAGTTCCATCCTCTGTAATTTAGAAACATGTACTGATTGCTCTTTGGGGTAAATCTCATTGAATTAAAATTCACAGGGTGTTTTTATGATTGCAGAGTTAAGAAAACATTTTTAGCAGAAAGTTTCAGTGAAACTTATTCTCTGCTGTTCACATATATTATCAACTGGCAACATGTGATTATTAAGTTTGAATTTGAAATTTGTTATTATCAAATAAGGAAAATAAGTTAATAGCACTGTTAATAATACTTCGAAGTATACAGATGATTGCAGTCCTAATCCTGAAACTAGCTCCACATCTTTTCAAGAATATATTTAATGAATTCAATTGCCTAACCGTACTTTCTCTTCCTAGAACATGTGCCAAAATATGTCCATCTCTTATTTTAAGCTTTTAGCTTTTCCTAAATACAGCAAAACAGAAATGCCTCTACCCAGTCCGGTAACTATTATTCAATGTGAACTTTTGTTTAGGCAGTGTGTCTTCAAAGCCTATCTGTGAAGAAAATAAGTATTTACTTTAGTCAACAATTCATTACAGTGAATTCTTATATTATAGCCAAAATCTGACTGTGCCATTGGAATTCTTTGTTAATGTAACAGTCACCAAAAATCTAACCCCACAACCACCCTTATCACCAACCTTTTCAAACCGCAGAATTTTACTGTTTGGAACCTTCCACAAAAACAAAATATTCTGCACGTGAAATTACTTGTTTGTCTATCACACTACAGCATAGTTTTCCTCCACAATAGTCCTGCTTTCCTTGCGACTTACACAAATGTACATTCTGATGGTCATAAACTGCTCGCAAGTGACAGCGCATCTCATTTCTACGCTGCAACTTAAATGCAACCGTAAAAATATTTTAACTCTAAATGAGCTAAAGCAACGTTTGCTGAAGTAAACTGATAAATTTTTACAAATATAAGCATTGCCAACCAAGAGCAGGCCTCCAGTTGTTAGTCCAGTTCACATCTGCAATGCAGAACACTGCAGACATAAAAGACAGATGCTAAACATTTCATACTGAATAAAGTAAAAACCCATTCTACCTGATTCATAGCAAATCCGTAAGATTAATCGGGTGGCAATACTAGATTGACAATACTGGCAGCACAAGTCTGTACTTCCCACAGTATATTTGCTACTGGAAGGCAGAAAATGATCTTCATTGGTGAGAAAGCAAGCTGTCCAGCAAGGTAGAAAGTCAGTAAATTGAGAGGAGGCAAAAGGCAAAATAATTTAGCCCTCATTTCCAAATATTAAATTTATAATAGCCCTAATGCTTCAAGAGATTTATATGGACTATTAAAAGAAGTATGCTTTAAAAAGGATTCTCCCACAACAATTATCATCTTGGCTTATAGTCCACATGTCCAGATTAATGGGGCACTTCCACATGCTTTAAACCGACCTCATCTTCCACAGCTGAGAGGCCAGTTCAGAGCTTTCTGCATGTTTCTATCCTTTGCACTTTGTACCACTGCTGTAAATTCCATCAAGAACATAACCTGGTGGAACATTAACTAATCCTACAGAAGAAAAATGAGTTTTCAGTTCCCTGCCTAACTCCAGAGCCACACGAGTGACAGCATCAGCAACAAGCAAAGCTCTGAACACGGCAGCAGAGCTGAAGGGGAGGACAGGACTGCCTTTTCAGCAGCAGCACGGACACAAACTGGTTTAAGATGATTGAGAAACTGAACGACACAGTATGTGCTTTCTTGGTTTGCATCCTTAGATTGAGAACCATGTCAAAACAACCACCTCTCTACATGGAGACAGGCTTATGTGAAGAATATGGAATTCCTTACAGCAGGATACACAATCGCTTGAGGCAGATATAGAAAAATTCTGACTGACTTCACAGATGCATTTATGTGCTTCACTGGGAGCTAGAAATCTAAATACTTGAATGGTTTTATCCTTGAGTACGCCTACAGAGTATAACAGCGTGACATTAGAGAAGCGCAGGCGGGCTCTGAATTACCTCATACAGGTACAGGGTAGGCTGGAGCACAGGACAAACTAGCTCAGACATTAGAAATACTAGCAACGCACACAGTCCTAGAAACCCCACCTCTTGGCTCATTTGGCTGGCAGAGGACTGCAGTGATACCTGGTGGATTCTACTGTTACCTTATGTTTATCTGCAGTATTGAGCAATGCAGACGTAGATCGTGATCTGACCTGAGCGACGTTAAGTGCTGTTGCAAGAGCTCTGATATTCAAGGGAGCCTGGTTTCCAACACTCTTCTCAATCCATTTGCCCATTCTCTGTCTCTACTAATACAAGTAGAGACAGAATAAAATGAGTGCATAACAACTGCAAAGAAGGGAAATAAAAGGAAAATGCTAAGAGCATAGAGACTAACATTGAGGAGTAAAAGAGCAATGGAAAAGGGAACAGAGAACATCCCTTTCTACAGATAAAAGCACCTATCATTAGTCAATGACAGCCCAGTACAGCCTCCAGCAGATCTGGCTGAAATGATCAGAGTTGACGTGGGCAGTTCCCATCACCTTGCTTAAAAAAAGGAGAAAGAAGAAAGAAAGAGGGGGGAAAAAAAAAAGAAAAAAGATGGAGCAGGATGGTTTGGAGGAACATCTGTCTCCGCATGTTTGAACAAGTTTTTGACATACTTGTTTATTTTGTTTCATAAATATGACTCTTCTCTCTTCTTTCCTAAAACTTTGGCAGGAAAAAACAAGCCAAAATAAACCTTTAGGCCCCCCTCCCAAGCTTAACCACATCAGGAATTTTTAATTCGAGCTTTTCTAAGCTCTCAACTTCCTTTTGGATTCACAGCCTTCTCCCCTTCTGCTAACCCTCCACCTCCATGTTGGGTTGAGATTCTGGTCTGGCCTCAACAAAACAAAGTTCTTAAATGGAAGCAGCCCATTATGCAAACACAGACTTCTAGTCAATAAACCATTAAGTAAAGGAGGAAAAAGGCCTTGACAAGGGGAGGATTACCTTGGTAACAAAGCCAGTTGGTGGCCATGGAGTGCCCTGACACAGAAACAGGAAAGCTATAAAAAGGCAATGGCTGAGTCATTCACACTTTTCAGTCACATTAACCACCTCAGTCTTGGAGGCAACTGCCTACACCAAGACCTGACTGAGGCAGAAGAGAAAATTGCCTTCAGAAATCGAAGAGGCCATGAAGAACTCACAGGGTAAGCGGCAACTGCAGTGTAAGGGTCAGCGTAACAGAAAGGCTCCACCTACACCCACCCGCACAACCTGCTTCCTCTTCTGCGTTAATTAGAAACAGTGATAATATGCTTCCAAATTCTGGGCAAAGCCTAGCTGTGTGCAATGTCCAAATTGTTTTTATCTACTATATGGCTTAGAAAAATAATTCTACTTTAAAGGCTCACACATCTACAGCTACAGATTGATTATCTGTTTGGGCTCTCACATCAGCACTGCCCGAGATGGCCCTGAGGAACGTGGTACCACAATGTGGCAGTGGTTGTACAAACCTACATTCCCTTTGGTCCAGCACACCTTTCAGCTGCATCCAGTCCCTCAGAGGGCCACTTCAGAAGGTTTAGACAAACAATAATATGATTCTGAGGACAATCTGTAGACACTGGGACAAGAAGCTGGACTATGAATTCAGTTCTCACGTGGAGTTTACTACGCAGAAGATCCTCACTCTAGGAGGATGTTAGATACAATACCCAATTCTTAAAATACCTAAAAATCTAATGGTTGGTTCTCCCTGAGTAACCTGGTGATTTTGGGAAGTCTATCAGTAGGTGTCCTGGTTTAACCTCAGTTGGCAACTGAGCACCACACAGCCGCTCGCTCACTGTTCCTGCCCCCCATGGGATGAGGGAGAGAACTGGAAGAGCACAAGTGAGAAAAACTGGTGGGTTGAGATAAAAAAAGTTTAATCATTGCAATAAAATAATAATAATAATGTAATAATAATAATACACAAAGCAAGTGATGCACAATGCAATTGCTCACCACCTGCCGACTGATGCCCAGCCAGACCCCGAGCAGTGGCTCCCCCGGCCAGCTTTCCCCCAGTTTATGTACTGAACATGACGTCCCATGGTATGGAATGTCCCTCTGGCCAGTTGGGGTCAGCTGTCCCGGCTGTGCCCCCTCCCAGCTTCTTGTGCACCTCCAGCCTTCTCAGTCGGTAGAGCATGGGGAGCTGAAAAGTCTTTGACTAGTGTAAGCACTGCTCAGCAACAACTAAAACATCGGTGTGTTATCAACATTGTTCTCCTGCTAAATCCAAAACACAGCACTGTACCAGCCACTAGGAAGGAAATTAACTCTATCCCTGCCGAAACCAGGACAGTAGGAAGGATGAAAAATAGGGGGAGATTCACACTTGTTTACTCAAACATTAGGAGTAGAATTGCTTGATGTGAAAGGTAGTTTACTCCAAGATGAGTAAGCAATGAAAATGTTTGAAATGTTTTAAACAGTCATACATAAATTTCCTACATTCAAATAATTTATCTTGCATTATTCATAAGAACATGCTTTTGTCCGCTAAATAACTTTTACTGTCAAGGTAGGGGAGTTTCTTAAAATGCTTAGTGAAACTGAAGATTTTAAGGAACCTATACCAAAAGGGAGCCCAAGCCCCAGCAAAAGATTGCCAAGTCACTTCTGTACAAAGGAATATTTTTCCACAAATCGCTCTGTATTCACACAGCTCTTCAGTGCCTCCTAATAAAAGTCTTCTCACAGAGTTCTGGACGTGATCAAAGCCTCTGAGCTCACTGCTGCTGGGATGCTGGTTCACATAGGATCATACTGCAAGCCCAGGAGAACCATCTGCACCAGGTCCTTGGTGCAGATCCGATGCTCTGCATTCTCTCTCCATCATACTTCCCCCAAAATGACTCTAAATTTCTACATAGAGCAAAGTAATACCTTTATAAGACATTTAGGTTACTGTAGATACAGTCACTTTACATAAATGACCCTCCTTTTTAGTAATTAAACCATATCTTTTAAAAACTTTTTTCAAGTTCGGTTCCTTCTTAAGAAAACATTAATCTCACATCTTGCAGAAAAAAAAATATTAGATTTTTATTCACTAAAAAAATATTAAATTTTTATTCACTAAATCTACTTACCCTCTTATTATTTTTATTCACTGTATTAAACTGGCATTAGTAATACCAGTTTACATTTTACAAGAGCAGAGAAGTATTAAGCATCTTTAGTTTAAACTAATGCATATTTTCTCCCCTTGCAACACAGAATTTATACCTCAAATTCCAACAGTTCTTCAAAAAAAGTTCTTGAACTTGGCTCTAACGATGACTTTGCAAGCTTCTGCACGTGCGGGTCATCCTTTCACTGAGAGTATCTTATTTACAATTCCTCATACTTGGAAGCTACAATTAACCTTACCTCTGTATTTCCCTGCAGCTTTTCTTCATTTCTCTGAAAGAGAACTCTTTATTCCACAAGATCAACCATTGCTACCTTCAAATGCAACAATTTCCATTTTTTCCTATGGAGAGTCAAAGCTTTAGGGCTTTTTGCATTTTTTTGGTTTGGTTGGCTTTTTATAAGAAGACTATTTCCCTGCTAGTTTCAGTACAGTAGTAGTACTGCTGGTAGTATCTCTACAAGTCTTTCTCCTTCATTAAGCTTTAAATTATCTAACCACTAATTATTTTAATTAAGAGGTTTTTGCTCTTGTTCCTCAGATGCAACACTATTTTCCTGCACTGAACAGAATCTTTTCGTTATCTGAACTACAGATACAACCAGCCCAAAGCTTGTACAATTTCACTGTGACATACTGGATGACAACAATCTCCCCTTGTCCTTGTAAAGTCTACAAGCTTCCATACTATGGAGAAGGAGATGTTCCATTTTCCAATTCCATAATTAACACATTAAACGGGACTGTTTTCAAACAAAGCCCTGTGGGAGTACCATTGACATTTTCCTCAGCAATTAATATTAAGGGCCATTAATAACCTTTCTGAACATTCCCTCCAACTTCCAGATGCACACATTGTCTCGTTGCTGGTATCTGCATTTGTGAATCTGTTCATCAGCTGCCTCTGAGAAGTTTCTAAAAATCTTAGACAAAGTTATCATCTAACCTCGTGTTCATTAAATCTGCTCTTTCTTTAAACCTGTTAAAGAAAGTTGCTCTATCCCTCGGAATCCCATTCAGAATAGGCCTCATATACTGATAGAAGCCACATGTACCATTCCATAATTATTTACCACTGTTCCACTAATCCAAAAAAAGGACAAAGTAAAAATCTGTAATGATGGAAATAAGTTTTAAGAACAACAACTAAATTGCTTAACTCTGCTTGATCTCTTATTATTGAAACTTTTCCTGATGTTATTCTTATGCTGATGGATGTTTTAAATAAAGCACAATGCATAGATAGCCATCCATAATGACATCCAAAAACTTCTATCTTCCCCAGCTGTGCGTTCGCAGGATTTGCTGTAGTTTTGCTAGTCCGGAAATACAGAAATACAATGTGGCATAAGAATCACATCACCATTATATTCTCAAACGAATTAATTTAATTAAAGATAATAAAGGTCCGTGTTTCCTATTCAGAACAGTCCTTTTTTCAAAAGGAAATAAGTAATGTAGACAATCGGAGAAAACATACAATTCCTAATGTAAAAGATGGCATGCAAAGCCATTAACAGTGCAGATGACATGCTTAATGAAAACAAATTTTTAAAAAGTAGCTGTTTCTCTAAAAACCTACACACAATTTTGGGAAAAAAATCTAAGTTAAAGAGAGAGACCACAGCTCCTAACACCTGTCCTCTCTCTTTAATCTATTATACTGTTGGACTAATTTTGATTTTTCCTTATTTTTCCTTAAAATGCGGAGTACTGAAGACATTCCAGAAGAGTAGGAAAAAAAACTTGTGCCTTTGTTTAAAACTCAAAGATGGAACAATCTCAAAGTAAGGCTGTCAACCCAACATCAACCTCTCACAAAACAATGGGAAAAGTAGGCACTTGAATCTGTTAACAAGGATTACACAGGAGTTACAAAATTACTGTTTGTATCATAGATTTATAGATTTTTAATTAACTTTAGATGTCATAAAAAGAAAAAAAAAAATTATTGTAACAGCCGACTCAATCCAGGCCAAGCTATACTGAAATCCAGTAAGTGAAAGCTGAAATTAAACAAGTTCTTAATAGAAATAAACAGCTTTTAAAATATTTTTAAATACGGAAAATATTTACGGGGAACAATTTACAAGGACCTGAGATGGATTTTCCACCACTGCTTATTTTAAATTCAGAACTTCACTGCCTCAGAGGTAAGGATTACTTTAAATAGAACTGACTTCATTAAAAGATACGGGGCATGTTATGCAGGTGATTACACTAATCGCATCTCTTCCTTCCAGCATGGCATTCTGTGAATGTATGAAAACACACTGCTTAAAGTTTTGTAGAGGGGATACTTGTTTCAGTGAAAATATAAAACTATTACTGCATTGCACCTGGAGAATCTTGCTACTTAACCTCAAATGCATCACAAGACATAAAAAAACCCTCGACAAAACAAAAGCAAAGGATGGGATCTGGCTTCATTTCAGAAAATTCTGTACAACCACTCTGAAGGTCATTTTATGGTACCCAACAAATAAACAAGTTTCCAGAGAAGCTGATTCACACGCTCCAGTAATACCTAAATTCAGCTTTTATCAAACTGAATTCCAAAACCCTTGAACTCTAGCAGTGAACACTGTACACAATCTACAACACTATTTTCCATTAAGATAAGAAGCATATAGATTTAAGAGTTCCCGCTAATTACAAATGTGACAGTACGAATCAGACAGGGCAGTGACACCTAGAGATTTATGCTCCATGGCAACATAATTCATACGGCTGGAAAGACACAGGCACTGACTAGTACAGTCCACTATTTCTTTAAAACTACCCACAAAATACAGAAAATTACTTAATGTGAAGAATGAACACACTGGGGTTTGTTTGTTTTAAGCAATGTTTCTCCAGCTTTAGCTAAATGGATTACTTACAGAAGCGAGAGATGGAAGGATAACAACCTAGTGACAGCTGATATTTACAGTATACATACAGAGCAGTAGCACAAAAAGTTACTATCATTGTAGCTAATTTCCTAACTATACCACTATTTTAAAGTTTCCTCCTTTATATCTTACTATGAAAAAAAGCCAGTTTTCAAGACAGCAAATTTATTTTATTTGGCTCACATCCATGTCTTTAATAACTTCAGTGTATGTTGCCAGTGTCGTGGTTTAACCGCAGCCAGCAAACTGAGCACCACGCAGCCGCTCACTCACTCCCCCCCTCCCCGTGGGATGGGGGAGAGAATCGGAAAAGAAAGAGTGAGAAAAACTCGTGGGTTGAGATAAGAACAGCTTAATACTTGAAATAAAATAATAATAATAATAATGGTGATAATAATAATAACAAAATTAATAATAGAATATACAAAGCAAGGGATGCACAATGCAATTGCTCACCACCCACCGACCGATGCCCAGCCAGGCCCCGAGCAGCGGCCCCCCCGGCCAGCTTTCCCCCAGTTTAGGTACTGAGCATGACGTCCCATGGTATGGAATGTCCCTCTGGCCAGTTGGGGTCAGCTGTCCTGGCTGTGCCCCCTCCCAGCTTCTTGTGCACCTCCAGCCTTCTCAGTCGGTAGAGCATGGGAAGCTGAAAAGTCCTTGACTAGTGTAAGCACTGCTCAGCAACAACTAAAACATCGGTGCGTTATCAACATTATTCTCATGCTAAATCCAAAACACAGCACTGTACCAGCTGCTAGGAAGGAAATTATCCCAGCCAAAACCAGGACAGCCAGCCATCACAATGTAGCATGAATGTTCTTGGGTTTTACTCAGGTCCTCATAGTAGAACTGAAGAAAAGGAAGAAAATAATTCAATAGCAGCAAGTGTCATCTTCATTTGTCTTCATTGTACAGGCATGTAAAGTATCCAGTATCACCATTTGTCCCTGATCGTGGTATGTTCATTCTTTAAGCCTAAGTAGTTTTTGGTTTTTTATGCAGTATTCAAATATCTAGTCAATAGGTGATTCTCCTGCTCTCGCTAATCCATAGCATCCTATCACTTGTTCTGCTGCCATGTACAAAGCACTGTAAGCTTGTCCCTCATGGCTATTTTGTTGTTGTTGTTCAGCTGGTTTTTACTACATGTTTACATCCCACTCTTTAAATTCCCTATCTGTCTTCACATAATTCCACTGTGCCATACTATTTTTTTTTAGATAATTCTTATCACTGCAGCTCCAGCTTTCTAATGTCTGAAAGCAGACTAGATGTGGCTGTTTCTAGACTACTCAGCAATTCTATTAATGCTCTAGTTGCAACATGATATCTAATGTATTAGCATCAGTCCATATTTTTTGCTTTCTGTGTAATACTTACAGCTAAACATTTTTTCCCCCCACCTCATCCGTGACAGAACTGTAGGAGGAAGGAAACAATCATCCATCCCAAGGACAAGTGAGAGTCTACTACTTCTATTATTTCCCTATTCATACATTTCATGACTTATTTACTCCATTTTGTCTGAGATGTAATTGTGTTGTCCTCTTAGCATTAATTTGGAGTCCAAGCCAACAATACCTGTAACACCTGCAGAACATAAATGGCCATTCAATAATATTACGCTTTTCAAAGGCCCCAAAATTATATTTTTAAAAACAATAATTTCCTCAGACTGGTGTTATTAACCAACACCTGAAATATGGAAAAAAAAACCTGAAAAAACCCATAGTGGCAAACCAAATTTGCAATTTTCTAGTTTTTGTCTGTCAATTGTCATACAGATGGACATGTTATCTATACTAGCTAGAACTTCTACAGTCACTGTTCTAGAAATCTTTAGAAAAACCCTTTTTTAAAATTAGCTGCTGCTATCTATGATATGACCACAAGTGAACACAAGACAGTTCCAATACAATTAGTGGCCAGTCTAGACCACATCTGCAAGTGCAAACAGATTGAGAGAATTTCTCAGA
Organism: Pygoscelis adeliae; assembly: GCF_000699105.1. Taxonomy (NCBI): domain Eukaryota; kingdom Metazoa; phylum Chordata; class Aves; order Sphenisciformes; family Spheniscidae; genus Pygoscelis; species Pygoscelis adeliae. The sequence goes on along the minus strand of NW_008825538.1, from coordinate 1,113,404 downwards.
TTCATCACTGTGACTGCAATTCGGCCCCACATCAACCACTACTTTGAGCTGGATCTACTTGCAGCTTTTCTTTCAATTAAGCAAACCGAAAATACTGCAAGGGCTTTGAATTAGTAAAACTAGATTTTATTAGAACACAGCGTGGCCTTTACAATAAAGAAAATTCAGAAAGACAGAATCAAAATGAAAGGGATTTATGAACTTTCTATCTCCGTTCTACTGTGTCTTTCTGGGATAGATCTTTTCCTTTGGTCTTGCTCTCAGGTCTAGCACTTTGTGGAGGCTTGTTGGGTAGGAACACATTTTACTATGTCTTTGATAGCCTGAAAAAGTCCATTTCCAGTGCTGTTATAACACATCTTCTTGGGTGTCTATTCATTACTTCTTAAGAAGGCATCAGGTTTCTGGTAATGCTACAGGTTCTGGACTTGCTTCTGTGTCTCACGCTGCCTCCCTGATCCACCATACTCTTATAATTCAAACTACAGATAGCCCAAGTTTTATTATTTTCTTTACTTTCATGTCCTTCCCCCCTCCTCTTATGTTTCTGAGAAATGCAGTTACTGACAATAAATTAATTGATCTCAGGATTGAATACATCATCTGCTGATGTGCAAAATGCCAACCCACGTAATCCGATCATTTAGCTGCTCCTTCCAACCAAACAAGAAACATGGAGTGGAATTGCTTTAAAGTTCTTAAAATGGCTATGAAAAAGATAGATGAAATTTAACTTTGATAAATGTAAAGTGATAAAAAAAAAAACCAGGAAAAAGGACCAAGATCCTGATTACATACATAATGATGGACTCTGGCATTGGTTATTAATACTCAGGAATGCAATCTGTGAATTGTAATAGCTTTATGTAAATGCCAGCTTAACACAGAGTAGCAACCAAAAATAAAGTGAGTAA
>NW_008825538.1:1111709-1112479 GCF_000699105.1 Pygoscelis adeliae | reverse complement strand
AAGAGAACAAAACAGAAAACACCATTATGCCATTATAAATCCATACCATGAATACTATTTGCCCATCACTTTTCTACAAAGAATATTGCAGAACTAAGAAATACACAGTGGCAACAAGGACTATCAAGGACTTCAAGGAACAAATAAATAGATTAAAAATCTTCATTATGCAGAAGAAAAAACTGAGGGGGGAATACAATACAGCCCGCAAAACCTGAAGTATCATGGATAAAGTGAAACAATCTTTTCCTTTTGTCTTTTTCAATGAAAAAAAAAGAAAGAAAGAGTCAGATAAAACACCTACATGTTAAGTTATCAGAGCAAAGGTTTTGGAACTCCTTGTCATAGGGTACTGCAGATGCTAGAAGTTTGCATCAGCTTATAAATTAACTCAACACATTCATGAAAGGGAAAGGAAGGGAAAACAAAAAAACCCAAAACAAATTAAAAAACCTAACAGATTACCTGAAGCCCCTGAGCTGCAGGCGGTCTGAGGCTTGGAGGGTAGTCCAGCAAAGTATCACTGAGTGCTTTCTCTACACTTTCACTCTGAGGAATCAACCATTTCATCTCCTCATTAAAAGGAGCCTAAAACTGTTGACACTCTGGCCTACTGTCTAGCCTGATAAAAACAGAAAGACAAATCACTTGGAGACAACCTCCAGGAAGATAAGGAAACCTCAAGGGAACAAAAGATTGGGCCAACTTTTTGGACTGAGATAAATCTACTCCCTTTCCTATTCTTGTGTGACAAAATAACCACGGCACGC
>NW_008825538.1:1110156-1111683 GCF_000699105.1 Pygoscelis adeliae | reverse complement strand
ACAAGGCAGATCAGGAATAGAGTAACCCAGTAGATAGTGAGGGTAAACACAGAGATGACAGCTCCAATTTGCCTTTCAAGCATGAGCAGTTTCATTTACTAAAAACGGCACATAGAGGAATCATTCAGCTTAGCACACAGGCATTCAAGAAAATTACTTCATATCACAGATCTACACTGCTCCTGGAAGTGAGGAATCAGTACTGAGAATGACAGGCACAGAGAATAACTCACGTGTTGAACTGGTGGTGATACTTAAGTGGTAAGTTACACTCGATACAGTGGTACTGCTTTCAATGCCTCTCACACCACCAGAAGTCAAGAGGGAGGTTCAGACAACACCCTACGGGCTGTTGGTGCCAAAGAGATAGAAAACACATCAGAGACAACATATATGTAGACCATGTAGATGTATACATGACCTATTTATTAGTCAAGACAAGGACCCTTTTCTTTGTCTTGTCCATAGAGGTAATGCACGTGCCCTTCTCTCCCCTGTGCCTCGTTTCAGCAACAAGATATAAAGATCCCTTGTTAGCCCATTTCAGGTTGATCAGCTCCTCACTATCATTTGAATATGACGTTTTACTGTCAAACTAAATCAAATATTCACATTATTTTCTCCACTTCTTCCCTTCTCTAGTCCCAGCTTTTAAAGGACCCTCAATAGTTCACGCATTCTCAAAAGAAGCAATATAGGTTTAAATGCCTTTTTTTTCTACAATTTAACTCTAAAAAAACTCCCAACATATAAAATACATTCTACTCAAAAAGATATCAATAAATGACTACTGTTCTAATTTTTCCAGCACAAAAAAAAAAAAAAAATCTTAAACTCTCACAGTGGGAGAAAACTTAATAATCTATGAGGTCATATTATGAAAACCTACCGAATTATCCCCAGCTTTCCTATTTCTATTTTCTTTCATTCTGTTAAGGTGCTTACATGTTTAATTGCTACTAAGAAAATACAGCTTGTGCAATGCCCAGATAACTTACCAACTCCAGCTTTGTTACAAAAACAACTCTAATATAAATGCCAGAAAAATTACAACAAAAGAAATCCTTCCATCCGTTTCTTTTTATTTCTCTCTTTTGTCATCTCTCCATTAAGTTACCTCTAGTGACAGCATCTAAGACATTAAAACATTCCAAGGGTAGCAGCATCAGAAATTTACCGGTTCTTAACGCATTTTGTTCTTTATATTGTTCCATTAAAACCACTTCTTCTGCTTCCCCTATGTCGTGGTTTAACCTCAGTCGGCAACGGAGCACCACACAGCCGCTCACTCACTCCCCCCCTCCCTGTGGGATGGGGGAGAGAATTGGAAGAGTAAAAGTGAGAAAAACTGGTGGGTTGAGATAAAAACAGTTTAATCATTGCAATAAAATAATAATAATAATGTAATAATAATAATAATAACAATACACAAGGCAAGTGATGCACAATGCAATTGCTCACCACCCACCGACCGATGCCCAGCCAGGCCCCGAGCAGCGGCCCCCCCGGCCAGCTTTCCCCCAGTTT
>NW_008825538.1:1096877-1107832 GCF_000699105.1 Pygoscelis adeliae | reverse complement strand
GAGCATGGGAAGCTGAAAAGCCCTTGACTAGTGTAAGCACTGCTCAGCAACAACTAAAACATCGGTGTGTTATCAACATTGTTCTCATGCTAAATCCAAACCACAGCACTGTACCAGCTACTAGGAAGGAAATTAACTCTATCCCTGCCGAAACCAGGACACCCTAGTAGTTCATTGTGAATTTGAAATATTGAACCTTCCATAACTTTGCAATTCCTTGCTGTATAAAAGCTAGATATGAATGTGGGAACATCACCGCACAGTTGGCATCATAAGGAAACTTTTGAGCAAGGATTGGTAACCACTGATGCAATTTTGGGTGCAAAAATTAGTTCTACATAATTTCACTAGTTTATTGCAAGTAAGCAAAGTAAATTAAAATATTAACAGAAGATAGATCTTAGCTATATAAGCCTTTGCAACAATATAATGCATCACAACAAAGAACACATTTAATCAAATCCATAAATGAATCTAACCTATTAACATATGCAAAATTCAAGGCATTGTTATACAGTATATTACTGAATCATACAAAATGCTAATCCCAGAAATCTATCATTTTGCCTACCTCTAAGTACCAAAATTCGTTTACTGAAAGACAGGTTTGAAATCTATAACTACATGGGGTAATTCAAGGTAGTATTTGCTAAAATCTAGAATACTGGAAATAAGATTTATGGGACAGAGACTTTTTCCAGGACTATCAGAGAAATACGTATGTGTGCATTATTTTAAATTGAGTTAGGCAGGATTTCAACTTACTTATTCTTTTTCCTACCAAAATAATAATAAAAAGTAAAAATCACAAAGAGGAAAAGCTTAACATTTGATTTTTATTGCCACTGAAATATCACATTCAAAGCCTAAGTTCAAGATGATCAAATAATGCCATTATGGTAAATATCTCAGATTATCAGACATCTTGATAGCACTTGTTTGGGAAGGCTGGCATAATTTATGACATGTCCTAGTCTTTCCTCTCATTTGTACTCATCTCAGGACAAAAGGAGCGTTGCCTCCGAGAATATGATGACCTAAAGGGAACAGACCTTCAGCATTCATCTTCACTTTTATAGCTACAATATCACCTTTTGCAATTTCGATACAATTCTCTTCAGATTGGGAGCCACAAACTCATTCCTTTTCATTAATACTTTTGATGCTACATATTTTGTTTAGAAACACAGTATTCATGCCTGAGAAGAAAGCATGAAGTCAAAAGAGATTATTTTGTGGAATTAATTTTGATCCTGTCATCAGCAGGACAAGTGCCTAAGAGGGGAAAAAATGGCAATTTCTTAAACGTTCTTGATACAATCAATGTCCTAATCGCCACTGCTTTTCTTATTTCCATTCAGACTTATCTGTCCCTCATCCACAGTTCCATTCTCTTAGAATGCCCGAAGATAATCTGTTTCATTTTACCAGCAAGTAACAGAGGAATGAGAAGTAGCTCAGCTTATCCTGGCCAGATAAAAACCATACCCTGTAAGGACCCAGCTACTTCTAGTTCCATTAAAATAAACTTAATTAATTTAAATGTAACATTTTCAGAATAAGCTTTGTACACAGTTGACCTTGCTCTCTGAAACAACCTTTTACACTGTCCTGCTCGAAGCACATAAATTGTCTCCTCTGTCACTTCAATTCCCTATGGCTATGATTCTTCCTTTTCATATCCTGTCCTTATCAACTGCCTAACTAAAAATACATCTCATAAATTATACTGTCTCAAAGGACTATAGTATAATTTTCTACTGCTGTTGTAAACTATAGGTTAAAATTACAACTAAAAAAATGTATGGAGATCTGGTTATATACTAAATATTTAATTCACCTTCTTGCGAGATGATATGAATGTATTTCTATAACCGAAAGATTGTTGTTCTTTTAGCAATTATTTCCTCTTTTTCTTTATTCGTACTCACACTCCCACCACCCCCAAAATATAAAACAAAGAAAGAAAAAGGAACGTGTACTTTAAAGTAACCTAGGAAATTCAAGTCCTTCCTTCTAGGAAAAAGAAAAAGAAAAGCATGTATAATTGTTCCTGAAATGAAAAAGATCAATTTGACAAGTTACTCTTAATTTCCATATTCACCACAGAAGAACATAATATATGGATAAGTTTTATTAGGAATACAAAACCGTACAAAGCCAACTTTCTACTATAAGAGAGAATTCAACATTTTCATGCCTTTCGTTGCTAATCAAGAAGGAGCACTAACTTATTTACCAAGCATTTATCCACACTCTAAATCCTTCTCCTCAAATGTGGCAATTACTGAAGTGTTTAAACATAAATTTACACATAACAGCTTTAAAATCTTACATAAATCTTTTCGCTCACGATTCTATTTTTGCATTCAAAATCAGAAATTCCCTATGACTGCCGGCCAAAAAATTTCAAAGCAATTTCAATTCTAACAAAGTGATGTTGTTTGAGAGGTTACACGCATTACCTGCCCTTCCCACTGTCCCCTTTGAGCTTTCCAGTCTCTCCTGGTTTTCCAGCCAGAATTGATAGCGCCAGAGTCCATTTCTAATCTCACCTCTTACAGAGGCCTGACTCACTCAGACTTGCCAAGCCACACAATTCAAGCTGAAATGGGATTTGCCACACAGGATTTTTTTGTGTGGTACACAGAAAGCTTAACACTGCACATTGCTGATCGAACAGAACATTGTAGCATCTAACTATACAGAAGCCTGAATCCAAAAAATCTGCATCCTAGCTCCTGTTTACAAGCGTCTGATGAGTTCTTCGTGCGCTTGCCTACAAGTTACCATTTCCTATTATGCACCATTAGGCACGAGTGGTTAATTAGATTTCCCCATATGCCAGCCCATATATAAATTCCAATTATTAGCAGTGTTAGATCATCATTTTACACAAATTACCTTCAAATCCAATATTTGTATATCTCCTGGTCTGCATATCCTCCTCCAGACAGCAGCATATATGTTTTGGAAGACTTTGTTAGTTCTTTGAAGAGATATATGCTTCCTGATATTTAACCAAGTATTTAAATTGTCATCACTTGCATCACCAAGGTCTTCATTACTTCAGCTGAAAAACTACATAACTTGCCCTAGGCTCACATACAGTAATTGAAGGGCACAATAACGCTGTTTTACATATTTCTGACCAATGTGATACTAAAACTCATAAACCTGAGAGCGCTGGATGGAATTTCCAGATAAGGCTGAATGGCACTTCCAATTTCCCTAAAACAAAGTAAAAGGCATAGCATTCTTCCACCTCAAATCACTGAAATCTCCACTTATTGAACTCTTACTCTTCCCTTGTGGTTGTTGTGGTTTAACCCGGCAGGCAGCTAAACACGACACAGCCGTTCGCGCACTCTCCCCCCCACTCAGTGGGATGAGGGAGAGAATAGGGAAAAAAAAAAGTAAATTTGCGGATTGAGATAAAGACAGTTTGATAGGACAGAAAAGGAAAGGAGAATAATAATAATAGTAATGATGATGATGAAAGAATATACAAAATAAGTGATGCACAATGCAATTGCTCACCACCTGCCGATCGATGCCCAGCCAGGCCCCGAGCAGCGGCCCCCCCGGCCAGCTTTCCCCCAGTTTATGTACTGAGCATGACGTCCCATGGTATGGAATGTCCCTCTGGCCAGTTTGGCTGTGCCCCCTCCCAGCTTCTTGTTCACCTCCAGCCTTCTCAGTCGGTAGAGCATGGGGAGCTGAAAAGTCCTTGACTAGTGTAAGCACTGCTCAGCAACAACTAAAACATCGGTGTGCTATCAACATTGTTCTCATCCTAAATCCAAAACACAGCACTGTACCAGCTGCTAGAAAGGAAATTAACTCTATCCCAGCCAAAACCAGGACAGTAGTGTAAAACAGAAAAGCAAAAACCATACTTCCAAAAAGAGCCTTGTTGAAGGAGAGAGAGAGAAGGAGGAAACCAACCTCTTGTGCCTTTGTACAAATGGTAGCAAGTACTAAATATTGAACAGTTATAGAATCATAGAATAGTTTGGGTTGGAAGGGACCTCTAAAGGCCATCTAGTCCAACCCCCCTGCTGTGGGCAGGACATCTTCCACTAGATCAGGTTGCTCAGACTCCCATCCAACCATTTCAGTCCAGCAGAATAGGATCTATGCCTGGTCCCAACACTGTTTAGAAACACTAGCACCTGACTGCGTGGGCATACCACAATACTAAGTTCAGCTTGTTGGATGAATGTTTCCCCAAGCACAGTCCCAAGTTAGGACAACTTCTACCATTTCCAGTCCAAAAGTGTATCACCACTTCCCATCTAGAAAATGAGTAGTGCCATCTGCCAGCCGGGTGATTACATCTTACCCCTTGAATCTCATCTTGAAAGTTTCCTTCATACCGGTGCCGTAGATTGATTTTGTAGCTAGCTTTTTTTTTTTTTTTTTTTAATAACCTGGGTATTGACTCCATGGGTAATTCAGGTATTTCGTACATGATAAAATGCTCAAAACAAGATTATAAGTAAAATATAGAGTCAGGTTCTCTAATGACTATTTATTTTAGAAGGTATAAAGGGAAGGGAAAGTAGTTAAAATATGCCAGCAACTCTAGAAAAGCTAAATGAAAAACTAAGTTCCCATTGACAGCCACAATGATTTTTGAGATTTTTCATGAAAGGTCTTAGGGGAGGAAAAAAAGCTACGTTTCATAAAATAATAAGCAGAACAAACCAAGGTTATATATATATATACACATTTCACTTAGGACTCTAGTATTATAAACCACTTCAGCTTTGCCTTACGCTGTGTAACTCCTACAGAAACTACCAAGTCATTTTCTTGTACTGCAGCAAAACGCATTATTTTTTCCCAACACATCTGCTGGGTTTTTTGCTCTCCTTTGCTAACTATGGGAGCCTAAGACTTAGGTATCGACATCCGAGCAAGGCTTTTGGATGGAAAGAATTTCAGTATCAGCCATGGATACACATATGCTTAGTCATGCCAAAATGTTATATTGTCATTCACTATGTAACACAAAAGAAGCAATCATCTGAAATAAGGACCACACAGAAGACAATCTCGTACCCAAGGAAACAGAAGAGCAAAGTATCTCATTTTTCACACCACATTACACAAGCGGTTACAAATTCTAGAGGAAGTATGCTAAAATGGCTACTTTCCACTAAAAGAGAAACGATATGATTTTACAAGCCCAATATTATGTTTTCATTCATAAAATCTGGGAACAGGGCCAGACCTGACTGCATACATTCAGTTTGACCTTTCAGGAACATTTATTTCATTGCAGAACCTCCACACTAATACATAACTTTGAATTATACCACCAATGCCAGTCACAGATATCACCTCCCAGTGAAGCAGCAGTTATTTATAAAATCCTTCTGGGACCATCACTCGTAAAGTATCCGTCCTACAGATTAATCCGTCCTACAGATTACACCAATGAGCCTGGTTGTCTAAAGAAAGTGACAGTTTTGGATGCTAGCAATGCAATTCACTAAATTGCGTTGATTAACACAGAATCTTGCAATAATGGTAGTGACTGCGTCCAAGAAAACAACTCCACTTTTCTATGACTGTTCAGTTCAATGGTTCCCAAACTTTTCAGCCAAGAAGAGTATCAGCTTACCCTATTAACAGGAGGTGGCTGCGACTACAGTGAGATCAAGCCAACCTACTCGTCAATTGAAGTCATCGCAGATAGAAGTAAAAGAACTCACGGTGATTATCTATGCAGTACGCAACTCTACAGTGCATAGGTACATCCCAGACCAGGGTCCCTCATCCTGACCGAAGCCAGAAGCTTGCAGTGAGCTGTTACTAGCAGAACACCACATACACCTCACACTTACCTTCTCATTTCCTCAGAGACCTTTTGAGAGCAAGCTCTAGCATGGATAATTTTCCTTCTGGGCATATGTTAGATACTTTGGGGTGTAACTGACACAGAACTGGATTAGAAGATATGAAATTCTATTTCAAATCCTTCCTCAGCTTTAGACTTTTTTAGTAACTTCAAGATGTCACCTCATCTGCGCCATTGTCTTCCCTTGCAATAAACAAATACAGTCTTTCCTCCAGTTCACCAATAATGAAAAAATAATTTTGTGATTGTGAGACATGCATCGTTATGATGTCAGAACCATACTAGCTATACAGGTATTGTATTATGCAAAAAAATAGAATATATACAATTTAGAATGAAACTTTGGTGTACTCAAAGTAAGTGGACTCAGTCACTTGAAGCGACCAGCATCTCATTCACCCAGAAACTAAAGGAGGGCTCTTTTAGGATTACTTTTCATTATATTTCAGACTTTCTAAACATCTAAACCTTTGTATAGCGCAACTTCTCTAATATTCAGTACCTTTTTCATAACAAAGAAATCCAGCACCAACTACTTTTCTGATAACATTCCACTAGTAAAATCAATGTAAAAGTACCAGAAAATTGGAAACAGTATTTGTTCTGAGACACTCTCTTATTCTTTTAAATGTACCACTTTTTAATAAATTACCAATTTACTGGCAATAACTGAAACAATGCACACAATTTATTAATCTACTGAGCCACACCATCTCAGTAGATTCACTAAAAACCTTGGCAAAACAAAATTCAAAAAATCTGACCACTTACATAGTATACAAATTTCAAAGAGTAACCAGACTTTAATTGGATTTTTTTCAGATTTTTCATCATGAGCCTAATGACAAATCTGAGACTAAAGTCTCAAGTGATACCTTACCATTCTTCAGATTATTTAAAATAATTTTAGTTATCTTTTTAGGCTATACTTGCTGGTACTGCAGTCAATCCACCACATTTAAGCTATAATTATGACCCTGAATGCTGCAGATTAAGATAGCATTCATCAGTAGTTTGGCAATCCAAAAGAGTGTGTCAGACACAAAGGGATCTTAGAAGAGTGAGGACTTTTTTCTCCCCTTACAGAACATGATATGGGCTCCAATCCTGTTTTATTGAAACCATTAGCAATTTTCTCTATTGCCTTCAATGGGAAAAAGATTCAAGTTCCTATTATGTAAGACTGATGATGACTACATGGTGACTAAAGCACCAAAAATTCTCAAGCACGATTTACCCTTTAGCCTTTTTGAAGACAATCAATTTTTTCTTTTTTTTTCTTCTTTTTTTTTTTTTCTTCTGTTTCCCATTACCTTTCTATTGTATGCACATCTCATTGCTTTACCTTTGGAGAATATTTCTAAATCTGGATTTTCAGATGACTTGTCCCAATTCTTTCTTCTCTTAGTAGCTCTCAAAACCTTTTCTAAAACTACCTTTTCCCATCAGCACAGTATTTAAAAGACCTAAGTTACTTTCTGTTGACAGTTTCTGATTATCATCATTGTATTTTTGTTTGTTTTAAAGTCAAGTATACACTGAACATGGTACATTTAAGTGTTTGAAAATAAAGTTAATTCCGTGCATAACAAAAAACAAAGAAATGGGAGGGCAGATTTTGATTCAGTCTTGTCCACTTTTATAATATTAAGTTCATGGCATGCGATACACTTAGCAGAATTGAATTACGGATTTCACATAATCCTTCACAATAATCAGAAGAAATTTCTTCCTAGTTACAACATCACACATTTTGGAACCAGCGGCATGAACAATAATCACTGTTAAATTACAGTGTCAGATCGTTGTTTACTAACTTTGGTCTAGAAAGTTCATAATGTTTTAAGACCTGATTCAGGGAAAGAAAACAATCTATTTACGAAGAACTACGCATCACTGAGGACACTTGACCTAGATGCATTCGTTTTAAAGGCCAGGGAAACAACTGCTGCGCTGCTGAGCTTGAGGGGAGACCTGGATCTCGAAGCCTACTCCTTGTGTTGGGTCAATAACAACTTTATTCTTCCTAGCTTTGGAAAGGAAGATATAAAAACACTAGCTATAAAGCTAATATCTAATATGGCCTGTTTATTCTATTTTGTCAAATTTTCCTGGAAAATAACCTATTGTACCACTAACACTGAAGTGTGCAGTCAATTTCTGAACAGAATAGATAAAGCAAAAAGGAACGGAGAGTGCTAGGCAACCTAGAATTCGATAATTATTCTGAGTACTCCCACTAAAAGGTTTACTTCGATTTTTCAAACTTTCTCTGTAATTTCTTCTGTTATTTAAATGCCTCATTGCATACATAACAAAAACCCAGCAAAAAAAAAGAATTTCCATAGCAACTATTCCAACGAATACAGTTCAGCAATTCATACCATAAAATTTTATGTACTTTGACCAATGCTTTTCTTTATCTAGATGGATTTCTTTACCTATGTTCAGGTGGAAATATTAATACTGTTCATAAAGAGTTTTATATTAACACATTATTAAAAACTAAATTTTACCCAGAAGAATGTTCTATGATCCCTACAGAAACTGTGACATTAACCTTCCAAAGTTTAGCATTTCCAAAACTCTAAGGTGATTCTAAAGACATTTCAAGCAAGAATTCACTTTAGTATTTGAAATGTCTACAGTGACTTCACATAAAAATACAAGGAGAATTTATACAGATTTTTACATTAAACAAGAATTATCCACAGGAAAAAGATACAGAGGCAAAGCTTCCGATTAAGAAGCCAGAATCTACATTTAGACTAATTGAGTGCAAAGGTTTTGAATTTTTTTTTTTCCATTTAGAATAATTTTTTTATAAGGTTTGGAGTAGATGAGTTTTGCAAATCCTTTTGGGATTTACACACTATACTTTTGCTCTCTCATGGCAACATATTACTGCCAATATACTACATAGTGTATAATCATTTTTTTAGATAAACAGATATGAAGGATTATTAAGCCATCAGCCTCAAACACCTCAGAACGGATTCCGATTGTACTGTGACCAGAAAAATCTTTAGTACAATCTTAGTCTCAAAATAGGGGATTTTTAGGCTCATAACATCAGAGCTGACAACATGCATGATATCCCAAAATAAGCTTATTTAAGTGAGATTATTTACTTAAGAAACACCTGGCTGTATTCTTCCCTACTACAAAATATATTTATATTAGTTTTCTTGACCAAAAAAAAAGGGATATCAGGAGAAAATTCCTATCCAGCAGTGCAAAATATCATTGCCTTTTCCTACTAGGGGATTCCTCTAATTTAGGGATGAAGGCACATTCCAACAATAATTTTACCTTTTCTTTCCAAGAAAATTCATGCTAAGTTGGTAAACCAGACTGGAGATCAGAAACAGAGATGGCAGAATGCCATCTGAAATAGCTGTTTGGAAACAGAAAAGAGTTTCTCTTACGCACACTTTCTCTTCAAGGCTTTAGGACTTCGTTCCAGATGACAGTGCTGCACATCGCGATCCAGAATGGGCAGCCCCCTCCTACAGTAACCCATCCCATTCAAACAGGAGTAACGGTCACTCTGAATTTAGAGACATAAGAAGCAGTCACGGTCTCTCATCACCCAGCTCACAGTTACAAGTCTTTGTACAGACTGGGAGAACGCTGCCTTTGATACTTTCCTCAGCCCAGAGTTCTTATTCCCTAGGAAAATGTCCTTAGCAACAGACCACAGGCTCCTTTCCTCTACAATCCCCCAGTCTTTTTGTCCTTGCAGCGGTAGCACTCCCCGACTCTCCTCTTACAGGTGTTCTTCTTAGAACAAAACGTCATGAAAAAATGATTAAAAAAACCTAATCTGAAAAAATAATTACAATTAAGGATATGTAAACAACGTGATTGAAGCTACCTCAAAATTCATAATAGTCAGTCTAAGAAATTTCTGGTTTTAAGACACTAAAGAGTAGTGGGTGGGTGGGTTTTTTTATTACATTCATTAATAGATAATGACACTTAAATGCAAAGATATCAAAGCATCTAATGTTCCAGCAACATCTGAAGAAACAATTAGTTAATGCTGAAAGTGAAGTCTTTAATCAAAACCAAGACAAAGAATATTATTATAACTGAATGACCACAGAAACTGTTAACTGTTTGATTAAAAGTACACAGACAAATGTGTTTACAGTTTCATAAATAATACTCACCGGTAATTAACTTAAGTACTGGTAGGGACAGAGAAGTGACTACGGATATCTCTACCTTTGCTTTAGGCTGCCTCATCATTATGAAATAGTTTTACTGCATTTAAATGGAATGTGTTAAACACGACAGAAATTCATGTAACCTTCAAGAGAAAGATCAAATAAAGAAGTCATGGTAGAAGGGAGAAAAGGACAGTTTGCAACATGCCTATCTGTCTATCTAGAAGGATCACAAAGTCATCGAAAAAAGAAAAGGAAAATTACTGATTGAAGGAAGTAGAGAAGCTTTACAAAGAGCAGAGAACAAATCAAGGAACTTGAGAAGAGGATGCTCCGAGGTGTCCACCTGCTGCTTTAACCACTGATTTTCAAAAAAAATCACAGAACCAGAAATCCAAACATATCCCAAGGTTTTAAAGTCCAAAGGCTTTGAACTGTAAGTTATTCGCACTAAAAAGTCTATAAATAACTGTGAACTAAAGAAAAGAAAAGAAAAAAGGAAAACTTAGGACATGAAAAGGCTAAGTATAGAAAGCACAACTTACATTCTCTTTAATCACATCAACCTCTCAAAAAGAATCAGTTACAGAAATGCATGAATGCATGTCAAAACTAAACAAAATCCTACTAGCCATAACTTCCATAAACTGAAACTACCTGGACCATCAGCAGCATCACCGAGGTCTCCACAAAAAGCAAAAATTAAAGCAAGAAAGGCCAAAAAGCTCATTCAATTATGTACAACATCTCATTTTAATCAAGCAATCAGTTGATTACGCTAGAGTGAGAGGTCACTTAAAAATAAAACAGAAATAAACATCGACTCATTAAAGGAGTGGGGAGGAGAGGCAGGACCAAATGAAAACTTTTCCAACCTTACCCAAAAAATGCTTTTAAAACTTGCTATTCTCCAG
>NW_008825538.1:1092407-1096830 GCF_000699105.1 Pygoscelis adeliae | reverse complement strand
GCCTACTTCAACCTAATGCGGACATTTAGGTGCTTCAGACCCCATGTATATACACGTTGTGGATGGTCTGAATTACTACCTTTCAGATGTGTTTCTACACCTTTTATTCTGCCATGCTCTTGTTTCAAGGGAGAGCAGGTTTGGAAAAGCTTTTCCCCAGGACCTGCTACAGTGAGCTCCAGTGGAAGAAACCGAACAGATGGTTTCTTGTCAGCAGGCAGTTTGTAACGGAGGATTTGCAGGTAAGAGCAGAAAAACATTTTTCCACTGATACGTACCCCTCCCCCCGAAATACAGTATCAGTATTTGTGATCAAGCTTTCCAATGTATGGATTTTACATTTACCACATTTTGGAAGGAAGCAGTTTGTTGGTTTTTTTTTCCATATTCTGCATAGGAGAAGCTGTTTATGGTCATAAGGGCAGCTACAGTAAGGACAAAAACAAAAAAAAAGCAAAGGTTAGTGCGGAAGAAAAATATTCAACTAAATGTCGTCAATCAACTCTTGTGTCCAGTCTACAAAAAAAAAAAAAAAAAAAGCTGCCTATAGGCAAGTGCCAGCTGCAACTGCATTTGCTCCATCTGCCTCATTTTTGTATAACACAGTTCTGGAGTGCAACCTGACTTCACGTTCCTGAGAGACGATTTTAAAATAATATAAAAGGGAGTATTTGTTAGCAAGCTATCAATATTATATTAAATTGAGCCTCAGAAATTAAAATTAGTAAGATATGATGTGTCACTCAATGTCCTCGATACCTATCCAATAACATGAATTATTAAATCTGCATAGATCTCATCCATCTGAGCGAATTAACAAGATGTATTTTGAAACAGAAATCACATCAGAGATCAACACCGGTCTGTGTTGTCACATAGTACTTAGGGGTTTTAATCACACAGGGTTTAGAACTTCTGATCAATACAATGTACTTCTAGCCCACTAAGATGAAAACTAATGAGCAAAACTAATTTAAATGTGCAAGTTCATCAATTTATAATGAAGCTGAAGATAAAAACTTTTTTTTTTTTAATCGCATGTCTTTGGAAACTAAAATTTTGCTTTCAGACAATTTATAATAACTATCTTGTACAACTTAGCTAAAGGAAGCAAGAGAATACTTCATTCTAAAAATTCAATCAATAGTTTGGTAAAGGGACAGAAACCTGTCAGACTAGTGAAATGAAAGAGCAGGAGGGAACAAGATAGATTCAGAAGAATTATTTACTGAAAAAGATTTTTCTATATTTCCTTATTTTATCCAGGAATACTTTTCAAAATCATATTTTATTGGGGTTTTGCCATAAATACAATGTTAAATTTTAAGCCAATCCTCAGTATACTTATTACCCCTGTGCAAAATAAACAGAGAGACAGGTGGAGTGTCAAACTGCCCTATACTCTGCAGGAGTTATCAAGGTCAGAACTGAAGTTCCAGACGCATTTTTTAGTGCTGTGCCTATACTCTAAATGACAGTTGGTTTTACGTTTCTACTTTAGAAGACACTTCATATCTAATATACACACACTACACAAATCAGCATTATAAAATTGGTAAAGTATTTAAAGAAAACTATCAAGGGAAAAAAGTCATCATAAAGGAGTGACAGAACGTAAACAAATTAATATCTAAATATAATACATTCACTACACGCACCCTAATGAAAGCCAAACTGTTACAGTGGAGGAATTCACGACCTAAGTAGTGGAAGAAAATTCTGCTCGTGTGGCCAACCTTTTCAGGAGGTGCAGTGAGAAAACTGGTTTTGTTTCAGTCTATCTGCTTAGTCTAATTCCACACCTTTTTCACTCAAAGTTCAGAAGCTAACTGGTATTTGAAAATGCCAGAAAGCTTTGTTTCTTCTATACATTTGAGCATATACAGAAAAAAGAGGGGGAAAAAAAAAAAATCACTATAATAACCTGAAATCTACCAAAAATCTACCATTTCTAAAACTTAAAGGATATGATAAACATACACACACATACAAAAAAAAAAAAAAATCATTCATAACTACAGATAACATTTGTTACACTGAGTTAAATGGTAAGAAAAATAATGTATTCATCCTGCATATACATTTTATTAAAATAAGAACCATTTAAATGCCAATTTTCTGCATTTTAATTAAAATTGCCATTCAAAAGTTCAACAAAAATATCAGTCTATCAAATAACATTATGCAGCACTCTTTAAATGTAAGTTATTAAAAATTTAAAAATTAAGCAATGGAATTTAAAAAGCTCATGAGCAGACAGCCAAAGTGAAAGACCACAAAGGAAATTTAGAAGATAACTACATTGCGTCAGTTTGTCACATTTGTCTCCTGCATGAAAAATGTCTTATTAAAATTAGATTTTAATTTTAATGGTAGCATTTTCCATAGCTATAATGTTTAGAATAAATTGTTTTTACAGTGATAGACAAAAACTAATGTTTAAATATGAATAGCATGGAGCTTCCTGGCTTTATTTTTATTAGGAATGTAAATGACAGATTGTATTTAAATGTAAATCAACTAGTTTTAAAGGTCACTGATCAAGAAGAATGATTTGCCTCTTAGAAAAGAAACTGATGAAGATAAAAACAGAACAAACTTCAAATTATTTTTTTTTTAAATGAAAATCCTTAACATAAATGAGAATTAAGACAAGGAAACCACAGAACCGGAGATATATGATATCTTTCTAATATTTAGAGACTGTGGAAAAGACTTTTGGAAAGAGCGTTTGTGATTAGAACAGGCACACATATTTGAAAACGTTGTTTTAGGGAAAAAAAATACTGTATTGTCAAGAAAATAATCTGTACAAACTTGATAGGTCTTTTCCCACTCCAATTGCTTGGATTTTGGGACTTGCAGATCATACATTACCCCACAGCAAAACAGAGTAAGAAGTGTTTAAGATGTAGCTCTACTGCCTAAAACGTCAGCAATAAAATACCAGAAAAGAGATGATCTCCTTTCAAATTTAATTGTGTCTGCCAGCAGCGTGTGCTTACATTACACAGACTCACTTGTAGCATTCTGGTGCCCTTTTAAACTGTCTAATAATTGAAAACAAAAGCACATAGATCTCTATCTATTACATATTTACCCTTTCACACAAACGTGCCTAATGCCATCGTGTTCCATATCAAGTATGGAACAACTCTTCCATCGTTGTAAGCATACTACTAATCAAAACAAAGTGAAATTAAAAAGCTTTAACCCCTGGATACACTCTACATAGAAATACATGTAGAGAGAGAAATATGTACAGTGAAATAATAATGATGCTATAATGATTTGCAGATAGGGTAACACTTCTTTATTATTCTTTAACTACCTACCTAAGAATATCTCTACTAAATGAAACTCAGATTTTCAAGTAAAAGAATTGCATTTGTGATTTATTTCCGCTATTTCCAAACATTATTCTACAGTCCAGACTAGTGTTTTAGGCTATTTTCAACCTTTATCTTCTTCAAAAGAAAGAAAGAAATGTTTTATGACATTGTAAATGTAGTTTTAAAGCACTCATTTGAAGCCATTCTGGATTTAAATAAGTTTAAGTGTAACAGAACTTCTTGGAAAACATATTTGAGACAAAGATGAGCAATAAATTCAAACTAAGCGGTTAAGCACCTTTCTCATGTACAGTACCTCCAAAGCAAGGGTGGAATAAAGTATTTCACTGCTGGCCTTTGATTTCAGGTCCTCATAACACTTGGAATGACATTAGCTCTGCCTCGTGCTGATTGTGGTTGGTTTGCATCGTTGTTTCAGAGAGCAAGGAGGAGTCAGATTTTTAACAGGAATGGTTCAGTGAATTCCTAAAGCATAACCTGGGGGAAGGAGAGAGGCACCTATCAATCTAACTTCCAATAATAAGAGGTTCAATAACTCCAAAGGCTGAGGCAGAAAAATCCATATGTCCAAAAATACTGGGGGAGGGGAAGATGTCCTTTGGGCAGATTTTTCACAGGCCAGTAGATTCACTTAGGGTATAACTAATATTCTCAGATCTGAAAACTGAGCTCCACATGAGGTACAAATGTAACTGCTCACTTTGCTTCAAAGAAAGATTCTCCTACCAACTCTCAGCCTATTTAAGCTCTTTCACTTACTGTAATAAGGATGGTAAACCTGGCATCTCTTACTACGCAAAAAGGTACACGTGATTTCCTCAAATCCTCACCCCCATTTTCCATACCTCCCTATTTAATAAAACAGTTCTCAAACTTATGCTTCTACACAGCAGAAATGACAAATCCATGTAAACGCATATATGTTTGAAAAGAGTATGCATTTCTGGAGCACGTTCTTCTGCAGTGCCAGGTTGCACTCCAGAGCACCTAAACACAGAATCATAGAGTAGTTTGCGTTGGAAGGGACCTCTCAAGGCCATCTAGTCCAACCCCCCTGCAATGGGCAAGGA
>NW_008825538.1:1062426-1090485 GCF_000699105.1 Pygoscelis adeliae | reverse complement strand
TTCCTTTTTGTCTTTGAGTTTGTGCAGGAGCTCCTTGTTCATCCATGCAGGCCTCCTGGCGTTTTTGCCTGACTTCCTCTTTGTTGGGATGCATTGCTCCTGAGCTTGGAGGAGGTGATCCTTGAATATTACCCAGCTTAAACCCAGCATCCAACCACCACATAGCAAACAGTAACATAAAACGATGGGAATTCTGCCCAATATGTGCAGAGAGGATGGTGCAGCAAGAGGAGAACAACCTAAACACCTGCTCTTTCCTGCTTTTCTCTGATCTCAAAAGGTGTAACTCTGTACAAAGGATCTTGATATTGCTGGTGCTTCCTGACCTGCACAAAGACCAAAACCAATTCATATGAGCTATTCTTTTACTTTTTGTTTTGATCTTTATGAGAACAAAGTCACTGGATTTTTTTTTTTTTAATTTCTTTTACCTTTTTAAAAATATTTCTACAGCAATTTCAAACACTCAGAGGTCAAGAAGTCGCAGTAGTGAAACAAAATTCAATCCCCAAATTTCCATTTCTGAAACTCTGGAATAATACAGGACTGATCAGAACTAAAAGAGCGATGACTAATTTTTCCTTAATATATGAAAATCACCATGCATCTATAAACTCCATATTCTACAGAACTGCCGATCTTTTCAATAAACAGACCAAATGAAGAAAGAGAAAGCTGTCAGAGGAGAAATCGGTTAAAATGCCTGACAGAAAACCAAGGCTTTTCATTTTAATACTGATAATTATAGAAATTAAGTAATGCTGGCAATGGTATGGTAATAATTATACACAGAAAAAGAATGAATTAAGAGGAATAAAATAATTTTGACACTACTTAGAAAAGCCGCCTCATGAAAATACATACTTTTAAATGTTTTTGACTTTTTAGGCAGGAAATGGTAATATCACTTTTTTTTTTTTTAACGTATGTGATTATTGTCCATTTCTCTTAGAAAAAGCAATTTTGACATCACTTGCAGATTTCTGATCTACATTTTCCAAAATCATCGGCTTCATATCCATAGTAAAATAGCAAAATTTTACGCAACTAAAAAACCTAACAGTTAACAAAATTGCTATAGCCCAAAGCTTTGTCCTAATAAAAAAAAAAAAGAAAACATTTTAAGCCATTCCTTTTTCTTGAAGCAGAACTACCTTGATGTGCTGCTTAGAAATCGAGTATTTCTGAACTATTTGTTTTATTCCAGTTGCTAGTTCAAATTTACTACACTGGAACCAGTTCAGCATAGCCAGTTTGCATATGGTAGTGCTGCCGGAGCAACATCATGGTGCAGGAGCTCCCTTGTCGTCTCTTCTCTTTCCACGTTTCATCCCATCCCAGCTCTTTCACCATATGACCCACCAACACTTCTTTACACACAGTGCTGCTGGGCTACTTGAACATCCCAATTTTCTGCACCTGTGTAAGAGATGCTCAAAAAAAGTGTTATGCTGTTTTGCAGATGCTACTGGGAAGACGTTTACTGAGGGGTAATCTTGATTTCTTGCTCTTGCATGCTAGAGGAGCACATGGCTACTGCTATGGGTGCCCTAACAGTGCTCACAACCCACTCAACCAGACCTCTCACCGATGAGTTGTTCCTCGTCGAGCAGAAACACGTGTGAGTTTCTTATATGTCTCTGACGTGGGTTTACTGAAAAGGGAAACCAAAGGCCTTTTCTTTAGCTCCTGCTTCCCGTGCGGAGCCTGCACGACGCTTTCATCCTCAAGGTAGCGCAAACGGCTGCATGTCCTGAGCTGCTCCCAATGCACACACCACGGACAACTGCATGTGAACTACAAATGGTGCCCGAATTACAGCAGAAGAATATGGGGACTAAACTCTTCCCAGGTGAAACTGCACATTGCAACTTCCAACTTTTTATTTTATGCTTTCTGGTGTGCGCAAATTAACAAACTGTTACTAACCCGAGTCAAAACTAAACTGGTGGAGGAAGAGATGGGAGGAAATTTCAGATGCCACTGAACTGGAACTTACCTAATGGATTTGCTAGTTTGAATTCCTGGCTACAATGAGAAACTGGATATATCACTTTTCTGATAAAGACTGCTCATAAAACCTACCGGCCCACACAAACCACTATTCGCTTTTTGCAAGACTATTTCTTCAACTGTGAGGCCTGCAACTTCATACCACTGGCAAGATTGCTATAACAGTACTAAAAGTGCTATTACTCTAAATGCTTAGAGGGATATATTATAACCAGAAAGGGGGGGGGAGGAAGACACTTTTTTTTTAAATTGTATGCAAAATTTAAAAATTCAAATACAGCCGAACCAATTATTTTTTGTATCTAATAATAGGCCCAGGATTTTTCTTTGCCAATCCCACAGTTCTGATTCGCCATGAGGGGACCCAAGAAATCCCTCCCTGTCTATAAGAGCAACTGTCTTTTTATTCTAGCTTTGCCTTTGCAGGTCCCAGATGAGATTTCTTAATCACTTAAGACTTCATGACACATAAAGAAGTTTACCGTACAGATGGGAAATTCAGCATTTAGGCAAATCAGGAGTTCTGTTCAACCCAATAAATATTTCTTTTTATAGAGAAAGAAGTTTACAAAAACATTCTGCAAATTGCCTCTCTAGTTTTTTTGGTTGTTTGCTTATTTTTTGTAAATCATGAGCACATTATGCTGACTTTAAAAGTATTTGAGAATAGTTTTTAATACCACAATTTCACCATAGAAGAGCTTCACTGTATTTATATTACCTTGTGAAAGGAAAATTAACTCTCTTGAGCTTGCTGATTCATACAGTGGTTCTAAAATCCAATCATTTTTTTAAAAGACAAATTTTGATGACGGGCATTTTCAGCCCCATTTGAGCCAACATTTAAATTCTATTAACTTTTTTAAATTTCTGCAACTATTATAAGTTCCTTCAGTCTCTGAGAATATCAAACAAGCATGTTCGGCATGAAATCTTTCACAAAGTTATATCCAGAGCATCCCAAATTTGGAGGGCAGGGATGGGGATGTTTAATGTCAAATATTAATTGAATATGTTCTACCTGATGATTTGCTGTGCCAACTTACAAGTTTAAATTAAACTTCCTTCAAAAGCATGTATGAGGAAAAAAATTAATATATCTGATGATGTATTCATACCTTTCCTCAGGTTTCTACTAATATGATGAACACAGCAATAAACAACTGATGTAAATTATTGAAATTACTGGTTGCTGTTTACATATACCTAAAATTCTGACTTAAGTTCTGACTTAATTCTGTTTTCAGCCCTTAACCTACGCAGAAAGCCTGCTTAGCCTTGCAGGTAAAGTAAAAAAGTATTAAGTAATGAAATTTTCACTTGTTCCAATGTATCCTCTACATTAACCCAATATTTAGGCCCCCATACTCCCTTACCCCCCCCCAAAAAAAAAATCAATAAAAATATCTTCACTGCTACAAAAAAGAGAAGTGTCATTTAAGAATATCTGAATATCTGCACATCAAAATTTAATGTGGAGCAACTGGCAAAGGCTTACATCAAGGTGACCAATATAAATAACCCCTCGAAAGGATGCTTTACTGCTTTACCCTCCTTTTACCATGACTATGAGCATTGATCAAATCAGAGGCTTTAACCACCTGCTAGGAGTCTTTTCCAGAACAAATGTCTTCCTGCCATAATCAATTTATCTACCTGCTTCAAGAGAATCAGTTTGGATGTTGGTATGACTTCTCAGGTAGAAGAAAATTTTTCAAGCTTCTTCAGGCTGGCTATCCATTACTTGAAATAAAAAAATTTCCCAAGCACCTTATATTTTCTACAGAAGAAAGAATAAAAAAAAAGGAAAAGAAAAAACAGGTGAAGTGATAAAAACTGCAAAGATAAACAGAAAACAATGAAAATAGTTCAGCCACAAAATTTGAGTTATCTGGTAAATTGGGATCATTCAAGAAAACTGTTGCAATATAACAAAAATGCAAAAGTATAAAGCAAGAAAGAAAAAAACTGACTACTTCTGAAGAGAGCGGGAATAGTGTGAAAAGTCATGAATAAAAGGTTTTAAAGGTCATATGGAAAGCA
Organism: Pygoscelis adeliae; assembly: GCF_000699105.1. Classification (NCBI taxonomy): domain Eukaryota; kingdom Metazoa; phylum Chordata; class Aves; order Sphenisciformes; family Spheniscidae; genus Pygoscelis; species Pygoscelis adeliae. The sequence continues at coordinate 1,086,429 of NW_008825538.1, read as the reverse complement.
ACATAACTGCCATACTGCATTCAGTCCTGATATTCAGATTTTAGAGCAGTTACCAAGAAACTCGAGAGGTATAGAAGGAAGTCATGTGGCTCCTATACCTTGTGTCTGGATACTCATATCCGCAGTCAAAAATGAAATTACTATCTCTCTGTCCTGTTATATAGGTATTATTTTTGGATTTCCTTTTATGTCATCCAATCCAAGCTACACCTAAATCTTCCAGATATTATACTCTTATGACATTCTGGTTCACCCATATACCTGAAGCTAAGTTTCCTCCCCTCCTCTTCTCGGTATTATCATCCTGCATCTCACTTTCTGTACTTTCTGTTAATGGTAATCTTATTCCATCATATGCACTCAGGAAACTATGACAAAGATACTTTAGTTTTTTGTAAAGTCAGTGCTTTCTCAAACTTCTTCCACTAACTAAATCACCTTTCGGCATCATATCGCTCACCTTCACTTTTAAAGCTTTTCAAAACTTTACTACAGACACCTACTGGGCTGTAGTTCAATGAGCTTTTCCTTCTTTAGCAGTGATGGTTTCAGCAGCATCCACCTATTGCTCACCACTTCTTCCCATCCCCCATGTTCTGCTCATACAAGTACTTGTTCAGGTGCCTAATGAACCAGATGAAACCAAGAAAAAAAAATCCAGGTTTAAAATAAGCATTTTTTAAAAAGAAAGTTCATTTAGCACAGATCAGCTGTGCCCATATATTACAGCATAGCTCAGGAGGTGGCACAGAACGAGAATCATCAACAGCAGCTGCTTAAGTTAGCCCTGGAGCTAAAGAATTACTGAAAATAAGCCTTCTGCAACAGGAAGTTGACTTCACCTATAAACACCCCATAAAGCAGCTGACTAAATTGTTATACAGGTAACTTTGCACCTCCTCAAAAGCTGCGCTTTACACCTGCAAGGAAACTCTTCCAAAGATCTGTCTCCTCATTGCTTTCTTTCAACCTCCTTCTAGTACTTTTCTTGAAGAAAAGAAACTCAGTGGTGGTTGGGTTGGGATGGGTTGCTGTCACCAAGCCTTACCTTGCTGATCAGTTCTAACTCAGTCTGTGTTTGCACTCCATCTGTCTAAATCCAGCTGTTGTCTTTCATTTTGACCAGAGAGACTGAGTCTGGTTTTGCTGGGTATTTACACAGCACTTAGCACAATTAGAATGGGATCTTTGTCCAAGACTCAAAATCAAAGGTATGGAAATATATGAAAACCAGCCTCCCCTTCCCTCTCAAAGAATCATAAAAACCATCACACCCACATGTGTATGACAACTACAAGGTGAAGTTCTGTTGCTCCCCGCCCCCCATTTTTTAAAACAGGAATTAAATCTGGAAGCGCTGGCATAATGTTATGCATTATGGATCAAGTTCTTGCTATATAGACACAGGTACAGGAAGCAAAGTAAGTAAATGGACCATAATGAAAAATAGAAAAAAATAATCTTTTCAGGGATTACTAAATAGATGTTATTATTTAACTTGGATTGAACTTAAAAAAAAAAAATCAAGAAATATATGTATAACACTATATACTGAACTTTGAGCATAAGGATAGAATTAAAAGAAAAATAATTACTGAAAAAATATTTTTTAGTCCATAAGCTAAACTAATTTTTTCTCATCATACAGAGAACCCTAATCCAACATTTCCTTCTCTCTGAACAAAAGGGTCTGGATTTCTTTAGTACAAGTTTCGCAAACTGCAGGTCTTCCTGAACAGGTGGAAAGGCTCTTTGGAGAGCATTTTTCTGCAAATAAAATTTGATTGGTTCAACATGGACCTTCCATATAATGTTCTTATAATGAGTAAATTACTAGGTGATATAAAACTCTGAAAATGGAAAGACTGTAATGAAAAGCTTAATATGCTTTTCACAGTAATGCTGAAAAAAGTGATGCCATGTTTAAGTTGAGCATGTTTTTATTCATACCCCCAGGCAAACCAGCCAAAAAAAAAAAAAAAATCAATGAGCGGTGTGATTTTATTAAATATATTTATAATGAACAATTTTCTTCTTTGAAAACAACTGAATTGAAGGAACACTGTAGCATAGTAACTGCCAACTGACATCTGGGTACTACAGGCTTTTCAATTCGCACAGGATTTCCTATTACTGACTGAAGGTGAAAGAATCATGAACACAGAGAGAGAAGAGAAAAAGCAGTCTTAAGAAGCCAGGAGCACATGAATTTTAAACAGATGAGAAAAGTACAGCAACTTCGTAGGAGTTGGTGGGAAGCCTGCTACACTTAAAAAGCTGTCCAAACATCCCCTCTGCTGAGCCTATAAGAGGATGCTTAGGACACCCATTAACTTCACGGATGTCAATCTGCAACCATCATGGATTAGAAACTGCCTTGACTACATCCATTTGTACCAGAAGCAGGACAGCACTCGTCTTGTGAAAGCACACTACGAAATGGTAGAGAGAATATGCTTGGCTTTCCAGATATAAATCTCTGCTCTTGAGAAGGACAGAGCAAAGGGGTACCAGACAAATATACAAAAGTTATTCCACTTACTTGGTTTTGTCCTAACTCCACAGAGGAAAAAAAAAAACTGGCTTACCTTCTTGAAAATTCAGAAAAATCCATATGCCAGGAAACAAGTAGCATTTAAATACGGGATCTTTCTATATCTCTTACATAAAGAGGTCTGAAGAACAGTGCTTGATCCTTAAAATATCCATCACTCCACAACTGTACTTTTTGAACCAGCAGACATATATAATCACACAGGGATACAGACTGTACAGTTCCAGTGAGAGATACATTGTCAGATATTTAACTCAGAATCTTCAAAATTCATTCATCTGGAAAAGTAACAGCCATATCCATACGGTCAGATTACTTAAATCTGAGATGCTTTCGGTTCTGCCCTACCAAGTTCTGTAAGTAGCCATTTCAAAATTGATATGAAAATTAAAAAAAAAAAAATATTCTCATAAAAATTGGAATTTCAAACATAAAAAATTCAAACTTTCTTACATGAGGTTCTGTGCAAGGACATTTTAAAGAATTAAAAGCATTTTTTCACCGATGCTGTGGTGCTATTCTCAGAAGAAAACTGATTTCACCACTAATGGATCTGAGAAGAATCTGGAGAAGCAATACAGAAGGGAATAATATCAGCTCACAAAAAAAGTATATATATAGACATATAGATATTTAACAGCAATAAGTATTTTCCATGCCTTCAAATCCAGGAGAAAAAGGTACAGTAACTGCAGGGTTGTATTTTGAATTGTTTGCAACTTGTCCAAGCGACTACCATCACTATGTGCCCTGACTACAGAGGAAACCAACACATCTAACCTCTTTCTTTTTCAGTCTTCAAAACACCTCTCCAGTCTGACTACAGGATGGCACTTACTGGAACTGAAAATCCCCGAAGTTGAGGAGAAAGAAAGAAAGAAATGCATTTTCTTCTTTACCAACATTAAAACATGAAGTACCTTCTTGCATAAATACATAAAAACCTGCAAATTATGATGGGATTAACTAATAAATGACCAGTATTTGCAGGCTAAAGGAAATGCAAGAAGTAAACAGGTGACAATGAAGCGCTAGTTCTTCAAAAAAAGCAATTTAGCTAACATCCGATTAATTTTTCCACAGAAGAACTTTTCTTTTCATACACAGTTTCCATGTTGACAGTGAATCTTTGATCAGCATGTCTGAAAACATAATCTCTGAAGATTAAGAGACCAAAGGAACCCAGATAAACTCAAAAATGGCGATGAAATTTTTCAGGTCATCAGGTAAATAAACTACTACAGGCACCTCAATGGAATACAAACAGTTTTCATATAGGATTACAACGGAAAGTGAAGTGGTTTAAAAAAAAAAAAAACACCAAGGTGAAACTGTCACCTTATACACCTTTTCAAACAAAATAATACATTAAGCATTAATACAAATTGGCAGAAATCAGACAATGTCAATCCAGGAATTATAAAAGATGAAACTAATCAATGCTCACTGTGGTATGAAACCTAGCACTTAAGCCAGTCGTCGTATCTTAGACACAGAGAGCAGCAAGTGTGAGACCAATCATTAAAAAAATGAATATATGGTGATCTAAAAAAATAATTCAATTTTAGTGACCTGATACTATTCATAGCACCTATTTCCTCTAAAAGACCTTTAATTAACACTTCAGTCTCAGACACCTTTCCTGTAAGCTCCTCTGTGAAAATCCATCATAAGCTGTTTCACAGTTAACAAGGACGCACAGAATCTCCCTGGCTTTTCTGCTGGGTCTCCTGCTCTTTGACTCTACCTTTTCTACCTCATTTGTCTACTGGCTGCCAGCTCGCCACAACACTTCTCGCTTCCAAAGGATTTGAAAGAGATTCATAATTGTTTCTCATGTCTTGAACATTTTTGCAGAATTATTTTTGGCCTCCCTTATAATATTTTGGGCATTGAATACTTGCACATTATGATCCTTTTAAAAAATATTTACTTATCTAAAAATAGCTTTCTCTACTGTCCTGATTCCTCATTGTCTTTTCTTAATTTTGTTTTAATGAATATTATTTATTTTCCTTACTGCCTTGAAATTTCTTAAGAACAAAAACCCACAAGAAATTAATATGTTTCAGTGTTCTTTTTAATTTCCTTTTCAGCATGTCTCCCTGTATGTGTAGTTCCTTTTGGAGTTTTAACACTACTATAGTGAATTTGGCTTTTTTCCCTACCTTCTACAAGGCTTTGAACCAAAATATGTATGATCATTGTTTCCGATGTCTTCAGTAGTAACAGTTTTAGTCCTACGCTTATTCAAAGCCAACAGTCTTCCTCTTCTGTGATCCCTGACTACAGCTCAATAAAGCTGTCTCCAGACAACTTCTGCCACACCATCGGCGAGATTTTCCTACTTCATCGCAGAACTTCAGTCCATAACATGTAATTATATTGCCTATTAAAACAGTTAACTTGTTTATCTAACTGGATTCTAAGCTTTCTGGAAGGTAAAGCACAACCTCCCATCTTCCCTGTATAACTTGTATAGTATCACTAGTCCACAGACTGAACTCCTGCCACCACTTGGAAAAAAGGATGGTGGTGAAGTGAAGCACAGTCCCAGCTAAGGCAAGACACGGTAGCTCAGCTGCAAGATAGAGAATTTGACATTTATGCCTATTGTAAGTTCTAATAGCCTGAACCACTACTTGATCTCCACAGCCCCCAGGTTAACATTCTTTTAAAAGATTCCAGTAGTAAACCAAAACAAACAAAAATCCCTCTAAAAATTGTTTTTCTATACTTCATCTTACATGGATCTTTGGCTAAAACAAGTGCTTCACTCTTCACACCAGTGAAGAGTGAAGTGACTATTTGCTAATGATAAAAAAAAATATATATAATAAAAGCAGAATACTCCAGTATAAATCTCACTACACAGAAGTGCAAATCTTACCAAGCTCAGTGACCAGGGGCAAAGGTGGCAGATGAAAATGCATTTTCCACCACTGCAAAATATGGGGAACAACATGGGGAAAAGCAACCCGACTTCACATGTGATTGGCTTGAAGTTAGCAACTGGTCCTGGAGTCACAGTTGGAAGCCCTCTAAAAACCAGCGGTTCTGCACAGGTTTCTTTAGGAAAAGAAAAGAGAGGGTGAGGGGGGAATACTTGTACGTCACTGTATAAATCTGTTACACATCTGCATCTTTAATGCCATGTGCCCTTCCACCTCCAAAAAGGTCTGGTAGAACTAGAAGATTTATCTATAAAGTCTCCATGATCAGAGGCATTGAATGCTTTCCACATGAAGAGAGTCTAAACACAATTCAATCTTCAATTTTCACTATAAATCACAGAGAAGAAATATGATTAAAATCACGTGATGACAGACAGCGCGGAGATGACTAGAACTCACAATACTTCCTATGATACAAGAACTTAAATGCACCTCAAATTCTTCAGTCATCAGGTTTATAAGTATCAAATGGCAGTACTTCTTCCTTCAGATTTGTGGAAGCAATTGCAGCAGGATGTTTCAGAGATGAAGGGAACATTAACGAGAGAAGTTATGAAACAATAACACATCTGTCCTCAATTAAAAACTATTGTCCAGTTGCTACCCTGAGACTCAGGAACTCCATAAACAGCTAGCTCTTACAGGCTAGGATGGAATCAAATCATACATGTCCTCTTTGTTTTCAACTACCGTTACAGAAAGAATACCAGATTTTGTTATTTACTTTGCCTGTAATCACCATGTTTAAAATTTTCTGAGTTGCAGAAATCTTTGTCCAACATACACTTGGACTTATGCAGACTTTGGCATTTCATATACGTCATCAGATCAACTCACATTTCCACTAAAATCCTATACTTGCTCTAACACAAGCTGCTTAATAGTCAGGAAACTTCATCAAGCTTTTGGCGTTCAGTTCACTTTCAAACTTTTTAGGCATCCTAGTGTTTGTGCTTAGGTTTAGGAATCAGAGTTCCTTACATAGTGTCAATGGAGGCACCTCCAAAAATTATTCAAAACACCTCGGGCAGATATTCCTAGTCATAGTAAAGTTTTACTAAATCAAATTCATCCCAATATTTGCAGATCTACAAACGTGTAAGACAGCACTTCCCAAATCTAATTAAAACTTTCCTAAGTTGCACATCTGTTAAAAGCAAAAATATACCAAAAAAAAATTTCCCCCAAAACACAATAATAACAAACTACATGCTCTACTTCACAAAGCCGGATTTCATTCACAAATGTATCAGGTTTTAATCTCAACAGAAGATGACTCACTGCATGTTCGCTCCCTTCAGCCTTCAAACATTTTGTTAATATATGCAGGAAACAGAGCTACAATAGTTTGCTTATGAAAAGGGAGAGTTTTTTATAAACTAAGAGCTTGCAAAAGGTGGAAGAATTCTACTTGTACAGAAAAGAACATTTAGTATACAGTAGAATATTTAGTAGCAAAGACATACTTTCATTGGGATTTATCCATGCCTCACAGAATAACAGAGAAATAATAATAATGAGGAATTATTACTACATGAAAGAGAAATTACCAAGTTTGTCCCAAATCTAGAGGGAAATATCAAAAATCACTATCAATACATACTGATTGACTGAGATTACCATTTCATCTACATAAGAAATGAACAGAAATAAACAAAGCCACAAAAGCTTACTTTTAATCTGAATTTTATAACAATACACTACGCTTGGCCAAAATGTAATGGAGAAGGCGAGAATGCTGAAAACAGTAAATTTACTCTCAGACTTTCATCACAGTCTATTTTTATCTTATTTGACAGGGAGCCACCCTAGCAGCCCCTAAAAAGTAAGAACGTTACAAATCTTAGTTTTATTGCCCTTTTCATAGAAAGTCCTTCAAAAGCTCATGTTTCATGTCTTCTTAGTCAACTTTTTTTCTTACTTTAATGTCAGCTTTTAAACATACTGGTATTTTAAACTGCCTTTCTTGTTGTGTTTCCCAGTTGCACATAATAGCATCTATCTAACCTCTCTTTCATAAGTCAAAATTCCTTCTACTCATTTTTATTTCTTAATGCAAGCCAGAAAAATGCCTCAATTACTTTTTAACTCCCTATTCTGTACATAGGAGAAATCCCTGATTTCAAATCAAACAAAGGAAATAAAGACAGTTGTAAGAAACAAGACAGCTTCTCGCAATAACAGAGGAAACATATACAGAGATCTCTGTTTTTCTCAAAAGCACTCAGACAAAGACCTATGATTTTACCTCTTCTGGGAGAGAAATAAACTCTACGATTCCCTTAAATCAGGCCATAGGCTACAGCCTATATTATCAATCATAACTGTTACTTAAATCTAACCGATTCCAACATCCACAGGCTGCCTCTTCATGCACTGTTAGTAAAAGCAGAAAGACCATTTTGAAACTGAAATACTATTTAACTCTAGCAGTAGCAGATAAGGGAGAGCAAATTAAAAATAAATAAGTACAATGAACAATACATTTATGTAGGTCCTACCATCCTGTGGTAACTGATGAGGCTACTCTTGCTCCTCCCAAATCTTCAACGAACTGGAATTTTACTTCTGCTGGCTCACAGAGTTGGCAAAAACAACTCATAAAACAGGAGCATGGAATTAGTATGTTAAAATTCAAGCTCTTTCTGTAAGTAACCTCCACCATGTTTTCTTGAAGGCTGCTTTTCTAGAGCTACTTGGAATATAATGGGAGACAGATTCCAGCTGACTCTTCCCCACCTCTTACTAAATGAGTTTATGATCATATTCCATTCCAATGTCCTTTAGTGCAAAACCTGTTTTCTACAAGATCTGTGTTTCCCCACCTCAAAAGCAGTCTCAGCTAAGGCAAGACACGGTAGCTCAGCTGCAAGATAGAGAATTTGACATTTATGGCTATTGTAAGTTCTAATAGCCTGAACCACTACTTGATCTCCACAGCCCCCCAGGTTAACATTCTTTTAAAAGATTCCAGTAGTAAACCAAAACAAACAAAAATCCCTCTAAAAATTGTTTTTCTATACTTCATCTTAAATGGATCTTTGGCTAAAAGAAAATGATTGCTATCTTCAAATAACATCTCTTTAAAACTGATCACAAGAGCTTACAATGTCCAGTGAGATTGCTCACTCTCTTCCCTTTTTTCCCCATTTACCACTATATTACCACGGAAAAGGTTAGCTCTCTTTCTCGGGTGGCTGTTACTGCTTGACCTCTAGATGTAAATTATTTGACAGTGCTTAATGCAGGTAAGTCTCAGAAAACTGGTCACTTGAGCTGCAGGCTCCCAGGTAATAAAAATCTGATCACAAAGGGCTCTTGTTTTCTTTGCCTCTGAATTACCCCAGTCTTTGAGACAAATGCCACACAACTCTTGATGAAGAAAGAGAACTGCTATGCTGTGGGGAAAACTCAGGTTTTGCCTTAAAACCAGTTCAAACCATGTAATCATTAAAAAAAAAAAAAAGAATTGTTTAGCTGTTTCGGGTTTGTCACCTCTTGGATTTAAATGGAAGTAGAAATATGGGTTCTTTGATCATTACAGAATGTTTATGAAACTGCACAGAAATAATTCACAGTGCTGGACTGCAACAGCAAAGCTGTTGGGAAACCAACAACAAAGGAGACAGTGATTTAATTTCAAATACACCTCAGTGAACCATAGGTGGTTGCTACTAGAAAAAAGGAGAACTGTCATTGCTGACAAGACTGCTCCAACCTCCCCCTAATCTAGGGCGCCGAATTGGGCAGAAGGGCTATAAAACCCAGGAGTCATGGATAAAAAGTGACATTCTTTCTAGAGTACAGGCAGCTGTTGCTTAGAAACTGTTTACAGACAGGTCCTGCTGGTGTATCTAAAAAAAAAAAATATATAATCAGGTCATTCTTGGCTCTAGGTAGGAGAGATCTTTATTGATATAAAATCCTCTACATCTTCTCTTTATTTTTACTGTCAATAATTAACAATGCTTTAGTAAGGCTGCTTGGATGCTCTTTTTACCAATGACTGCACATTCCCAATGGCAGAATTACCAATTTTGAAACAATCTGGTGGCTAAACAGAGTGGATTCACATCACAGTTCACTCCAGGGGGTGAGCCCAGGCTCCAGGCATAGACTGGACCATCTTAGGAGAGGATTGGCATCAAAAATGAAATCAAAAGAGTGAGGGCAAAAGTACAGTTAATCTTCTCATCCATCTCGCAATTGTTGCCGAGGAAAAAAAAAAAAATCAAAAAATTAAGAAAAGAACATGCCAATACCACTAGACCAAGAAAAATCTCAGTTCTACTTTTCAAATGTGTGATGAAACCAGGTCTGCTAAAAATGAAAGGGGGAAGGCCATAACACTTCTGTGAAGTCATGAGGGAACAAAGTTTGCCTTGAAGAACAGAAGGTGAGGTTTGAGTCGGATCATTTTATCAAGGGAAATGGTACAAGGTGCTCTTAAGTGTCTAAAACAAAGTTGCAAGCATATTGAGCACTCACTGCACAGAGGAAACAAATTAGTTCAGAGAAGATGGGAAAGAAAAACTATATCAATCCGGAGCCAGTTTTCTCCCCTGCATAAATAATCCATGCTTGAACAGTTTTTTCTTCATATAAATAACTACATTTATAAGAAGCCTCAAGTAAGAAGGCTCTTATATCATTATTCACTTAAAAACCACTCCAAAAATTCAGACAAATCACTGCTTTATAACTAAAAGAAAATAAAATGCACAGCTTGTGGTAATAAACAGCTCATTGTCATCATTGCAGAGAAAGTAATTTTTTTCTCTTCACTTAAAAATAAATGTAGTACGGGCTTGTTTTCTTATATTAAGCAAATCACATCGAATGAATACAAGGAGAATAAATATCACCACATGGCACCTAAGGTAGCGAAGGTCCAGATGCGACAGTGATAACCCCAAAAACCAAAGCTGGTGTTTTAGAACAAGTGCCTCTGGTTTAAACTTCAGGGGCAGATCGGGAATGCCGTTAACAAAGCACACACTCTCCATAGTGTCAACATAAGGTCACCATACCATTCTTCATGCAGCAAAAATAAGGATCACGAAAGCATGTGTAATTTAATCACTGTTGCTTAATTCAAAGGACAAACACAACCCTGTGTTCTGACGCCATGAGCGACAAAGAAGCTCTCTTAACATAACTTGTGGAAACTATAGGTGGAGTTAACATATAAGATACATGTTTGGGTTTCAAGGGCTATCACAACATAAAACAAGTTCAAAGTCTGTGAAAATTTTTAAAACTCCCTCATTCAATGCATGGCTTCCCACAGAAGGAAGGTGGCTAATGGGCTAAGATCCTACTCTCCTATGCCAGAAATACAGACAAAAGCAACAGAAAAAGAAAAGCCTCTTAAGAACTACAACTCTTATTATCCGCAAATTAATCTAGAAATATACTTTTGATAAAAATAACCACACAGAGAATGTTAATTATTTACAGAATTGAAGATAACGTGGCCCAAAGGTTTATAAAGGTAGGCAGGAGACTTCTGAAGCGTGGAGGAGAGGCCACCCTGATTTTTATTCATGTATTTCTGCGTTTATTTACATGGAAAACAGAAATATTTTCTATTTAGCCCTCTGTGAGGTTTTTCGGAGTTTAAATAACTGTTAGTGAAATCACAAGCCTTCACCACAAAAAACAGTAACAAAAATAGCAATAGGACAGCAAATATTGGACTGTGGCAACTCTGAGCAAGTGTGCAGCAAAAAAGCATCTCCTTACATTCAGTTGTCCTGAAAGAAAACACAGGGAATAACAGATTACGCTTTACTGAGGCCTCACTACAATGATAAGTATTTGCTAACAGTTTTCACAGAAATACAGCTCTTAACTATGTTTTTCCTTTGGCTTAGAAACATAACTTAGCATAAAATAGTTCAGCAGTGGAACTGTTTATTACTTTAACACATAAGATGTTCAGAAATCACCCAAAGTGTACATAATTTATTATAATAACAAATAAGGTTGTCTATTTTTCATCTTTTCCACAGTATTCTGCAAAACTCCCTATTAACACATTCAAATATTTTTAACTTTAAAAATACCACCAACATATAATTTTCATTAAATTATTTAAAACTATATAGACATACACTTTCTGGACTGAAGTTTGGACTACGGTTTAGGATTAACAACAGACAAGTACTTTCTTTAACAGACGTAAAATGTGGTGGGCTTTTTGTTTTGTTTTGCACATTCAAATGAGAGATCCTTGATAAATATGGCTGAAAAAAACAATACCTTATTTAATGGAGATTAAACGTGTGGAAGGACTGCATGTGATAGTGTCACTACTGCGACAGAAGAAATCTAAGTGATTACAACCTTCACCTAATTCATCTATTTTATTTAGCTGGATCCAAAAATGAAAACGCAATAGTTGTTCTTCAGACACCAAAATTTCCTTGGAGAAACAAACAATGAAACCTTTCTAATATATCGACTATGATCACCATCCTTGACATATCTTGCATCTCACCTTGTAATATTTTCCATAGTACTCTCTGTATTTAGAAACACAGGCCCGCAACAAATTTAGATTCTTCATACAGGATATTCTACATATGAGATACGCATATACATACACCTATAATACACATAATTTTAAGACAACATTCATAATTCTCCCTATTTCCACCTATCCAAGGGATCTCTGAAATGTCAGTACTCTCACCGAATTTCATAATTATTTAATGTACCTTGCCACACTAAAGACTAACCAATAATTGTGGTTCCTTCCATGGCACTCTTCCACCCAGGTTAGCACCATTTGAGAGAAATACAATGAAACTCATCAAGTAACTCAATGCTCTGATACGTTTGGGGTTGTTTTTCGTCGCTGAAATGAACTATAATCCAGGACATTGTACAGAAGCAAGACAGCAGTGACAGATACAATATGGGACCTGCACGAGACCCATGACCTAACTGAAGAGCAAGCTGAATACTGTGAGGTGTCTACAACAGTGTGCTACAAGCTCATGTTTAGGTAACTGAGTCCATCTGTAATGTTCTGTTCAACATGACAGAACAATTTTCTCACTTCAGAGGAAAAGCTGTCTTTAGATCAAAACAGGAACAAAAAATAGCTCATTAAAATGAAAGTTTGAGCAGTGTGTATTGTATATTTGCAGCAGATGAGCAGATGCAGCGAAGAGATGGTGTACTGGACACTTATTGTTACCTTCTTCTTTTAACTGTTGAAATGTTAAAAAAAATACTGCTTGCATAAATCATTTGCCTTCTAGAGCATGTAACAGATATAATTAGTACTCACAACAGGTCTATAAGGTAACACAGATAAATATTTGAGTTTTCCAGAGATTTAAGCAACTTCCATTGTAATACCACTCAGGATTGGCTCCTGCTACGCTTAGAAGATATAGACACAGCCAAAGGCAGAGCCAGCTCCAGAAGTGTTGGGTAAGAGCTTTGCAACGTTAATGGAAATTCTGTAATTAATTTTAAAGGATCAAGGATTTAATCTTGCATAATCTGAATACCCAAACTACTCCCTTAGCTGAGATACCCAGAAACCCATCTGCAATGCTGGAAGAGGCCCCCAGTAAAATAAATCTTTCTACTTGGTCATTGTGAAGTCTTTCTCATGTTTTTGCACATTTCTTGAGATCGGGGAAACATGGTTCAGATCCGGGGCACTTAATTGCCTACAAAAGGAGTATTATGTGAACACCAGAGCTAAGATTCAATATGGGTGCTCTTTTTTTTTTTTTTTAAATGTATAAAGGAAGTTCGTCTACTCAAGACACAGTATTTTTTTTTTTATTTACATACTTTCCTCGAATTTAAAGGAGCTCTAAGTACTTGAAACTGTTGAAAGTCTTCCTGCAACATACCTTTCCCACAGCAGCTATGTTTTGCCTGTATCTCCTATACCCTAGCTGTAATGGCGAAAAGGTGACTTCAATTCTAAGCATTTTTTAAAGCCAGGTGGAAATGATAAAAAATACATTTTTAAAAGAATTATTTCAAAATTCTTTCCTCACTTACATGATCTTGGTTTCACCACACTGAAAAAAACTTCTTAATGAAGAACAGCAATGAAAGAGAAACATCCAAACCAGCGCAGCCAAAAAGCTCAGCAGAAAAGGTCACTCAGAATCTCAGAGACCTGGGTTCAAACTGCCTAATTCAGGCCACTAATTTCAAGCACACCTGAAGTGTTTAAACTCCAACATCTTATTTGTTTGGGGAGCATGGGTTTTGGTCCTTCCTTAGAAGCTGTTCCTTTTGTGTAACCAAATACTAATTGCTCTGATCCACCCATGTCCTAGTTGTTACAGAGTCCGTCTCGTTCACGGTCTGTTTCAAGAAATACTTAATTATTATGGATTAGCTCCCAAGGGTTGATCAGGGAAGGCTTTAGCCATCACAATCCTTCAACATCCTTAGGATACAACAAATCTTTCTTCTGGATATCATGGCAACAGAAAGGACCTCACACCTTGTCCAACACTTCTATGATGCAGAGAAAGCAAAAAAAAGAGATCACAAGTTTTACATCATTATGGAAACCTGATTAAAAAAAAAAAAGTCATCTCTCGTGTTTCCCCTTCCTCCTGACTGATCTTTTTATGGAAAACCGGTCAAGAAGCTGTTCTTGGGCTATGTAATTTTTATTGTTTCTTTTGGCTGACTGTCAACCACCCAGCAAAAATAAACTCATTAAGCCGACAGGAGACCTGAACACAATCGTGTTGTCAGCGCATCTCAGCATCATTCTCATGAAATCAAAAGCCATAAAACAATTAAAATAAAGTTAAGCTGACTCCACCCTTAGGATGTAACCAAGTTTGGAAGGATCTGTCAGTCCCAAGTCAGTCCCTCACAGCATTTGAGCTAAAGGGCACAACTTCAGCACCTGTCAAGCCAAAACAGTTCTAAAACTAGGAGGAAACAAGGAGAACATGGAGTGTGGAGCCTCAAAAAAGCATTTGTGTCATCATTACAGCTCTCAACCTAATTTTGTTTGCAAGCCTGCTATTTTTGCATCCAAACTGCACTGCTTTTCATGTGTTGAATCTGTCCACACATCTATGAATTTTCTTTTGCTGCCACCAAATTTGTAGCTGGCTGAACGGGCACTCAGCTTAAGGTGAAGACTAGTAATCAGCGATGTTTCTACTTAAAAGCAAAAAAAAAAAAAAAGTCACCATGGCTACTACAGTCACTCAGCTTTCTCAACTGCTTCAAGACATTCATTCTGAAGGCTTTTTGGTTACATTTGCACAAAATGTATGCTTCCATATTACTCTGTCATGTAAATTAGGTTATGCTGCAGTGTTTGAGATCACCTGGGACCATACAATACCTCTGGCTGGCATTCCAAGATGACTCCCCAAGAAGCAAGGTGATAGTTTCTCTGATCACATTAAGGAAATTATAATTAAATATATTATATATAATAAAAATTAATTATAAAATGCTATTTCTCACCCTGCCAACTGAAGGTAAATATTGAACATAGACACCCCATATATTTTCTGGTTCTTAGGCTGAATTTGTAAACAAAAATACTATTGGTAGTAAATACAGAATTAGAACAAGGCAAGCCAAAAAGTATTTGTAAGGCTGTAGAAAATGCTCTGGAAATGCACTTAAGTTATTTAGAAGATGAGGAAAGCACACAGGGGAATGATAAAATTTATATAAGGTTTGATGCTGGTTTTCACACAAACAGAGCACAAGTAGAAGACAATCCTGCTCAGTACTTGTGTCCCGACTGCTCTTTAGCACCTAGAAAGCACCTGTACAGTTCCATTACTCTGACCTGCACTGACCCAGTATTCCCTGGGCTCAGGCCTGAATGCAAGAGTTTGAATTTGAGTATAGAAGAAAAAAAATTGTTCAAGGATGCAAGTCACCTAAAAACTTCTTAGTATGCAAGAGCAGATTAAAGCATCCAGGGATCCGGTATGCTGGCTGCCCTAGCCATGCACTGAATTCTCACTAAGCCATGCAAGTAAAATTAAATCATAAGATAGCAACAATTTTTCTTTTTTTTTTAAATGTTCCTGTTCTTGCTAGATATCAGATATAACCCAGAAACAAGATTTAGCAAGTCCAAAAGTCCAAAACATTTTGTCAGCGGAATGAAATAGGCTTGAATGTTACAGAAAGCATGGGCAGCCCACCCAAGTACAAGTGACAGCTTTGCATACTGCTGAGGCCTCTGACTTCTTCCTGTGGCCAACGAGAATCTATTTATTCCTATTCTACCCCTACACAGCCTCATCCTCCTTCATTCATGGACTTCCTGACAAATTATTTTTCTTAGAAGTATTTCTGCATAGCATCTAAGCACTGGAAATGTAGATTACAGAGATAATAGATACGTTTAAAATTAGACTAAGCAGCTGTAATTCTGAATTTGCATTTCTGACTTGATTATAGTAAGCACTCAAGACTATTTGTATAAGAACTAGGAATGAGTTCATATGCTGCAATAAAAATACATGAATCTCTCTCACTTTGACCCCAATAAAAAAAAAAAACTCAGTAGCAAATGGCAGTTGTTTCTTTGCAATTCTGTAACTTCATTTTAAAGACTCACCTGTGGATTTTAATTGCAAGAATTAAATTAACTGGCTTTCCTGTATTTTACAAATGGAAGAGCTATTCTCCTACTTCCAGATTTATCTGCTAAATTTTTTCAAACAGGACTGCTAATGCTGATGTATGATAGTCTAATCTTAATCAACAACAGGAAAAATAAATGATGTTTGTTTAAAGACAATTTTGGCTATGTGCAAGCACTGCTGGCCCTAAAGGATGGAGGTATTTTTTTTTATCATCATCTGTAAACAAGCAGAAAAGAGATACTTAAAACATGCATCCTTCCTACTCCGGATGTTTCTCACTTGAAATTTTAGTTGCTATCTATTTTATACCTTTTCTTGAAAGGCTGAACAGTCTTTTGTTATCTAAACGGTCAACATTTGTAACCATCGGATAACCATTTATGAAGAATTTTGATAAATTCTCTATCAAAATCAAGCACAGATGATACAATTTATTTTACTGAAATATTCTGGCACAATTTTAAAAAGTTATAACCAATCCTTTTCTATTTTGGTAAAAACTGAAATAACCATTTTCATCATATGATTTTTTACAGAGATGCAGAAAACAAAAAAAAAAGTGATTGGGTTCTGTATTCAAAGTCTCTCAATAAATACAGTGACATATGTTAAAGCAACTGCAGCTTTTGCTTCCAGGAGTTTAAGCATGAGATCTAGTCATCTTAATAGGAAATATGTATTGTGGTTCTTTTAGCTAACAAAATAATCAGATGTTGTATTGCACAACACTGGCCATAAACAAATTTCACCTCCATGCATTAGCCCCATCTTGCTTACAGATGCAATATTGCATCCAGTGGGGGATATGTAACGGTTCAGATATGAACTCACACGAAGAATTAACCATGGGTAGCTGATCATATTTTATATCAGAAAGAGAGACCATTCAACAAATGTTCAATGAAGATAGTATTTAATGACAGAGAACATAACACCTATTCTCTATTTATTTATATTAATTCATTTACTTAATAGTATTATTTATTTACAGAATAAATAGTATTATTTATTTACAGAAGTCTCTAAACTGACTCAAAAGTTACAGAACAACTTTAAAGAGGACATCTTACTTGACCACACAGCAAAACCCAGAATGTTTTTCCAGAGGCAGCCAAGGAGCAAAAAAAAAAAAACTCATCAGATAAATATGTCTGCCTCAGATTATTTGAGCAAGTTAAAACTGCAAATATTTTTACGCCACTTTTCAAGAGGATTTATTCACGTTTGTTAACACGGTTCCTTTGGAAAGGACACAACTATTGCTACTAACATTATGATACTACAGTAGAAATAAAAGCAGTGCTTACTAAACTTTTGTAGTAGCATTTCTACTCCGTAATCAAACTTGAAAGTTAAATTTTTAGGAAGAGGTCTTCTGGAGTTTCTTTTGATGTTTGAAAAGATTTAAAGAACTGATAAAAGTAGTTTTCTCAGCTCTGCACAGGGTGGACACAGTTTCTGCATTTCAAATACAAGGAATAAAATATTTCCAGTTGATCCATTTCTTACAAGTAAAACTTGGAGAACTGAGAGATTTAGCTGCCCCTGCTGTGCTAAATGGGCTTTAATGGAGAATTTCCATAAAGACAGATTCAATGGAATATAGAGGGGTGGCTTTTGTTAGTAAATAATAGAGTATTAAAAACTAAAGTTGATTAGTTGTAGAAAAGGACAAACTGATTAATCCATTTACAAGAAGCCTTAAGTAACGTAAAAGCTTAAATCCCATTTGCAGAAGTCACCTGGGCAACTGGGAGCCTAGCCTGACCGAAACCACTTCTACTTTCTGCTTATGAAAGTGTATTCAGAATTTAATTCCACTTATATTCAAATTGTCTTCTGTTCTAATATTCTCGTCTACTTTAAGCATAATGTAACATATGCCCGTTTTTAAAATACATAGCTTCAAAGAAAAGGACAAGTACACAGGAGAGAGAAATGGCACATAGTAATTATTACACCACCAGTGATAACAACAGATCGGAATATCTATAAAAATAGCTTTAAAATACTCTAAATACAGAGATTCTTTTGTATAACTGTAAAACCTACTGTTTTTCTTACCTCTCAGATTAAAACCCTGTGAGATGTTCTTACTGTTACAGGATTCAGCTTCACTTAACCAAATAATTCTCATTACTTTAGAAGCCTGAAAACATGGGCAGTCTCTGCAGCAATGTTGAAAATGCTTCTCTACTGTTCTCAATACTAGAATACTAATGCAAGGGGTGATGTGACTGAAAAGTGTAGCTAGCCAAAAAATATTCCAAAGGAAAAAAAAAAACAACTTGCTGTCAGAAATGCTGATTCAGCAGAGCAAAAATACTTCCAAGAAAGGTGTGCTTTGTCAACACATCCAATGAAAAACTATTGGAAAGCTTTCCTCCTGCTCCCCATAAAGTCGAAATGCTTTGTCTGATGACAGGATATGAGATTTGAAACAAAAGATGTATATCAGGGGTTGGTGGGGTGTGGCGATATTCCTACTTGGGGAAATAATTTTCATTTTGCTGGAAATTTTGAACTTCACCACCTTGTTCTAACCCAAAATAAAACACTATTCCCAAAGACGAGGATTTTCCATAACATGAAAATCCTGACTTTCCACCAACTGTACTGGCAAGTGATGCTCACTACAAGTTCATTTCCTAGAGCAGCTGATGTTTTGTTATGTAAATATGACTTCAACCTATCTTACTGTTTGAAAACTTTCAAGAATGCCTTCTCGTATACAACCATTGTTTGGAATCAGATATCTTAGTACTCTCTCAGTGGCTCATGTATGATGCTGAGGAAACCATTTAGAAAACTGAGATGTAGAGCTTTTATCCAGAAACCTGAGACAAAATTTGTTTACATCTGTAGAGTGCTGAGCCTGCCCAACTGAAGACTCAATACAATAGTGTTATCACTCTTCGAGATATATTTAGATGTATTATGAATTCCCATAAGACAGTAAAAAACTGGAATACAAGAATAACTTAGTTATTAACCACTTCTTTTAATAGACCAAAACCTGGTTTCTGTTCCTTGCTGTTATGTCTTCAACATATTTGTTACAGCAGTCTTAAACAGTTTTGTCTCTTTAGTTCCCAGCAATGCTCAAGGCATGCTAGACTTAGAAACAGTTTGATCACAGTCGGGTTCACGGTGTTGTTGATACAGCTGGAGGACCTTACCCATCAATAATGGAGCTCCACAGAGGAACTAGAGTCTCAGCCACTTCTGCTTCCTGCAGAGGCCTGCTGTGTTGGAAGCCGTGCCTTGGGAAAGTTCTCGCTGGTCAACTGATACACTTTATTGTTTATCTAATTCCTCAAGAAAGTTCATCCTAACAAACGTTATGTTTATACAAAACAAACAAGTTTATTTTAGTCAAGAAGCAGCTCTTAGCTAGCCTCTAAAATACAACTTTCTTTTTGTCACTTTAATCTTCCCCTCCAATTCTGTTCATTTTATATCTTCTTCTTGCGTCTTATCTCAAATTAGCTTTACAGGAACAGTTTCTCCAGACCTGAGCCACAAAAACTCCAATCAAGTTATGACCTAAGTATGCTACTGTAATTACTATTAGGTTAATGTTGTTATTCTGTATGCCTGCCCTTCATATTTCCAACTACATATTGTATTATTTACTTCTGTATTCTTTCCTTCATATTTCCAATACCATTTGGTATTATATCTAAAACCAAAGTATCTCCTCTGCTTTGTACTGCCTACGAACAAAGTATGGAGAAATTAAATAAAGAGCTTAGCTTTCTTTAGCCAAGCCCTGAAACATGCTATATTAAAAGTAAAAGCCTACTCTGCTCTGAAATGTAATAAATTGTATGGCTGTGTCATTGTACACGGAAAAAAAAAAAATCTCATACTCACATGTTCAGACAGCATGTAGTACCTAGAAGGCATTGTCATAACTACTACAATTTGGCAACAAAACAGGTTTCAATAAATACTGCTATTAGAAGTAAGAAGCCATACATAATGAGGAAAAAAAGTATTAAGGGATAAAAAATTACACACTTTGTGAATCAGTAAGCGTAAAAAATTGATAGGTGAGGATGAAGACATTTCTTGGCAACAGGAAAAAAAAAGGGGGGGGAGAGGGCAGGATTTGTAGGAACAAAAGAAATCTTAGCCCTAACACAGGTGTGCTACTAAACAGGGACTCTGAGCGACACTAATAGTGCAAAAGGGCAGATGCATTCAATCAGTAATTCTGCACTTGTAAAGAAGTGAGATTACTTGCCTGTACCTCATGAGAATGATGAATTACTTCTTCAGTCCATTACAAGTACAACATTAAAACAATATTACTTTGCAATAAACATTTTTGATCAGCAGGACCAAAGATGACCGTAGAAGAGGGTTCTCACAGAAACGTCCAAGGAGGCATCTATCCCACTGACATGAATTTTTAGCAGTTCTGAAAATACTGGGAAAATTTCAGAAGTCTGAATGAACGCTAATGTTACAACCGTACTCTAAAAGAGCTGGTGAGACAGCGTTTATAGCTATAAGAAGGCCAGAACGCTGGCAGTCCTGAGCAAAACAGTAATTTAAAAAAAAATTATATGAGATTCAACTGATATATCAGGGCTATATAACAAATAATAGGAAGCACTAATCTAAGATCTAATGAAAATAGATCTTCTTAAATGAATCTGGTTTTATTCTTTGACGCAATTGATACTTCCAATTGGTAAAAATACCCGTATGCATGTATAAACTTCTATGGCACTTGGGGTAGTATTCTGTGACAGCCTGACGATGAAATAGCACCAATTAAGCAGGTCAAGAACTGGTTAAGTGACATCTCAAAAAAAAACCAACAGCTTTCGAGAAGAACGCATCACAACATAACGCAGATTAACACGGAGTTCCCCAAAGGTGGAGCCACTATCACGAAACACTTTTTCAATTATTTGTAGGTCTACACGATCAACCATGACAAAATTTGCACAAGTTACAAATTGATAGAATGCTACATAACTGAGATCCATCAGTCACAAAAAGCAATCAGGAGTGTTTGGTATATTCGACCGATGCTAGAAACAAAACATTCTTAGAAAAAAGCCACGTACAAAGTCAGAAAGCTACAATCAAGAAACACGTGCTAGTCTATAGAATGATGAACTCTTGTGGAAAGAAACAGTCCTGCAAAGGGTTTGCCACAGTGAGCATACCCAGGGGAAAGGAGACCAAAAGGCAGCGCTGCAGACGAAGGGTTAATATGTAAATGCGACGTATAAACAGAAGAGTAACACTGGAGAGGTAGTATTTAAACTCACAAAACACTCCTGAGACAAGGCACTGGCATGCTGTACCCAGCTCACGTTTTCACAAAAACGCTGAAAAAGTGGATTTGGAAAAAAAGCCACAGAAACTGAGGCATGAGGAAAATGCATGCAGTGACAAATTTAAAGTATTTTAGTCCGCATGTTTTTATCAAACAGGAAAGAGAGGGATCACTAGGTTACAGCAGATCAATACCTCCATGGTAAGAAAATACTTTGTGTTCTTTAGCATAGTGGAGAAAGGCACATCAGTAACCAGTGACTGGAAGCTGAAGCCAAATAACTTAAGTAAGAGATGGAGAATCTGCTGTTTATTGTCTTCTGATCAAAATGCCAATTTTTCTGGAGAATACATTTCAGCCAAACGCAAGTTATTGCACTCAAAAATAACTGGATAAAATCCAACTGACTATAATAGTCAAGGGGTCAGAGCAGAAGATCTAACAGCTTCCTTTGGCTTTAAAGTCTCAGCCTATGAATACTCTTGGTTTTCAGTGGTTCAAAGGCATTTCAGTAGTCCCAAACATGCTCAACATTAATAATTAAAAAAAAGCTTTCAGAAATCTGCATAAATTAGGGTTGCATTTCCATGTAAGGGCTCAAGTGACACCGGAGCTTTCCTGTTGAGGCTTTTGTCATCAACAGAGCCCATTAATGGAATTACAGCTATCTTGTACACAGCTGAGGTGGTATTTCTGTAAACAATGATTTACACAATTGAGTGCAAAAGTTCGTCCTTCAGGTCAGTACTTTTTCTCCTCTAGAAAGAATTCTGTTCGACTTGGAGTATAAAAAGCCTGATATGATACATAATCTCAATCACTAGACACTGTAGGTAAAAAGGAAAACCAGCAGCACTGTAATAGCCACAAAGCCAGTAAGATCTGTTGTTCGCATCAGCAACATCACTTAAGACTACTCCTATTCATGCTACTTATCTACCTCGTACTCCAAGACACACAGCATTTGCTGCAATCTTGACAAGTTAACAGAACCAACATTTCTTAGGGAATACATGCCCAAGATAGTGTATAACATACATGTTTTAACGTTATTCAGGCTGATAGAGTTTTGCTATAGTATCGGCTGCTGTGGTATCTATAGATTTCTAAAATATCAGGGGTTTTGAAACGTATCTATCCTGACGAAGAATAAACAAACTTCTAATTCAGCAAACAGAAGTTTAAAAAGGCTGAAATTGTCTGAAGCATGCTAACAATCAAATAAATGTTCTGCCACTACACAACTGATGAAGAGAGAAACACAACCACCAACCGATCATTTCAACTGACGGAGCATCACCTTAAAAAGAAAACAGGCATCGCACACAACCGGCGAGACACGAGGGAGTACAGCCACCCCTCCAACCTACGGAGGAGCAGGTGCGTGCTTCCTACTCCTCACGTTACACCCCACCACAAATACGTAAAAGTTACTTTCCCGAACCCTTGGCGTACTGACACCCCCCTAAGCACATGCATCCACAACGCCAACTCCCAGGCGGGCAAGGCAGCCAGGGAATTCTCGCAGCAGGGACGCCTCTCCCCACCACCACCACCACCACCATGTCTAAGCAAAACTTCTTCCACTCCAGAAGCCACGCAAGGAGACACTTTGGCCGTCACCTTTCAGCCACCATCCCCGCAGCTTTTCGCCATCCCCAGCGCGCTCCACATAAAGACAAAGCTGCATTTTAAACTTTCACTCTTTGTCACCGGAGCAAATCCTTTGATGGGAGCTGGCACCTTTTGGGCTGAATTCCGGATGGGATACGAAGCGGGAGGTTCAAAAGGTCTCAGACCCTGGGAGAGGCCTAGAGGGAAGGGATGGAGGAAGGTGCTTTCTGCCGGCGCCCGCCGCCCCCTCCCCACCGCACAGCACCGCTCCCTGCGCCCCTTCCCCGCCGGCTCCCGGCTGAGACAATCAGAGCAGCAGCAGCGGCGACTGTAAATTACAGAGACGCACAGTGGATGGATAAAAGGGAGGGAGAAACCTCTGATGCCTGAAGAAAGGAGAATAATTTTAAAAAAATAATAAAAAAAAGACTTAAAATAATACAGAGCTAGGTTTCACCTCAAAGTGATGCTAGGTAAATAGATGAATAAGTGAAACAACGCACCTTTGACCCTTTCTGTTCTTCCCTAAATATAATCCCCCTCTTCCCATAATACACACACCACAAAATGACCATTAATTCAAATCCAATCTTTAAAGGAGCAGGGATTATCTCTGTCTGTGACCGACTCTGTCTCTTTCTCTCTCCCTCTTTCACTGGGTGAGAATTAAAATTGCATTTAAAAAAGGAAAAGAAAAAAAAAAGAAGGCATGATTATTATTTCTGGTGGGTGCAAAATGTGGGCACGGGAGAAGGAGTCTGGGGGATGGGGAGGAGTGGAGAAAGGTGGCTAAGGAGAGAAGAAAGGAAAGGAGGACCAGGAAGCGCACGGAAGGATGAGGGGAAGGCGAGATAAGGGGGAAGGAGGATAAGGAAAGAAGGATGAAAGGAAGGAGCTCGGGGGGGGTGGGAAGGATGAAAGGGAGGAAGGGATGAGGGGAAGAAAGGAGGATGCTTT
>NW_008825538.1:1057677-1061627 GCF_000699105.1 Pygoscelis adeliae | reverse complement strand
GGCGGCCGGGCGAGGTGCGATTTGGTGGCCGTCGCGCGTCCCTCTTGTGCGGGTGGTAACGCAGAGGAGGCCGGGGGGCAGCTGCAGGAAGGCTGAGCCCGGCAGTGGGGGCTTCGCAAGCGCAGCCCGGTCGGCGAGGGACAGCGCTGGAAGCTGTGACAGGAGGGGCCGGCGAACAAAGAACTGGGAGGGAGTTTATGTGGCTTTATTCGTGGAATGATGTCTTGCGCTGCTTCACATTCTGCGCAGGGGGAAGGTAATTGCTTTATGAGTGTACAATCAAGACCAATTGCAAGAACTTCGGTTCTCCCCTTAAGCTACAAAAACTTCGCTTACGGCTTTCTTGTCGCTTGGGTGTTGTACAACCCTGCATTCCCTGCACCAAATGTCAGGTTTTGTCCCTCTCTGCAAAGCCT
Source organism: Pygoscelis adeliae (assembly GCF_000699105.1). Taxonomy (NCBI): domain Eukaryota; kingdom Metazoa; phylum Chordata; class Aves; order Sphenisciformes; family Spheniscidae; genus Pygoscelis; species Pygoscelis adeliae. The sequence continues at coordinate 1,061,211 of NW_008825538.1, read as the reverse complement.
TGCACTTTTCTTCTTTCTGTTACTTCACTTGTATTGCCAATCTTACCAAGCTTAAGGTTTTTTTGCTACGCTGCAGCACCTTCTTCTGCTGTTTCTTTTGGATGCAACATGCTGCCACCATCCTGCTCCGAAATCTCTGAGCCCGAAGTCCCCTAAGCCCCAGTGGCGGAGGATCCCTGTGGAGTAGGTGTCGTTGAAGGGACTTTGCCGTTTTGAGGCAGTGTGAATCCCACTGACGTGCTGTTGTTCCACGCATCCTTTGCACTTCTTGGGGCATCCATCTGCTTCGCCGACTTCTACATAAACTCACAGGCAACAGGGAGGGGAGGGGAATGAGTCCTTCCACACTTTTACCTTTTCTTGCCTGTTTTAGGCTTGGAGAGGACTTGCCAAAACAATTTCCTTGCCTCAGGCTGTAAGGGAATGATGTTAGTAGTACAGGTATCTGTCAGGCTTCAAGTAGAGGCAGTAGTTGCCAGTCTTTTTCTTTTCTGTTCCACAGCCTGAGAAAAATATTGTCAGGATCTACATTCATTTTTACAATGAATAAATAAGGAAGGAAGCTGAACTGGAACCTTAATTCCCTTTCTCAAGGCGCAACAACAGAGTCCAGGGGAGAGTTTGAAGTAGGGAAAACAATTTCTTAGGCAAGAATTCATTTAAATATGCATTTAAATGTGATCAGATTCATTATGGCACATAGTTGGTACAGCCATATAACATATGTAAGTAGTCACAGTAGTATACAGAAATACTTTGAATTATTTTAATCTCACAGAATCATTTTGGACTGAAACATGACCTATTCTGCATGTGTAAACAGAGAACATGCTAAGCTGTTTATGCCCGTTATGATGATGTGTAAATTATTGCTGTAAGGCAAACTAGGCATTTAGCTTGTGTCTTAATAGGCTTTCAGGTTGCATCAAATTGCTTTTCTAGGTACTGGTATTGTCTTTCCCATCCTATTGAATGGGAAATGTTAGGAAACCTTTACCTACAGACCTTCTGTTTCTTGCCTTCATTTCTGTACTCCATATCTTTTGGATTGCTAGTTCTTTTAGGTAGGGGCAGTACCTTACTTTGTTGTAACTGGCTGGTGAATATTAATGGAAACAAGCAAGGTTCCCAAATACAACATAGTAAATTACCTACTCCTTTATCATAGTGCATTACATCACTAATTGAATGTCAGCGAAATGGCTAAATGTCAGCATTTGACTAAAACGGGCATGAGCTAGAGTGTACGTATAAGAACCACAAAGAGTAAATAAGCATGATTATGAAAAATGATATAACTTCTTCCCTTCACCAGTAACTAAGCTGCAAATACATCTCTTGTAAATTCGAACCAAAGGACTTATACAACTATCTGTGCATGTTTCTGTTTAAAGTGCGTCAATTTAAGAAACAAATCAGATTACTTACCTAGACCAGATTACTTTTATCTAAGACAGAAGACATGGATTGCTGGACTGTTGCTAAGAGGTCTGCCAGAATGCGATAAAGCAAGCTGAAAATCTGAAAGAGCTGTATGAACTTATTCTCCTCGTGGTCCTGAAAGAGGGCTCTGTCCGCTGTTTAGACATTTCTTTCTTTCCTTTAGGTTATTAACATATTTTTGAAATTACCCTTATTTTTTTTATCACTGTTAACTGTCTCAAAGAATAGGAAGCAAACTGAATTTGTTGCTACTCTTTACTAAAAACTGAGATAAGCTGCTAAGCTGCTCTGTGAATGAATGTAGCTCTTAGCAGTCAAGGGAGGCCAACTGACAGCTCCTAACAAACGCAACTGCCATGGGATCTCCCACTGCCAACTTTCAGCTACGTATCGAAAAGAGACATTACCAAAGCATCAGAAATATTGGGCACTGTGATTAGCAAGACAGACAAAAAGACTGTTCTGCTTAAGTGAAACATGCAGGGACGCTTTTTGTAAATACATGTTGTTGTTTTTTTAGTTCTGTGCCAACGGTGGAACTGTCTGTCACAGTACAGAACCCAAATACTAAGCATACGTATAGAAAATAAGAATGATTGGGATAAGAACTACAGAAAAAATACAAACAGGGTATGCATCACATTCATCAGTGAGCCTGGTCCCTGTTGGCCATTTAATCTTTACCTTTCCTTTACTTAAGATTTTTATGTTGAGTTCTGCAATACGTAGTTACTCAAAGGAGTAACTAGTCAGATACAAGTTGCATTTACTGGAGCTTTTACAGGAAGCATCTGATTGAAGTAGAAAGGAGATGTGCAGAATTTGGGAGAGAACACACACCTGGAGACACATAAATATACCTGGGCAAAAGGTCCTGGGAGAGTTGAGGTTCTTGAAGCAGCATCCCACAGCCTCAGCTCACCACGTGCCATATGAACCCTCTGATTGTGCCCGGTCACCTCACATGGGTGTAGTAGTCCTTATCTATATAAAAGGCCATCAGGAAATGAGCAGGATCGTTGTTGAAAGACATTAATGCAGGACCTAGATCTGTAACGGTGGTGTGATCAACCAGAAGGTAGATGTACAGGAGAAACCATGGTTTCTTATGAGCTCTGTAGACAATTTGCAGTATTTACATTGTGGAGGCTGCGTGACAGAAAGAGCATTTAGATTCTGTAAGTGCAGTGCTCTCTGCTGCTTTTGAAGAACTCAAAGCTGAGTGATCCCTGGGATAAAAAGTGAAGGAAATCAAGGGTTTTTTAAGTTTTTCTGCTTAAGGAACTGTTTGTTGGCATTTGTGGTTATATAGGCAGACTGTTGGTTCCAACGGTACTGCGTAGCAAATGTCAGCATATAGCAGTCCCGGTTTTCAAATACTGACCTATAGTTTACTGATGCCCAGACAGATCTGAACGTGACTTTCTAAATCATCTATCTATTTTTTTTTTTTTTTAATGACAACATTAGATAACAGGTACCTTGACATGATGTAAGGTACTGGAAATCATTTTCTTCTGCGTACCATTTAAATCTGTAGCAATCAAGCCATAGTCTGTTACCTATTACAATAGCGGTGACATGATATGCAGTAAATACAGGTTTTCTCTATAAAATTACATTACATGTGTTCTCTGACAAAGTTATTTTTGGATAGTGGGGATAATAATCTAGAATTTTTATATTCTCCAGCATACAAAAGTAATTTACACTGAGGGTATATCTAAAATTAATCTGAGTGTATTTATAAATATAATCACAATGTTATATCTTAATCCTAAGTCCAGCTTTTTTTCTTTTTTCTTTTTTTTTTTTTACTTTTTTTGTGACGTAGCAATCAATTTATCTTATTTTTTCCTCACATTTGTCTTAACTACTGGACATTTAGCTTTTGCTATAACATATCTGTCATGCCATTTAGCTCTTTTTCTCTATTTTCTTCTATTTTCCTAGCATCCAAATACTGTACAATATCAACTTCTTCAGTAAGACCTAATATTTGACATGTTCTCAGTCTTAAAATAGGTTAGTCCACTTCCTGAAATGTTACAAAGTATGTTTTTATGTTTATATCTAGCTCTTGTGAAAATA
>NW_008825538.1:1050855-1057652 GCF_000699105.1 Pygoscelis adeliae | reverse complement strand
CCCTGCATAAAGTCTCAGCCTTGTGTCTGCATACACAAAAAAAAACCCTTCACACCTTTCGCTCATCTTTTCTCTTGTAGAACATTCTTCTACATGAAGAGAGATTATTACTAAAAATGGTCTCGATTGTTTGCTTCAAGAACATGAACTTTTTTTGAGTTCTTATTTCCTCTGTTATGATCTCAATACCTCTTTGTGTCTAGATGGACGTCATTTCTTTCACCACCTAATCCTGAACCCCTGTTCCTATTTGGACAACATTTGTGCTTTACTGAAAAAGACAATTTCTGAGAACAGGAAAGCGAAGACTAGCAGGGTTTTTCATGGAAAGAATCGGTGAACTAATATCTAAGAGAAATTGAGGATCTATATCTCTTAGGCAACTCAAGCAGACTTTGAAAGCTGCAGGTGGAACTTACAATGCTTTAAGCTTCAGTTGTCTTTAAAGACAAACCAAGTAATAGGTTGTTTCTTTAAAGTCGATTGTTGCCTGCCTATACTGCAGGGAGATCGTCAGCAGCTCTGAAAGATAATTCAGTGCCTTGTTTTAATAAGACATTACCTTTCAGACTTGATTGTCTGAGTGCACATAAATGTACAGGGATTAACTAAAATCATTCACTGTCCCTGAGCACATTTGGGTACCTATTGGGTAGGTGTTTGAGAGACCTATATTTTGGTTTAGGTATGTCGTTTTTGGCACATTTGCTTGAGCACTGGGTTGCAAATATTTCTTGCTTCTCCTCTGCAGTGAGACACTTCTGGGCTAGATATTAGCATGAGCAGCGCAGTAGGGAACAGTAAAGCCTTCACACCCTGCAGGTCATTTAAATTGGATATTGTACAAAAAGTCATATGCAAGGTGGGTTCTGACACTAAGAGTCTCCTGCCTGCCATGCCCTCTGCCACCCCTTTTGGCTGTTTTCTCTAGCTCAAAAGAATCTGCCAGTCAGAGCATCCAGGGACTTACCCTGACCTGTACCTCTGAAGTAACTAGAAGGCAAGTAGCAGATGCAGCTTGTTTTGAAAAAAACACAGGGGGTATGTCTATCCACTTTTTTATGCTGGAGAGGATGGGGCAAGTACCTTCACTTCTTTCAGAAAGCTGACTTTACAAATTCAAAAGAAACACAAAAAAGACACCTGCTCTTTGCTGTTGTCGGACTAATGTTGACTGGATTAGTGACCACCATAGCAGACTATTATGAGGCCTTCTCCTTAGTTGGTTACTTCTCAAAGCCACAGGAATAGATTTTACATTTTGTTAAAATTTTATTTTGAACTTCAGTTGATGCCCCCTATTAGCAGGGCCGGGGTGTGTGTTTGTGGAGGTCATCTCTCATCCTTTAATTGCAAGAAGGGCAATGTGCGGTAGATTTATTGCACCTCCGTATTTTGAAGGGGGGGTGGAGAAAGAAGGGTTTAGAAATCTTGCATATATTCAGAGAATGTGCTATAAACTTTGGAATATTAAATTCAAAGGCCATAAAATCTCTCTCTCACGTTTATAAAATGAATCGTGTTCTATCTGGACTGGGGGAGCTGCTAGGGAAAAGGCTGAGACTCAGGAAAATGTAACTGCTCAGCTCTTTCTCAAGCCTCCTTGAATAACTGACTTGACCTCTTTAAAGCTGCCTCAGTTTCTTTACATCCAAGTTGTCTTAATTATACATATATGAGAAGAATTATTTATATCTTTCCTTAAAACTCTTCTCTCCTGCAAAAACCTTGATCAGATAAGCAGCTCTTAAGCAGAGCGCGCTGCTTTTCATGTTGACCACCACCTTCTAGCTGTTTCCCATCTGTTGTTTGTAAACACTTCATGTCTTGTGCTGCTGATGTTGTTAGCTCCTTGGAAAATAAGCTCTATTTTCTTATGTTTGCACACTGCATCAAAACAACAGGAAATCTGTCCATGACTGTGAATCCTACGCAATGCCAGAATACAGTTTTTTCTTGCTAGGGATCTCAATTAGTGAAACTTATCAGAGGTAAACAATTATGTTGCAAACTGTAAGATAACATAGTTCATATGTACACAGAGTATATGTTCAGCTAGTCTTGTCTTTGGGGGAGAACAAGACAAGTGAGAGAGAGACCAAAGGAGGCAACTGGGCTGAGTGTGTGAGAGAGGGGACAGGAGGTGGTAGAGGAACTAGGCAGAAGGTGCACAGATTAAAAACTGCAGTATGTATTTTTGGTTCATGCCTTTGCAGAACTAGTTGAAGTTGTCTTCTGGAACTGCTCTGTCCCTAGAATTCCTTTCTTTTCCTAACCAAAGAAAGGCTTAGGGAGAAGGATTAATATCCAGATTCTAATAACTGTCACAGAGTAAGAATGACTCTCTTCAAAATTTTCAGTGTGAGGAACAGAAGGGGTTTCTGTGCTGCCATGGCTCCAAATGCAGTTCATTAAGTATTCCCCTTGTGAAGAAAACAGCCAATGGATTTGCTTCGCTTTGGGGAAATCACTGTCCTCAACCTCCTGCTTTTTCGATTATTGCATCTTGTGCTTTCTATGCCTATGAGGTGGGATGGAAAGCTATCTGGTACTTGCTCATCCACGTGAAAATTGCTGGATTCCTCCACTGAATCATAGTACTTTTCTGCAATGTCATTTACCAGTATTGGGCTAAATTTTGATCCTTTCTTAGGCCTTATTATACAAACTCCTGTTGTCTTTATGAGACTTTTAGTAGACAAAACATGACAGGGAATATCCATATCTAACATTGCATCTTGGTAGTCTAGAGGTAACTAGCTGTAGAACTGTTGGTCTACAAGAAAAAGAAACTTGTTTTTCTTTTTATTAACCTTTCTTTTTGTTTATAATTTCCGATTTGCACTACGTTAAAGATTCTCTGTACTTAATTAAGGTTTAAAACAGATACTTGTGAGATATTACTTGCTAAACATTTTTTTCAGAAGAAATGCAGTCACTTAAATGTATTTTCTAACTCGTGGGCACAAAGCGGTGGTGAGATAGAATGAAGATTTGTTTTAGACGCAATAATGTGTACAGAAATTATCTCCCACATCTTGAAGTATGTAAAATTTCTAATTTCTTTTTTTTTTCTATTGACAGAAGCCCAAGATGATGCATCTTTCCATTAACGTCTGTAAAAATTCACAAAAGACTTTTAACGAAAACATGGCCTGAAGAAAGTTAATGAAGTTGTTAGTAGTCTGTGTCACAAATGAAGACACTATGGATGATTCTGGTCTTTTCTTTCAGGCCTTGATGAATCATGAAAATGACAGAAAGCTGATCTTTCTAAAGGAGCAGCAGCTGTAAGTAAAAAAGAGGAGAAAAATCCAGAACAAAATTAAATAACAGAAAGCTGATGACAAGAGCTACTACTCTACTGGTGGTGACCAATCTGTTCTAAGCTGAAATTTTCTTGCATCTTAATGGACCTTTTGACCTAATTTACAGAGGTACAGACATAAAAATAGCACAGATTTATCCTGTTAACTAACTTTTTTAGAAAGGTCAAGCCTTTTTTTCTGCTAAAGATCATGTACTTCACTAAGAAATCTTTTATCATCTACAGTAGCAATACAGCAACATAAAATTCAGCGGCTCTCATTATGAGCAAATTAATAAATCATGAGCAAGAAGCCTGGAGTATTTCACATCCCTTTGCCCTGTCCTCACTTTTCATTGCTAGTTAAAGAATTCCTTTTTGTGTTTGTCTGTTTGTCATGACCAGTGCGAATAATCGCATAGGCTTATGAAGGCAGACAGTTATCTAGCAGCAGGCTCATCCACTTCCAATTTGGAGATGGATGTAGTTTCAAACAGAAAGAAAATTACATTTCGTAAACCCACATGGACCTGTTAATTGTGAGAGAAGTGTGAGAAGAATGCTTCATGTAAAATGAGCATGCCACATTTAAATAAAAATCCTGTCTTCAATATCAAAAATGCTATGCCCATTCAAATTGAATTATGCAGCTTATTACTTCTGAAAATGGTTGCACCTCTTGATCGATCAGGTCAGGAGTTACATAAGGCCTTACATGCCTTACATAAAGCACACCTCAAATGGGAATGACACTGCAGGAATATTTACATTTTCAATGCATTTTTCATACTTGAATGACAGCTGAATGAACCATCCCTTAAAAAAAGAAAGAAAGTAAACAGAGAATGCTTTTTCATTAAATTAATGAACCTGCTCAGAAATACTGAAGGAACATCTAGCAAACTATAATGATCATAGGACTTGCAATAATGTGTTGGGGGCGGGGGGGGGAAGTACCACTATCCTATTTTGGAAATTTCTCTGACAGAGTACTAGGATCCATTCCATTTCATGATTTCTTCATGCAAACTACATAAAATACTTTGTAAAAACCGAGTAGTTTCTATAACAGAATTTTGGCAAATTAAATCAAAACAGGTTGCTATGACAGTTCCTACAAATATTTCTATTTTAGCTTTGTTTTGTATTATAAATATGTCAAGATGAAGCCATTTCTGTCAAAACAGAAATTTTTCCTCTTGGGAAAATTTTCCAGGCATTTTTTCAATGCCCTAATTTTCAGTATTCGTCAAAGTCAAGATGAAGGCTAATTTCAAATGCTCTAACTTACATCTGCATAATTGTAAACCCATGAGAACATAGCTTTAGTCTTATAAACGAGTAATGTCATTAGATACAGTATTGTTAGTTTAATCGACTTTGTTTACTGCTCTGTATAATAAGTGACTGCAAAATAAATGACAACATTGGCTAAACCCTTTCTAGTGGTTTCTGAAATGGACGTCAATGGTATAGATACGAGCCATTGCCAGAAAATGTTAACAGTTCTGGTTTTTGTTCCAGTAGCACAATGCCAAGTGAAATCTCAGTGGATACAGGGAATTGTATATAGTCCTTTGTAAATAAGAAACAGGTGAACTCACAAAGGTACAGGCATAAAAATAGCACAGATTTATCATACAGCCTTCATTGATGAAATCTTACATAAGGAACTCATTTAATATTGGTGCCGGTGGACCACTGTGTTAGGCAATAGTGCAAGTTAAAAAAAAAAAAGTGTCTTTCTGTGTCAGTGCATTTACAACAGGATAAAGTTGAATCAAAGTTTTTATGGGGGATAGTATTTACCAAATTGGTAGTTGAGTCTTCGCATTCAGAGGTATAGAAAGGACTGGGTATTTTCAGGTTTTAGATTTTTTGACATCAGAACATAAGAACTACAGGATGGAGAAGGAGTTGCCAGAGACAGAGTTCACTTGCGTGGGGCAATGAAGTTGATAAATTACGGTTAAAGATATTTCTTTAATTAAAATTCATAGATACGCCTCCCTGAAATTAACCAGATATGTCCTATACACGTGGGTTAATCATGGGTTTTAATGCAAAGGGGTTTTTTTGGATTATCAATGGATTGTATCTCCTAAAACTAGCTGACATCTATGTTGGTTTATGCCACAGTCTCTCAAAATGTGATCCAAGAACTACAACATGGCAGCAATATATGCTTGAGTTCTGTCAAGAAATTAGAAATCATTTGATTAATGGCAGTTTATTTCTGGTGCTCTGAAGTTGCTAAGAAAGAAGGAAAAGGGAATGTCCCAAAGGAAGGAACAAGATAACCAGAGAGCGTATTGAAAAAGAAGGGGGAGACAGGCAAAGGGTGTAATATTCTGAAAAAGCAGGTAGAAAAGAGCTGATTTAAGATTGATGAGCTGAGGAACTGCAGGAGCCAGTGTTACCTGCATTTTTTAGCACGTGTTGAAAGGCATTGTGCTTGAAGGGATAGAACACAGACTTTTCTCTTGTTCTTTTCTCCCCCAAATCTCAGAGATGTTAAGCAGTTGGGAATGGAAGAGAAAGATGGTCCATATAACTGTATATGAGATGTTATGTAGTCCTTTGAAAAATGGCTCTTATCATGAAATGGTAGAGAAACTCCTGATTTTTTTTTTTATATTCAAAATCTAGCTAACTTCACCTTTTCCTCCCCCCCAACAACCATTAATAGGACTTTTGCAGTTGACTTGCAAGGAGCAAGATACATTTATTTTATGCTGTTATTTTAATGTTTCAATGTTTTTGTCCTGTTAGCAGATTATAAATGCATATGGTTTGGGAGAGCTTGGAGTAATAGGGAGTAAAATGGAAACTGCTTCTGGGGAGTTGGTTATTTGTATAAAGCTGATAAGAAAACAAGTGCTTTATGTGAGGGCTCTGACTCTGTTAAAGGACATTTGGCTCGAGGACAGCATATTTGTTGGCGCACGCACTTAGATGTCTGTTATTACACTGCTTTGTACTGTGTGCAGAAAAAAGGCATGTATCAGATACTTTTTATTATGTATCTTTGCTATATGTGTCGGCACATATTGGGAATATACAGACGAATTGATTCTGTGAATGTGTATGTCCAAAGAAGACTTCTGCTATGACTCAGAGCCATCACGCATACAGTCAGGTTCTAGACATGGAGAAACCATGTCAAAGTGGGAGTCAGCATGTATAACACAGCTTGTTTAAAGGCTCAACAGGTGTAAATTTATGTAGCAGTAAAAAGGATGCGAGTACTAAGAATATCTGTAATTGTTACACTAGTGTTGTGGTTTAACCCCAGCCAACAACTAAGCACCACACGGCCACTCGCTCGCTCCCCCCCGGGTGGGATGGGGGAGAGAATTGGAAGGGTAAAAGTGAGAAAACACGTGGGTTGAGATAAAGACAGTTTAATAGGTAAAGCAAAAGCTGCGCACACAAGCAAAGCAAAACAAGGAATTCATTCACTGCTTCCCATCGGCAGGCAGGTGTTCAG
>NW_008825538.1:981998-1049351 GCF_000699105.1 Pygoscelis adeliae | reverse complement strand
AAAGCAAAAAGCAGCCACTAACGAGCACTAGACTCTAACATACAGTGAGGCAAGCAAGCCCCATGGCAAGCACAGGAGCCTGCCGATTAATAGCTAAACAGCAGTAACAGCTATAAATTTGATCTAGCACATTCCAATCAAACCTGTCGTTATCTCGAACCCGTCAAGCCCCACATTTGGCGCCAAAAAGGACTGTCGTGGTTTAACCCCAGCCGGCAGCTAAGCACCACACAGCTGCTCACTCACTCCCTGCTGGTGGGGTGGGGGAGAGAATCGGAAGGGTAAAAGTGAGAAAACTCGTGGGTTGGGATATGACTATGAACACGTTTGAGGGAGCAAAATCATAGAAATATACTCATACAAGAGCAAATGACAAAATAAAGAAGTTCACGGCAATGTGGAAAGGAAAAAAAAGAAAGCTTACCATTCAGCTTCTGATTTTCTGAAAGTCAGCGGCCAATACAGGCCATCCCACAAAGAGTGCTCAAGCTGTATGTTACTGATACTTTCTCAAGCTGCCTAACAGTGAAAAGCTGTCAGAGTAGTTCAAATCTGTGTTTTATTTGACTCTATAAATGTTTTTAAAATCTTACTAATGATTTAAGAAAAAGACATGCAAACAATCATAAAAGATGAGCATTATTTAAAAGTAAATGTGGGTGTGGTGCCTTGACCCATTTAGAATGTTAAGAAGTATGCTGCATTAAAGTATTGAATATGTATTTTCGTTATTTATTGAGTGGCCAAAAATATTAAGAGCCTTTTAGGTAGTGCGTAGTAACGTCCCTTTCCCAAAAGTGGGTCAAGGCTTATGTAGCCTCCATGTACAACATGGGTCCATCTTAAAAAAAACAAACAACCGTACAGAAGGAGCTAACACGACGAAGGATCCAAATCCTGTATGTCTTAAGTGAGTATCTCCATTGACTTTGATATGCCTAAACCTGGAGCAATAGCCACAGGGTGTGGTCTAGTATATATTAACGACAAATTATCTTGGAACTCTTTTTGTCTTCAGTGCTGCAAAAGCGCAATGATGATGTATGCTGGCTCCTCGGTCTGCCTCCAGATGAAACTCCCTTTTTCGCATTACAAGAACAACAGGGAGCCTCTGACGATGGGAGGGAGGCTGCCAGGTTACTGCCCACAACGCAAGATTGTCTAAGAACAAAGGAGTAGCACGATGAATTTGACATAATGAAGCACCTAATGATAATAACAGTGGTGAAAAGGGAAGGAGTGAGCAAAGGTTGTTATCACAAGCTCCTCCATTTGTTCAGTTAAGGCCTTAATTGCTGTACCTTTTATTAGTTGCAGGGAATTATAAAGATGTAAACTAAAAGGTAGTTTGATGAGTTATAGCTGCATGGACGTCAGAACTAAGCTGAAACTGTAAAACTAAGATATTGAGCAAATAAGCTTTAATACTATCAGATTATGCCTCTCGCCTCTCCCTCCCAGAGTTTTTTGTAATGTTATTTCCAAACAGTATGTTTCAGGAAGAATGTTTTCTTAGTAAGCAAACATTTAGGTATTCCAATACATTCTAATATGCTGAGGGCTTTTTTATTTTATAACAATCTGTCTTTTTCTTTATCAGGTGACAGTGGATATCTCTTGAAAAATTGCCTAATCTCTCTCTGTTTTATCTCCAGATTCTCTCTGAAAACTGTATCATTATAAATTATAATGAAACTCAAAAAGTGACCGGAATAGTAATTGGAAGAACATTTGGCATCTTCAAAATGAGACTTAGATGCTTAGATAAATGTGGTGGAACAGAACAAAACTGCCCTTCAAGAAAGTTCAGAGCAGTCCTGGTAGGTGTATGTTATGTAATAGAGCCATTAAATGTGGTTCAGCTGTAAAGACGAAAAGGAAGCAATTTAATGAGTCAATCCAAATCACCGAAGTAAATAACCATAATGACGTACACTTGGAAAATTATGTCATGATAGGACAGAGGGAATTAAAAATAAGGTACTAGCTATCTGGAACCAAAGTGTACGCCAAAGTAAAACTGACGCCTTTATTCTGAAGCGGTGCAGTAGTAATAGAGTGCTTAGACGTGGGACTGCAGCACAGGGGAGGAGGTGCTGTTTCTGGCTGTTATGCAGACCTCCCGCGTGTTGGCTCATATGCGCCTTCTGAGCCTCCTGTGTCTTCACATTTCAGCCTAGAACCATTTTAGTGTCAGTAAAATGGAAATTAGAAATACCATCTTCCCAATGCTAAAGGAAAAGTGGACTGCAGACCAGTAGACTACAGTTTCAGGCAATAAATGGATTCCAAGTTCTTTACTTCTCATGACAAACAGCAGGACTGGGGACTGCTCCCCTTCCCCTCACCTCCTGCAAGTCTACTCAGTGAACTAGCAAATGCTACAAAATTAGGTTCCTGCTTTTTTTTTTTTTCTTTTTTTGCCTGCAAATGTCCCAAAATTATGCGTTTCTGTATGTATATGCTCAGGTTCAGCTACAGCAGGACAGGCAGTTCCAACAGTTATGACAGCGCTTCCAGCTTTGTTCCCGCTCCTTGAAGTGGGAACTGTGGGTTTGAAATCCCTCAGACAGACTGCCCTCCAATCCAGACCTTCCCAGGCTCTTAAACAACAGGTTGGTTTGGCTCTGCCCCTTTACTGGCCTTACCCAGGAAAACGGCTGTGACTGATGGCTGCTTTTTGTCCTACCCATCCTGTGCTGGAACATAATCCGTCAGCTCAGGTTCCTCAGGTGATCCGAAGGTATGTTTCTGAATTGCATGTAACCTTGGGCTGCAAATAGCCACTGACGCAATCAAGATGATCATGCTTTGTGCAGTGTAGGAGAAATTTAGGTGGTTTAGTAAGATTTCGGGGGGGAGGATGTATGTACTTAGAGCTTCATAGGAACCAAAGTAGTTAGGCTATAGCAATATCCCTCTTTAGGAACTGGGTCTTACAATCAAGTAAACACCTAAGGCACCCAAATTCTTTATCACCTCTTCTCTTGCCAAATTCTTCATGGTCCTATAGGGGCAAACACCCTTTCCCAGACAAAGACCTGTAGTAATGTGAATGGGGGAACGCCATTTTTTGCACTGCAAATTTAAATAGAGGGAAGAAAAAGTTTTCAGCCATAGACTTTTCTGTATTTATAAAAATCAACTCAAAACTATTTCATTATGAGAGACCCTAAGATAGGCAAGGTATTGCAGCTTTTCTAGGAAAGCTCATGTTAAAAGGATCCCAATATTCAGTTATTTATGCATAAAGTGCAATAAGCTCTTCCTTGAATAGTATTAAAGGACTTACCTTTCTGTGGATTTCTGTCCTATATTTTCTATACACGCTCCTCAAAATCTTAAAATATCCCCAGCTTTTATTGTGTCCAGGTTTTTGACCCCCTCATTGCAAGAAATGGCCCATGCTACATAAAGCTTTGCTTATGCCAATTGTCCTGCTAATACACATATGCTGTCAGACCAGCTGGCTGTTGGCAAACAGCAGAGGTAAATGTCAAGTTCTTGCCCGTCCCCCTACTATGAAGTCCGCACAAAACCATTTCTCTGTAAACAGCACAGTATAACTATAGTCCACTGGTTCAGTTTTGTTTAGATAATTTACAATATTGAAAAAGTAAACAGCAATAAAAGGGTCAGACGCATATACAGAAAGAAGGAAGCGCACTGCACTTAATTTCTCATGAGAAATTTAAATTTTTTGGGTTTAATTAAGTTTTCCCAACTTAATCCAAGTGGTGTTACACAAGAACTGATGAACAGTCTTCAGAGCTAATATTTTTTTTTCCTCTGTCTATAAAAATGTATTTATTGCTTACTAAAGAGAAACAAAGGGCCAAATCATCAGATGGGAGAAAGCTGTGTTACTCCATTCAGCTAAACAGGGATCAATTTGTACCAGATTTGCATCTGGCACTTGTTAGTTCTGGTCTGCTTATATGCCTCCAGGTTTGAAAGGAACAGAAATCCTCCTACGTGACTTTGTCAGGATCGTCTTGTTAGGGATCAGTTTGACCTCCTCCTCCACCATTCACATTTTGGAGTTTTTAGCCAAATCAGGGCCATCAGCAAAGTCAGAGGATTATGGAATAGTAGGGGAGTTGTGCTCTGACATTTTGGGGGGTCGTGCACAGCTGCGGGATGAGCAAGGACAGATGTTACTGCAGGATTAATCGTGTTTCATAAACCTGGGATAGAAAATGTGTTGAAAATGCTTGTTGTAGGAAAAAAGAGTGAGGAATGTTCTTGCTCCCGTGGACTGGATGGGCTGTATAAGACATTTAGAATAAATGTGGCTGTTGAACAGCTAGTGACACTACATAAAAAGAGCTTTAGCAGGGGAACAAAAGCAATACTGTTTTATCTTTACTGCTGATTAAAGTCTGTAAGTACTGTATCTACAAAATTATGCACATTTTAAACAAAAATCTGCAAGATGTCACAAACAAGAAAAACAAGTCACGGGGTGCAAGGCAAAGCTTTCCTCCAAGGTTTAATCAGTCTGCTGTTACTGTCCCTCTCTCACAGTGACTGCAGTGTCGTCTGTGTCGTGGACCTACTGCATTGTGCCAAACAGTTGCCATAATACAGCTCTTTAACGCTTTCCTATGCTCAGCTGAGCCAGGATAAATACTAAGTCTGGAGTAGATATAGAAGGTTTTTTAACTGATACTACCTTCCAATGAAAGATAGACTCATCCTGAAATAACTCACCATACCCAACATCCCCTCCAAATATGAAAAAGCAAAAACAGAAGGCCAGACATAAAAAAATTGAAAACAGAATGCCATAGGAAAAATAAGCAATTACATACTGTT
The DNA here is from genome assembly GCF_000699105.1 of Pygoscelis adeliae. NCBI lineage: Eukaryota > Metazoa > Chordata > Aves > Sphenisciformes > Spheniscidae > Pygoscelis > Pygoscelis adeliae. The sequence goes on along the minus strand of NW_008825538.1, from coordinate 1,044,533 downwards.
AAAGAAAGTCACTGTGTGGAAAGGATTTAGCATAGCAAAAATCAGTCATCGTTTTAAACAGGGTAGTACACAGCAGATAAGGAGATCTGGAGAAACTCTGGAGAGAGGTTTACTCAATATTAAATGATGATGAAACATCTGTACCTTCCATCCATCACTGATTATGTGAAAGAACATTTGATTCGGCAAATTATACAAAGACCTAACCCTCCAGCTTTTACAGAGGGAAAAAAAAAGGAACAAGTTATACAATCTTGAAAATATCCAATTTTTCTTTTGTGTACACAGAAGCAAAATGACGTGCAGTTTTTTGTATACTAGGCTGTTTCTGAACAGCTAGTTATTAAACGTATCAGTTGTGTTCTCCTAGAATGAACAGTTTTCAAATATACCAAGAAAATGTGTTTTATTTTAAAAAAAAATATTTAATTAAAGATAAAACTGCAGATTCAGATCTCTACATGTAAAGGGCTTCAGATCTGCATTGCCAAACTGGAACCTGTTCTTACAATTGTAGTCCCAACTTCTATCCCAAACTATCTATTTTTCCTTCCTAATGTTCATGCGGAACCATCCATAACACTGACCCTCAGTGAAGTCTTTTCTATCCTAACCCATTTCATATTGCTCTGTTCATGTTTATTAAGTTTTTTTTAATTAAGTCCTTTTCAAAAAGCATCTTTCTTTCCTAGTTTTAAGCAATTAGATTATGACATCTGGCAACAGAACCCCCACTAGAGCAGGCAACTACAAAGCGCCACCTGATTTTGTAAGTTTTTGGTCTCATTCACAAAATAGCAATGATCCTGAATTTTAAGTTATCCCACAGCCAAATCTTTGAACGTTAGCCAAAAGGTAGTCCTAGCCCAAGTATTGCTTTCCTTGGTCCGATCTGTAATGTAGTGTTCAGATCCAAGAGGAAAGTACTGAGTCTTACAAGGGGGAATGGCTTTAAACTAAAGGGGGGTAGATTTAGACTAGATAGAAGGAAGCAATTTTTTATGCTGAGGGTGGTGAAACAGTGGCACAGGTTGCCCAGAGAGGTGGTGGATGCCCCATCCCTGGAAACATTCCAGGTCAGGTTGGACGGGGCTCTGAGCAACCTGATCTCATTGAAGATGTCCCTGCCCATGGCAGGGGGGTTGGACTAGATGACCTTTAGAGGTCCCTTCCAACCCAAACTATTCTATGATTCTATGATTTCTTCATGGGTATGCCCTTGCCCTGTTGAAAGAAGTAAGCCAACGCAGATAAGTTTGATTCTCTTTCATTCCAGGATAGCTTAAGTCAAATTAACTTGCATTTTCTATGGATGCACACAGGGGCAGTAAACCACAGTTCTGTCATACATGGTTACATGCTAAGAAGTTGGTAACTTCACCATGAAGCTTTACAAGATGGCTCAGAAATGGAAAGCTAATCAGCAGACCGTGTACTAAATGTGTTTGTATAACATGCTTGCCTAAAGAGTATCTTCAAGATTGAAAGTCTGATTAGTCTTCGCTCAATCTGACATGAAGCTTGAAATTGCTTTTTGATCTGAATAAAGGCTATGATACAAAAGCAATGTTGTAGCAAAGGGATTTTGGGGGAGCATCAGAAGAGCATCTCCTCAAAGGAATTGCCAATTATTTTTTCCACTTCTACAGTGTACAAAGTTCAAGACAAAAGCTACTTTGAGGACTTGAATCAGGTTGTAAAATTTCCAAAATGCACGGCTAAGCAAGAAATGTCATTCACTCAAGCCATCATCAAAATGTTTCTGATTACATCCCTGACTAATTACATTACCGTATACCTTTTAAGTAGTGGGTTTAAAATTACAACACTTGGCTCAAAATTGGTTCCTTATTTTTAGGCAATTCTTCCTATCAGCTTGAACCGACAGTGCTTAATCAAATGATAAGTTTTCACATAGAATTGCTGATTATAGTCCCAAACCTGCAAAGTGCTGCAGGATCAGAGGAGGATCAGAAGGGGAGGGAAAAAAAAACCAAACAACAAGATCACTTCATTCTATAATTCAGCTAGGAATAATTAGTGCAGTTATTTTATATGATATCCTAAGGATATACTGAAACTCTGTGTCCTTTTTGTGATATCAGAAAAGGACACTGCAGATCCTAATTGAAAATAGGCCAGAAATTTGAGATCATTGTTCCCCACTAGCGTTTCTGCCCCTGAATGGGACATTCCCACAGAGCTAGGAAGTCCTGAGTCTGCAAAACATGTCATATACTTCCACTGGGGAGCACAGGAGACAAATCTAATGCTGTGCCATTATCTTTTGTTTCTTACATAGTAAATTTGGCTATGATGGCATGAAGAAGCTAACCATCATTCCAGAAGCCTACAACAACTTTGCAGCGTTCAGTTCCCACGTACAGCCCAGGAGTGGGTGCAGAGCACAAACGGCTTTGGATAGACACAACTTGTGAGAGCAAATCCTGACTCAATGGGAATATTGTCTTTCCAAACGCCAATTACAAAAAAAAAAAAAAAAGAAAAAAATATATATGTGTATATTCTACCCGTTTTTTATCTGACTGCACTAGGTACCTAGATAGATGGTGGGTTGCTCTTTGGTTGGATGTTTTGTTTTCTCTTCTACACACATCTCCCAACAGCAGCCATGTGCAATTAACTCAATACTCCTCAAGTAATTGCACACTTCTGCCCAAGAGAGTCTGGCTTTGAAAGCTATTTAGAGCACACCAAAAAGTGAATTTTCCTGTCCAAAGCTTCTCCAACATTTTTCATACCTTTAAGCTGACACCTTAACTGAATTTTCTGATGTTGCCTTGCTAAACGTTTAAACTAAGAGGTATAGATAAATCCTTTAAGGAATACATCATCTCTTGCCAACATTCTTGGCAAAATTTATGTTCTTGTTAATAGTTTTGTACTTATACATTAAACAACCCTTAAGTGCTTCCACTTGGCTATATAAATATGATTATTTTATCCATGTGAATATTTTTGTTCAGTATACATGTTGTGAGATACCTGATCTAAGTTTAAATCTGGAAGGGACAGGAAAGGTAGGCGATTTCCATCCCTTACTGGCATTTGGTTTGGACTATAAATAAAAAGTCCTTACTAAGGTCCAAACTTTTTTATGGCAGATGTTGCACAAACACTAAATGGGGGCATTATTCCCCAGCAAACTTTACAGATTAAGACACGAACACATGAAACAGGACATGGAGGCTGAATTTGCACATAGAATCATAGAATCATAGAATCATTAAGGTTGGAAAAGACCTCTTAGATCATTGAGTCCAACTGTCAACCCAACACCACCATGCCCACTAACCATGTCCCTAAGCACCTCATCTACACGTCTTTTAAATACCTCCGGGGATGGTGACTCAACTACTTCCCTGGGCAGCCTGTTCCAATGCTTGACAACCCTTTTGGGGAAGAAATTTTTCCTAATATCCAATCTAAACCTCCCCTGGCACAACTTGAGGCTGTTTCTTCTTGTCCTATCGCTTGTTACTTGGGAGAAGAGACCGACACCCACCTCGCTACAACCTCAGGTTGTAGAGAGGTAGTTGTAGAGAGCGATGAGGTCTCCCCTGAGCCTCCTTTTCTCCAGGCTAAACATAAATGAACATGGCAAAGAAGTATTATGTTTTCTGTTCCATTTATGTTTCTGAGTATGGGAAATTTTTCCTATTGAATCTTTTTGAGGAAAACAAAAAGAAGCTGAATCATGTCAACCAAAATACGTGCATAGTGTTTGAAGAAAGGAAAAAGCTAGAAAAAAATCATTTTTAAATAAAAATAATATTTCAAAAAATCAATTCCTTTATAATAAAGAATGGAGCTTAAGAAACAATTTGAATTACTTTGTTTAGGGTCAAGCAAATACTTTTTCTATTCAAAATAATTTCATCTTTCTTTTCATTTTTGCCAGACTGACTAGAAATGAAGGTAAAGTGAATTATCAAAACAAAATATTGAATTTTTTTTTTTCATTTCAGTCAGCAGACAATAACAAAAATGAAATCAGGTATTCATGCATTTCTAGTATTTTTGTTGTTGCTAATGCAAAGATAGAGGTTGGAAGTAAACAAGTAGCAAAAAAGGAAGACGTGAATAGGTTACATGAGAGAGAGGAGCTGTAAATCAGGATTTGAAGGAAAATAAGGTAACGGATGTTTGGATTTTAGTATGGAGCTTTTCCTGTGTTTGAAGAGTAGTACAAGGGAAAGTGTGGATATACAGGATGAGCTGACAGCTGGACAGTAAAGTCTGAGAATATTGGGAAAGGTCAGCATCCTAACAGGTTAATGGGTCAAACAGGCTGGAGCTGGGTAACAAAGGGGTTTGACTTTAAAGACAAGGCACCATTATTTGATACAGACGTGCAAATGAAACTTGCATCTGAGTTAGATGCTAATATTTGGCAAGCTCCCCCATATAAGAAATGACAATACAAAATGTGGATTTAAACGTGCCCCATTTGTTTTCCTCACTTACTCCAGTTTTGCTGTCAAAAAGCCCCAGTGGCGTTAGGCTACCCAGGTTGGTATAGAAGTCATACAGTTTCAGCTGGCTTTTCAAAGTAGTTCTTATTTGCCAGAGGGGAGAAAATTTAAAAAAATCCTATTTTCAGGACTGTTTCTATGGCACTAGAAATGTACAGTGTAATCTGTCTGTTATTTCCCATTGCCACCAAGGTCACACCTATCTGGCAAGAAGCCTAGATTCGAGGCTATTTTACTTCACATATTTTAGCTGTTCAGGGTTAAACATTGCTTTGCTATTGTGTGGACAAAGATTATAGTGTTTAAAAACCATGTTCACCCCCAGATAATTTATTTGTCTTTATTACAGTAAATTTATATATTGATCTTCACTAAAGTAGCATCTAACATTATGTTTAGTGTCCATAGTCTATCACGCAGGGCTCTGCACAGCTATGAGAGGAGAATGCAGTCTAGGTAATATAGCATATAGGGAACAAGATATTTATATGATTATATATATATAATTTAGAATTACCTATAATATAGAATTATATATGTATGAAGAAGGAGTTTTTTTCTGGGATGCCATTGACTGCAACACTTAGAAAATACTTTATTTGGGTTTTTTTAATTCTCCTTTCATGAGGATTTTTTTTCCTCTTAAATTAATTTTTTGGCAAATTTCTCAGAAATTTTCTACCTATGATACATCTCTACATTTTTCTTTTTTTTTTTTTTAATATTCTCATGCTTCTTTGCATTTGGAAGAATATCAAAATACTAGAGCAGCCATGCTACTTTCATTGGCCCTTTCAATGAAGAAAAATATAGTCAGACATAATAAGTAGACGTAGAAGAAAAATTAAGTACTATTTCTCATAAGAACGTAGAAAAAATGAGCCTTTATATATAGGCTCACGTCGTATATAAATGACTTGATGCATATTTTTATTTTAGTATTTGCAGGAAGATGGATCCCAGCCCATTAAAACTAAAATTTCCAGAAAGACAGGCACTCTGATGTATCATCTGTCAAGGTAAGGGTGCTAAGGACTACTAGCTGACTGATATGATGGATTTTCACTTTCTTACTTGCTTTTAGAAGGAAGAAAGTGTGGAGCTGAACAGCTGGTAACATTTGCTAAAAGATTATGGTGCTGAGATTCTGATTTAAATTTGACTTCTTGGCCGTAAACACATGAACAACACATGAAATGTTCCTATTCCTTAACATATTTTCACTTGAGAAGAATTACTTCAACTGCTTCCTATATAAAACCCATATAGGATTAAAGAGCAAAGTGGTCTCCAACTAAAAAAACCCATGTATTTCCTGTAAAAGGAAGTCATGTAAGAGGCAGAAAGCTATCTTTAGGGTAGCTGCTACCACCTTCTGTAAGACTGTTGAAACACATGTAAATGAGAAGAAAGGTTAAAAAAAAAAAATTAAAAAATATTTGGCAATATAGTAAGACTTTTCCCTAAACTGTCTCCTTTAGGCTTAGAGCTACAAAATCCTTTCCTCATACACGTGACAGAGTAACCAAGTCACAATATCTCTGACTACTCCGCCGTATGATGTAGCTTAGAAATGTTTTAGAAATGATGTGAAACTAGCCCATATGCTGTCACAAATACTGTTAGCACCTCTCCTATGTGCAAGTAAAGAAAGTAGTCTGTGATATTTGCAGCCTTTGACCAATCAGTATGTAAACTCTACTAGCTTTTTTGGTAAATTTTAGAGGAAGATATTTGCTCAGTAAAACTAGACCAAGACCACCAAACCTGTCTAATTAAAAGCAAATAAATAAGTAAATCAAGTCATAGTGTTTTCCAAGCTTTGTCATCAGAAGTTGTCTATGAAACAGCCATCCAGAAGTGAAAAGCTGAACCAGTATGAGAAACTGTGATAAAAATAAATACAAGGAAGAATACTTTTGTGTTATTCTGAGAGGAGTCTTTGCAAACATAATGTGAACGTACTCCGTCAGAAATCTCTAAAAACCTAAATAAAATCTGGATCATAACTGTACTGCACTGTTGATCTGGGGTAAGTGATCAGATGGCATCCCTACACTAATTATCAATAAGAGCTTTGTTGATTAGCTAAATAAGAAATAATTGCAATGAAGGGCTGATTTCACAGAGCATTCTGAATCATTTCATGAGGTGGCCTGATTTAAGCTACAGAAATTTCAATAAAACTGGGAAAAGTCATATAAATAGAAGCAGAAAATATGTCAGATATTTCAGATATGAAACCACATCTTGCAAAGCAAAGAGTCTAGAAGAGTGTTTGGATTTATAGAGGTCTGGAAAGCCTTCTTTACAGTCAAAGACTAAACAAGAACTATTTATTTAGTTTACTGGAGAAAAGATCATGATTAAGTCTCCTTCTAATCTGTAAGTAGGAACATGGAGAGAAGACTTCTGATAATGGAAAGCTCTTTAATCTACCTGACAGAAGCATGGCAAAAGCCAATGGACAAAATAATTTCAATCATTTTGGAAATCAAACACACATTTTTAAACTATGGGGGTTCTGTGTAACAAATTACTAAAGCACGTTATTGATTCCCCATCATTTTAAGTCTGTGTTGGGATGGTTTTCTAGGGGAAAGGTCCTAATGCTGCCAAAAATTATAGCCTTGATGCAAGAAGTGCTCAGTGAAAGTATATATTATGAACTGTACCAAAGGTCAGACTAGGTGAACATAATGGTGTCTTCTGAGTTTATAATCTATCAATCTTCAGTATTAGGCCATGATTTAGGGAATTCTGTAGCTTCTGTGATAAGTTGCATTGTCCTTTGGGGAAAATTAAAGCAGATAATTCTATTGCTTTCTTTTCCTTTTAATTTCATGGCATCTTCTAATCTAGCTGGCTTGTTTGTGCCTGCTGAATAGGAGAGTTGGTATCATTGCTTCACAAACATGTGTCATTCCTGGGCTTCATTTTGTACACTACAGCTCACTGACTCTAAGAATTAATATCATGTCCTTCGTTCTCCCACGTACCTCACTTTTTTTTTTTTTTGGTCATTGTCCTTGATATTTTTAAGAGATGCAGAAAACTTCCTGCAGAGCAACTGCACCTAAGTACTCTTATAAGCTTCATTTCTGTGATACGTTGGGTTGTCTCTGCATCTATTGCCTGCAGCTGAAGTTGTGGATGCAGTTTTAAAAGTCTCGAGCAGGAGCAATCTGTGTGGGAATATTAGAGAATGTTGCTAAGAAGAAAAATATTGACAGTCAGATCAGTTTATTGAGCAGCAGGCAAGAATGTAACACGGTTTGCTAATATCAGTAGTTTATAATTGTTTTGTTTAGCAAAAAAAATTAAGATAGGTTGTTCCCATACAGCAAAGCAAATGTAGATATTCAGCCATAAGGGAGTGTGTGTAGGGTGTCTTAAATTAAGTTGTGCTCATCAAACATCATTGAAAGACTTTACTGAGCAGAGGTTTGGTAGCAGAAATCTTCAGAGAGGGTACATTAGTGCTCATAAATAGAATTGGGGAGAAGTGATTTTTAACAAATAACACAGGAACTGGCAGTAATTTTAACAAACAGTTCTGCTGGCAGGGACTGACTCACTCCAACACAGTAAAGGCTTTGTTGTTAGAAGTACTTTCACTCACATTAGGATCCTGACTACCTGAAATCATCCCAGATGTAATGGCCCGCTTTGAAAGATCAGGAAGCATTAAACAGATTGGCCAATTCAGGGCAAATAACCATGCTAAAATTTATTGAAAGCCTATTCACCAAATAACATATCCTGCAGTTAAATTCAGCGGCTTTTGGTCTCCACCAAGCCTGTGGAGACTTGTGGACTCCAGCCTGTGACTTCAACTAAATAGTATGATTCTGTAAAATATGTCTTTGGTAAACCATAAAAGTAGTAGATATTTTGGGGCAAGGACTACATAAAGACAGCAGCAACAACAAATACTTGTTCTATAAAGAGGAGGGAGACCAGTACACTGGCAGTATGATTCATACTCCTTAACTTTAGCCATCCAAAAGGTAGGTGTTGAATCGAAGTTAGTCATCCCTTTTTTGTCACTTGTGGAGGAAGATGTATCCTGCCTGCTTTAGATAGCTACTTTGGGAATTGCTCGTTAGAAAGACTTCCCGCTCTCCATCGCCAGTGGAGGACACCCAGGGGAGCAGCCACTGGAAAGCTACATCTTCCAACTGAAATCTAGACAAGAAGTCTCCTCCTAAGGCCCACTCTGTGCTGAAACCAAGGATGTGGGGTTCAGTCTGTTCAAGGTATACATACAAGGGTACGTTGGTTTCAGCGCATGCACAAGTTTCAATAAAAATAACTGAATAGAAGAGAAAGCAAGGGAGAGCCAGAGGCGAAGTAAAAGTAAGTAAGTAAGTAAAAAAAAAAGTAAGACCTCAAGAATCACACTTGCCTCTTCAGCCTACAGCAAAAATAAGAACAGGTTCCTAATCTCAATGAATTGAGACAAGGAGAAAAATCGTGTCAAGTGAGGTGATTCAACAAATATACTGTCATAGTGTTGTTGGGGGTTCATAAAAAAATAAAAAGCAGCAGAGAAAGTGTAATAAAGCAGTGAAAGAGAAGTTTGGATTGGCATTTAACTTTTTGACAGCTCTCTGCTTCAAAATGATTTACTGCAGGGTTTATATTGATTTACAGTTATTAGACAGTTATTGTAATTTATGTTGATAAAGCAATAAGGGAGTACTGAAAATATTTATTAAATGTGAGAAACTCTGTAGCACTAGGACATTAAACAAAGTTAACCGTCTACAATGTATGTGCTAATAAACCATTAGTGAATATTTAACCTGCAAACGCAATACAACAAGCTGATAGATTACCTCCTTCAGAAACAGATAGACTTCATGGGAATGTAGAATTATTTAGCTTGTGACATACCACAGGACTTAAGAGTGGGAAGCAGTTTTGCCGTGTGATTTTCTTTTTTAGTGTCCGAGTTTCTTAAGGTGAAAGAGTGCTAGAACTAATTTTGTTTCTTGTTGATTTAAACATCAGCAATCCTGGGGTTTGCAAAAATCTTAGGTATTTATAAGGGTGAGTCAGATACTCTATTGTATAATGTAATCAGGTGGCCTTCTCTGATTTTAATGCAGAAAGCATAATAAAACTTGGGTATGAGAACAACTGCATGAGAAAAGCCCAAAGGAACTAAGGCTTCTCAGCACTTTGTTGCAGGTGTCAGAGAAAGAAGTATTAGGGGTCAGTTTAGCACTTGCCTAAGTGTCCTGATTAATCGGAGATTAAATGATCATTTGTTCAGCAAACGGCACAAAAGACCGGGCACGCTTTTCTGACCAGCTGAGCTAGTCTCTTGCTAAGCAGATCTCCAGGTTAGGGGACAGTTTTCATGCTCGCCCTGTCCTTGAAAGGGTGGAGGGGTGCTGGAAGGGATGCTGCCTGGAAAGGAGTTAATCCATTAACGCCTCCTGGTTGATTCATTTTCTGCTTCAACTCATTTTAATTCTCATTCTGCTGATTGTTTCCTTTCAGGAAGGGCATTTGTAGAAAGATTATCAGCTTCTTGGAAGGACACACCAAAGCCACCAAGCACAAACCTAGCCCACTTTTCCAAATGAGCTATAGAGAGCTGCAAACAAATCCTGGCTTCATTCATGTGAATGGGAGTTTTCCCGTCAATGAAGATCAGAATTTGGCCCTAAGCAAAATGTTTCAGCTCTGAGTGACATGCCTATTACAAGCGTTACAAAACAGTTGCTTTTAAGTTAGAATAGGGAAAAATGGGCTATTACAAACCATATTCAGTAATGGTGGGCCACATAACGGAGAGCCAACAGTAGTAGCAAACTGCTGTTACCAGGGGAGCATAGCACAGGATGTGAAACATTAAACTTTATAGATATGGAGACTCACTACACAGAAGTTAGAGTTATAATTACCAGAGGAAATGATAACATTATGGCAGATACTGAGGACATGTATGCTGCATTTATGAAAAAGAAATTAGTATGAATTGCAAAGGCTTCCCTTAAACCATCTTAACTAAAGGTCTTTTAAAACTTCCATTAACACCTTTTTTAGATAGGCTGTGAAAGTTCACCATGCATTAAAAATTTCTTTTGCGAAGTTTCAATCTGTGAACCATTAATATTTCCTTTAATTTAGCTTGTGCACTATTTACAAATTAGAATTGACTGCCTATGTGAGCGGAGCTGCTGCAGGTAGTTATTCCATTATATGGAATGATTGCTTTTGTTATTCCCCACCACCCAATTAAAACTGACAGACTATACTGCTTACTCACAGGAATGACTCTTCACGAGGATTTTAATTTCCTAGCCACAATATTGATACAAAATATGTTCAATTCTTAGTAGGTATTCATGGCATACACCGTAATGGTCCATCTGTTACTAATACCCTGCTATAGGCATAATGCTGAAACTGTGTGGCTTAGGAGTAAGAATGGTTAGGATTTTTTTTTTTTGAACCATACCTGTCATTTGCTTAGCCTAGCGGGCATGGGAGGAAGGAGAAGCCAGCTTGGCTGATGTGTAGGTGCTGCTGAAGTGTGTGTTTTAATATTGTCAACATGAGATGCCATAGCAGTACATGTAATAACAATGTAATCAAGCATAGCTATAGATTAGTGGGACTGTTAGCAGAGATCTGGTCTTAAAATGTTTAAACTACAGAGACGTTCTGCTATAGTTTCTCTGAGGACCCTGCTCATAGATGCAGTTGATGATAGGGGTACAACCTGTCTGTCTTCTTATATACCATGTCTAGTCACAGCAGCACCAATCGTTCCCAAACCTTTTCCCACACCATGTTCGTGTCCATGATTCCTCTTACTCTCTCACTTTGACATTCACAGATCTACTTTTGTTGTTCCGTGTAAAGATGTCAAAGGGGAGATGGCAATACCCAATAAGGGATGAAAACTTCTTTTACTTTATGCTATTTAGTAGATAAATTTAAGAAACAATACAAAGCTGCAAAAGATTCCCATCCCCGCCCCCCCCCCGAAGAACCGTATATCCAGAGCTTGCATTTATGTCTCTAGATACGCTGGGGGAGGGTGGCGAGAAAAGTCCTTGTAGGCACATCCGGTGATTTGCTCCATGGTGGCATTTAAAAAAAGGAAACAAAAAAGTTAATCCAATACATGCTTCAGTGTGGTAAATTTTAGACACAAATGCTGCTTGCCCCCAATGTTTTTATGAGTTCCAGGTGGAAGTTGTATGGCCTCAATGATTCAGCAATATCTGGAGATAGCGCAAGCCCATCAAAGGTGCAGGAATTATCCCAATCCTTCCTTTCTGTTGCCAGTAGAATACGCAGCTAGAAATTCCCAAAGCCTCCCTCCAGCACTTCTCTGTTGGATTCACATAACATGTCAAAGAAATGATTTTTCTCTTTGATTACTGCAGTAAAATAAAAAGCACTGAAAAAGCAACATCTCAAAAACTTACATTGCACTCACATGAAAAATCCAGCTCCCTGTAAAAAAGCATAATAACTAGGAAGTCACAGTTGTTACTCCTTGTTACAGCACTTTATTATTACAATGCCATTTTGAGACCCTTACAGGATGAAAGAAAGAAAGAAAGAAAGAAAGAGCAAGTCAGCAATCAGCTTCACAAGCCAATAGACTAAGGTACATCAACGCCAACTTTAGTGCGTTTGGACTCTGCAGAAGTTCTTTGTTGGCTGAACTGCAGAGGCTGGAGGAGAACAACATTTTTCTATCCTGTTGGCTTTTTTTACCTCTTTCCATCTGGCAGTGGCACTTAATAGTTAAAGCAGGAAATAGAGTTCTGGCTCTAAAGGTATAAGATTTATTGTCTTAAGTAATCATAGACAAATATATATATACAGCTTTAAGTGTATTTAGGTACTTAAGTTTTACTAAAGCAATTTGGAATTAGGCAACTAAATACCTTTGAGAAGCTTACAGGTCCCTTTCAAGTTCTGGTACTGCCTTTTTTTCCTTCTTTTAAATTTCTAAGACAACAAGAAACATCTGTGTTAGTGGCTTTATTTTCAGCCCTGCCAATTATGTGCTGCTCTAATTAGAGTTAATGAGAGGTGTGGGCTTTTACTCCCCTTGTAAAAACATTATCAGATGAAACAGAGTGTTTTATTCCAGTCTTCTCACTTGATTCAGCGCATCACTGGTGCAGGGCGGTGAAGATGTGAACACGCTGTTCGAAGACCTGAGAATGAGAAAAGCAGGGGGAGCTGATCTTATACATTAAGAGCAGTGCTACAGCCATTTGATTACTCTGGTTTCACAGCAGGACTAAGGTAAAGGTGGGACAAGCACATGCCGACCCAGAGAGCACGCTGACCTCCCAAACACTGCAGGCTCCGCTATGCAAGACCATAACTACAAAGAAAAGCCCTTAAAGGACTCAGGATAACCTCAGCCCACGTTTGCATTATTATAAATAATAATGCAACAACTTTGTAATTAGCGTGACATTTTCAATACAGAAGGATATTTGAGGTGAAGATCTCAGTATCCCCTGTTCAACGCGTACTATTTTCCTTTCTCCCCCCAGCTACCGTTGCTGCTACTAGACTTGGCTGGCTCCACACCACACTGAATTGGCAACTTTTTCTCTTTGCACTGAACAACAAATTCAAAAAACAGCCATGTGTATCATGCATAAAAAGGCAGGGAGGGGATTTAAATCAGCTGGGAAATTCCGAGATTGGAAATGCTTGTTTGTAGCAAAGGGAAACTAATGGGTCTTACTGAGCAGAACAATGTTCACCTCTGCTTTCTCACCACTATTACCCATCAAATAGGACTGCAGTTGCGTATTTATCTGGGGAAGGATAATGAAGAAACTGTGAGTGGAAAACAAAGAGCTTGTTACAAGTCAAAGATTAGCTCATGTTGTAGCCCAGACATCTCCCTGCAAGCAATATAGTCAGCAGAGCATAAAACTATGTTTTACTGTTCAAGGTGGATTCAAATACTGTAGCGATAGCAGAAAAATAAACAGCTTTTAACAAGACAGCAGAATAACTTTGTTTTCTTATTTGGCTAGGAGATTAATTTACCCACAGCCACAGTTTGCCAGATATTCAATAAGAAAGCAGATTCCTCCATGGAGTTGTTTTTCCCATTAAAACCCAATGGATTGAATTGTCTTTGGGAGGCAATCCTCATTCACCTAGGTGAGGGCTTTATATACCAGATGCCTGGTTTGGAGACTGCTGATTAACTTGAGGAAATTCAGCACGCTTATTTTGAAACAACAGTGAAGTTACCAATGGAGGAAGGTCTGACTTGTGCTATAGCCTGCAAAATGCCACAAATCTAAGTCACCAGGAGTACATGCAGTCAAGATTTGGCACAGGGTGTCAGTAGGAGAGAGTGTGTGATAAAACATCATTCAGGATACGAGAGAATTACAGTATTATTGATTCTGTATGGCTTTGGGATGCTTTCTAATTAATTATTCAGAAAAAAAGAAGAAAACTGCTGGTTCCCATTGGAAATACAGAACAAAGTCATTTAATGAGCCACCATAAAACATAAACAAGGTCAGTTGGCATTATGCAGATAAACTCAAAAAACTGTTTCAAGATAATAGTTTAAAAAAAGGGACATACTTCAGAAGTTATAACAACATTACCTCACAGTCCAGCTGTTTACATTGTACTTTCAGCTTCTTTGAAATGATGCCAAAATAAAGTAAATTTGAATATTATCCGCAGAGAAGTTCTCTGTGGAATAATCACCAGAATGCTTTTCATTATAACACAATTATATCATCAGCTTCTAATGATCAGAATGCAGAGCAGCTGATTATTTTCATAATGCAATTACTTCATAACATTTTAGAAAACTCAGCTGCCTGCAAACTGTTCTCTTCAAATACCTCATCTGTCTGATTAATCATATGATGGGAACTCCTCTCTCTTGCCCCCTTCTAAACGTTCACCTGTTTTCACTGCACTTCCGAGCTAACTTGGTCATTACAATAATAAACACTCAGGAGGAAGGAGGAAGATGGGCTGTTTCTCAAAATATACAGGCTAATCCTAATAGGCAGATTTTCAAAGTGAGGCAAATGGAATTGCTCACAGATATCTGCCCTTGCCATTTTTTATGTGTGCAAACCCCAAGGTATGCATATAAATCAGGTATTTGTGCATGGGTTTTATTAGCTTACGAATGCAGATAGCTGATGTGATGCTCCATTGTATACACACCCAGGTACCTGATGTGTCTAGTGGGTATTTTTATATACAGACATTTCCAAATAGCTGACTTTAACCCTCTGGTCCTCACTGTCAATACGAATCTCCAAGGCTTTTGCTAATAACTGCTGTCTTTCATGTATATTTTAAAATAACTGTAATCCTAGTGGACCTAACTACATAAGAAAATACAAAAGGCTGCAGTATTCGATTGTTCAGCAAGATCATTTATACATAGATGTTGGAATTAAAATAATTAGCACTTCTAGGCACTTTCAGCTGAAGAGCTGAAATTTTATTTGTAAAAAGTGAGTTAGCCTTACATTTAGTCCATTCCTTTTGCAAAACTCACTGACTTAAATAGAGAAGATACATGTGGGCCATTATCCTGTTTCACGGTTGAGGCTTTTTTTTTTTTAAGGTGCTTTGCTAAAGTTCACAAATCTTAAATGAGAAGGCTAAGAATAGGACTACATCTCCAGACTCCTAATCCTTTTCCCAGATAGACAGCCATGTTACCTCTAAGGATCAATAACATTCTCAGAAGGTGAGAACTTATGAAAGAAAAGATTTCAGGCAAGTCTACTGAAACCTGGACATAATAAGTATGCTATTTACTTGAAAAGGAATCTGAATTAAATGCACATATGAGAAACAGACTTACAAGATTTTAAAAAGAAAATTATTGTAACAATTATAATGGTAATAAAAATGCTATTAGAGATAAGACTGCTATAGTAAATGCCCGTGTCATTTTGGGTGAATAATTTATTCGTTTTGATTTCCTTAGACTGAAAATATGCAGATTATCAGCTTTACTCAAAAGAGTTTCTTTGCAATTTGGAAGGGGGAGATATTTGTAAAATTGCAGCTACTTAAGCTTAAAATCTAATTACACTTAGAGAATCCCCTCTGCCTAACATTTTATTTCATATCGGTCCAAGTCACATATTCCACACCTGGATTTCTTTACAGCTATTAGCAACTCTGCATTTTAATTTTGCTAGGTAAGTGATGAACGGCAAGTCTAGGCTAGGTTTTTAAATAGAACCTTACACTGAATGCATTTTTACCATTTCCTATTTAGGAAAGAAAAAAAGCCATTGATAAATATTCCTGCCTATGCTTTATTCTGAGAAGTATGGACCTCATTTAGGAAAAGCGATTTGTTTTAAAACAGCTTCCACCTCCTCCCTGAACATTTCTGAAAAAAATATTTGTCAATACCTAGTACAGATTTTCCCTGCATCCCCCCAAACCCCCTTGTGATATCCCCCTGTGATACATGGTTCTGCCCAGTGGGGGACATCACATCTGGAACATAAAACCAAATAAACAGCATGTTTTATCTGCTGCTCGGATTCCAAACCAATGCATTAAACTAGTTGAACTGGTTCTTTACGCAATTCAGTTATAGATCCGAAGAACTTCTGTAAAAGGGTTTACCTAAAGCCAAAGGAATTAGGAAAAAAATGGCAAAGGAGAAGAAAAAAACTGAAAGCCAAATGGAGTTCAGAGGGAGCTTTTGTCTGTGCTGTAGGAGGATATGTACATCCTTGCTGGGTGGCTTTGAATGGGTTATTAGGATGCAGGAAAACATTTTGGGGAGCTTTAACTAAAGCTGGGGATGCTCATGACTTGAGCTGTGGAAGCTACGATGCTTTTGTCCTCAGCACGTCTGCTGCTGGGTTTCAGGCATACATCAGGAGCCTTGCCTATGGAAAACACGTCCTGTTGAATCAGTAGGACACAAACATCTTCCTAAACCTGGAGCCAGGCTGCCTCTGACCAAGGAGTAGGCAAGATGCTGCCTTTTCCCGCCATGTACTGGCAAGCAGATTTGCTAAATATAGAAATAAATTCTTCAGGATTCTCCTTCTTGGGATTCTCCTTCTCAACTGCTCTTATTCCTAGCAGCTCTGGGAGGTTGTTAGTTGAACGCCTTCCCATTTTCTTCAGCACTTTAAATCAAGCCATTTTCAGTTAGTCATTTTTACACTGTTTTTTAAACACATTGCCACCAAAAGATTGGCTGAATTTGTAACAGAAAAACTACATTTGTGGCAAATAAAGCATTTAGGCACTCATTTTGAAAACATCTAAATAAAAAATACCTATTTATGAATAGCTTGAAGGACACAAACTTTTCATAACATTTAAGGGAATGAAAAAGTCTTTCGGATCTTCCCAAAATAGCGTGGGAAACATTTTGATGTAATGTAGTGATGTCACATCCTCCATGACAGGCCAACATACAGTAATAAAAAAGTATCTGTATCCTTCATTAGGTGCTGCATGTGCCTGTTGTTTAATGAAGCATGTCACTGCTAGTGTACAAGGGAAACAGTACCCTGCGCAAATCTCTCTTTTCACTCAACTGGACTGTTGCCACTGGTTTCAAAGACAGCATGTTATCTCATAATTAGAGAAAGCCCAGCAAAAACAGAAAAATAGGTCATCATGTTCAAAACAACTATGATTTGATGCTTCTGGCCAGTTATTTTTGTACACTGTGATTAATTTAAATTAATTTAATTTAGCTTGTTTTAATAATTGCATAACTTTTATCCGGATGCCCATGCCAGATGGCTGAACCAGCCTGAAAACAGGAAAGATGCTGTAATTGTGGCAGCGTAATAACATTTATTTACTACAAGTCTGACTGTCTCTGATGCTCATCAGAGCTCTGCAATACTGTGCTTTGCAGTATATTGCTTCAGTGCATATCAGTTTTATTCCACACAACCTTTTTCTTCTTCAAAATTATTTGAGTAAATTTGGTTCTTTCAATGCACTTTTCCCTTTTGTGCTTCTTGTGACAACTCCACCAGGTCTCCCAGTTCTGGGTTCTGCCTCCACGCCACTGCAAATCATCGGCGTTACTTCAGGGTTAAACTGGTGTCAGGCTCAATTCCTGGACTAATCATTGCCTGGATGACTTCCATGCTTCAGGAATTCTCTCATAACATTTGGATGATTAATACATCTTCAGGTTGTTAATTCCCTGATTCAGAACTGGGGACATATTCTACCTCTAAGTTCTTACACAAAATCTTTCATTTTTAGAGCTGGAAAATCAGGAACTTTCTGCTTCCGATCGAGCAGCATTTCCTTTGGCTTGTTTCTGCTTATTTAATTTGCGTTTGCAGACAGTAGGAAGCAAACGTCATTTTTAACCTCAGATTTAACATTAATGATTTCCAATGTTCCTCCTCTCAGACCTGCAAGCGTGAGCCTCACTTGCCTGTGTGCACCCCAATATTCATGCCAAAACTCTCACATGATTTTTCAGAGACTAAGCGGTGATGTAAGAAGGATGGAAATGTAACTGAATTAACTTGTTTGAAGGGAAGGTTCTCAATTTTGGAGTAATTTTGGTGCATTCAGGTAGTTTCTCTTCATTACTGCTTCTTTGCAATTACTACACTGCAGGTCATCTGCCCTGGTGGTTTGCTAACCCACCTGGATGCTCTTAGGCAGAGAGGGGACCGGCATCTGCCGAGGGCACTCCTCTGCAGACTTACATGTTTGTGCAAATTGCCGGTGGCTCTGGTCTTGAAGGAATTCATATACCCATTCTTTGCAAGCAACGTAGGCATACCTGCTATTCCTGCCTTCAGAGAGGTCACGAGCAAAACTCCTGACAGCTTCAGCTGGAACAGGACCAGGAGCCCAGTACTCTGAACAAGATGCTGACTCTATCAAGCCATGTGCAAAAATTATAGATTTTCTAGAAAAATCAAATGCTGCTGCTGGTGTGCTATACTAATGGAGAAAGAGATAGTTATAAATACACATCTTTGAGTATGTTGATGCAAAACTTTTGTTTAAATAAAATAAATCCATCAATATGCGCTTCTTTGGGGCATTTGATGCTGCCATGCCCATCTGTGTTGTGCTACCAGAGATCCAAGCACCTTTGTCCAACACACTTCAACAGGTCCTGTAGAACCATCTTTTTTTCTCACTTCTTCTGTATGTGACAATTTCTTTCTGAAATAATGGATGATTTTTATGAAGCTTTTTAGGTAACGGGGACAGTTTTTATTGCTGAAGTGAACCAAATACTTTCCTTAGGAGAACTGAAATCAATTGATTTGAGGAGAGAATTCATTAGCATTGACCAAAACTTATTTTCACTGAAATCAGATCAGTGAGAAATTTGCTATGCATGACCAGGGGCCCACATTCTAATTACAATTAATCAGTTATCCGGTGTATTTGGCTGCTCTTTTTTTGTTCACAAATAATTTGCAAATCACACTGATTTTCTTGCATACTTATTTCTTGTTTGTAATTGTTCAATGTCTGATTTAAGCAAACACATGTCGGCTCATGATGTGTTCATGCACTATATATTTAGATTTCAGGGGGTTTTTGCTGTTTCTGAATGAGACATGCTACTCTTCTTCCTTTGAATAGATGTTTGAAAATTTCAAAGTGGGAATGATTCAAAAAGAAATGATCATAATTCATTTGGAACACTCATCTCGTTTCATTTATTGACCAAGCAAAATGTATTCAGGTTTTCATTTTTCTTCCCTATTATCTATTAAAAGTCATGGGGAAAAGAAAGATAGGGAAAAGTAAAGAAGACAAAAGCCAAAAACACTGGCATGTCTTATTTTTCTGTTTGAAAAACCAATGACTGCAAAATGCTTGGCAAAGTGAAAAATAGGACTTGAGAAATGGTGTGTTTGTAAAAAAAAGAAAAAAAAGCAGTGATGTCTCATAGGAGGATAAAGAATAATGAATGGCAAATAACAATAATATAATATTGAGCACATAAGAATATAGGTGAAGAACAGCTCTTCGTTAGGCAAAATCCTGATTATATAGCTTTCAGTGATAAAAAAGGACAGAGGCTTGGCTGAATTAACAACCATTCAGAGTCAAAATGCGTGTTTGTGAATGCTGATTTTACAGCAGTTAGGCGGCTCTAGACTTGCTTTCTTGGGAACGGATAAATTAGGATGTGATCCAATGCCCATTGAATGTCAATGGAAAAATTCCCCTTGATATGAATGGACTTTGGGTCAAGAAAGAAAATAATGAAATGTCAAATGGAAAGAATTAGTAGTATGGGAAGCAACTGTTGGGGCAAATAAAGCCGGTCCATAGATGGGTTCTTGTTTATGTATGCATAAGCCCCAATTTGCTAAACACAGCTCTGAACGGGTGTCAATGCTGAGGGACTGGCATCCTGTGAACACTTCGCAGGGTACGAAGCAGAGACCTTTAGGCTTTACATTTTAACAGGGCTGAATTCTCCAACCGCCTCCAGTTTACTATATGTAGTGTGTCATTTAATATATCACCTTCATTCTTGGCATTTTGACAGTTTTTATTTAAGTCATTCAGGAAAATTGACAAATGAGCTTTCCAAACATGTTATATCAGATACCCCATCTAATTTGTCTTTATGGTGTCCCAGGCTGATTAATTATCTTCTGTAAGTGCTATGTGTATCTCAGGGTTTTGTTTTACTGAATTTTTAGTGTTACCCCTTTGTTGCCTGAGAGTGCACCTGCTTCTAATTATATGCAGATGATATACAATTACATCTTTAGAGGGATTCAAATGACAATGTTTCCCTGACTTTTAGCGCTGCCTTTCTGACATAAAGCTCTAGTTTATTAGAGGTATTAACAAAGCTAAAATCAATTAATCATATACCTTGAAATACCTTGGCTTAGGCATTGCAAATAAAAAAAATTTAAAGCTGGGACCTCTTAATTATATTGGGCAAGTATCAAGGGAAGATTGCATGAATATTTTAATTTTAAGTGCTAGTGATTTAACTATGGTATTTTCTCTTCAATAATTCCCATTCTCACAGGCAACTGTACCAGCAGAATTTTGGAAATCAACTTAAAAATTAGTAACAGCCTCATTAGAAACCTAATTCTATGATTTACAGTCATCCAAAAACTGATTTTAAGCATATAAAATGATGTCTTTAAGCATCACTGAGTCTTTGAATACAGAATCATTACAATCAAATGTTGACTAATGAGCCATAGAAAATATTCAGCTACGGATACAAATAATGTTTTCCAAAGAAATCATAACATGGATAATTCAAGAAAAAGAAATAGGTAGAATTCAGAAAATACTTTTTTATTTTTTACTTATTTATTTCTTATTATCATTTTAATGTATCTAAGTATTTTCTGCATGTTCGTGGCATGTATAGAACTAGGACATGTCAAAATGCATGTGAGTACAGAAGCATTTGCTCATTGTGTACTGTATTGCCACTGCTACTTTCAAAGCAGAAATGCATCAATCCTAAAAATACCTCCTAATTCTCTCCTCCTACCAGGTGTCTTCATCTACACGCTGCCAGATCTGCAGGCATGTTGCCAGGATGATATGTCATGCCAGGAAATACCGCATTTCCACTAGCCATCTCAATCTCGACAAGTAGAGATGAACAGATGCTTGAAGTCAATTTTTGATTTACATAAACCATTTTGGAGTGACATGATTAAAGATGGCAGTTCAGCCAAAACTGCAGATGAGTTTTTATTATTTAATAGCGCTGCAGTATCCGTAGTAACAATAAAAAAATAATGTTGTTAAGAGCATATGTAGATTGGCAAAAGGCATCCACTCCTGGTACAGAACAACAAATTTACTGACAAACCAAGAATACCTACTGCACTGCTTTTGGCATCGTTTATTTATACCTTATCTATTAGCTAACACAGAAAGATAATTGTCTTTCCTGGCTACCCTAGACATGAGACAGGGATTCTACCTTCGAATCAAACACGAATATTTATCTACAAGGTCTCATAGCTCACACAGACACTACAGGATTGATCCAAAAATTCTGGGTGAGGGTCTTGTCTTCAAGTGGAAGGTGGTTGATGACATCAGGTACAACAGCCATAGCTTAGTGGAGCACTGGCTGCTCCACTATCAGTGGAGCACTGATAGCTACATTTTTTACAATTTATTCTATTTAGCTGGGAAAGACGTGCACAGACCTATGCTTTAAGAGGGTCTGGCTCAAATGAAGAGGGAAGTGGTTGTTTCATTATACGATGGCTTCCATCATTTCATGCCCGTTGGTAAAAATGCTTGCAAACCTCTGGGCTGTGTGATTACTAAATGATACTTTCCACATCTGCCCTTCCATTACACTCTCTGTCCACCTTGTCCACTTATCACAGAGTGTAACTGAGGCTTTGGAGCTATTTATTATCATTTTCAGTGGAACACAATTGACCTTGTGTTTGTAAAAATCTTCTTTTGACCCATCCATTTTAAAGAAAAAAACACCTCCAATCAGTTTATAATGGTGAAACAGAGGGAGAAATATAATGGTATTGATGAAATGCATACAAGAATACTTAGTTTGCATTTTAATTCACTCGTGGTGCGGTTTGCATCTAATAAAACTCCTCTCAGGAAATTTTTTAAGCTGACCCCTTCAAAGTAAATCACAGCATGATTCACTGTATGCCACACAGCCAGTTTTCATAATCACAGTGTGTGAGATAAAGTGAAATTGCAGCGAGGCATGCAACCAGAGGACAATTGCGAACTATGATCCCACTAAGAATGAGAGGAGAAATTCAATTAATGTTCCACTTTTTAAGAAGAATCAGTGAGGATGCATTGTGTTTGTTCAGAATAGGAAATGGCATTCAGGATTTCAGCGTTCAGGTCCTAGCACTGCTACCATCCCTCTGGAGGTGATTTTGCTAATGAAAAGACCACGGTTCCTCTCCAGCTGTGGCTTTCTGTGATGGTCTGTGGCCATTGCTGCATTGCCAAGTAATGTGATACTATAAGAACAGATCTATAGGGTGAAATATTCGGTGTTGAGCACCCAGTGTCCACGCCGTATATGTTTTAAGTGTTTTCATGCTGGAGTAACACTAGTCCTCCAAACATAATGTGCAGCAGCTGCTCCAAAGCCAGTCCATGACGTGAACTAACATCTGCTGAGTGGACATAGTTCAACTCCAAATCAAGTGGTTATCCAAACTACACATGCAACCTCTTTGGGCCTGACCTGAGAGGATAAGCTGATACTGTCCACGGATTATGAAACATCCTGCCGCATGGCAATACTTAAATGATGTACAAAGTGTGCTTTTTGATTCTATAAACTGTGGGTGAATTCCACACTGGTCATCTAAGAAGACACGAGTTTTAATGCTGAGTTTTACACTGTAAGATGATTTGCAATAAAACCACTTCAAAGAAGAAACAGCTTTAAAATCCTTCTTAACTTAAGCTCTTCTTCCTTTTCCCCAGACTTAATGCAGTTTTATTTACTTTTTAGATAGGGATCCACTTACAGGATGGTATTGGACGGTTGCCTCAGACAGGCTCCGTTGAAACTATATTTGCTTACTGCATATGGCATGTTATGAGGCTTAAGACAACTTTTAAAGGAAGAAAAATCAACTGCAGTTGCTGATATTTTCAACCGTATGGTCCTAATTTCCTTAGACTCAGGGATCAAAACGCAGAGGGAGAGAATGCTGAAATAGCAGAGTCATTTATAAATTTTATGACAGCAAATATGAGATAGAAAACAGACCCTTACCCTCTAGTGGTTTGGGTGCAAGCAAGGCAAATAAACAGAAGTTGAATACAATTTTTTTTCTAGTGAAATACACAAAAGGAAACAAGAAGACCCAGAACCTTCTCTTCCTCACCCCATTCAGTCCCTACCCAGGTATCACTCCTCACCTTGATGGGAATGGCTGAATCCTGTTTTTGCAAGGAAAGAGACATCACTGTCTTCTTACTGGGTAGCTTGAATTGATTGCAACTGGGGCTGCTGGCAAATGCCAGTTTTCTTCACATTAAAATCAGACTTTTTTCCACTGAGACGCTGTGGGAAATACGCATACAGGCCTGTGGGAGTACAGTCAAACTCCAGAAAAAGAAATTAAAACAACATCATAGTTATTTATAGGGAAGATCCTGATGAGTCTGGAGTCATGAGTTGGACTGAATCACTTTCTTGTATTTTTTTCACATCTTTGCTTAAGTTCCTACTGCCTCATGTCCAGTTATCTACATCCGTGACAGATGGTAGAGATGTTTGATTTGTCCTTGTACAGTTTACTCTATTAGCACATGTCCATTTTACAACCTGTTTAAACACTGAGAGGGTGGGCAGTGGAGAAGAGGGCTGCTGTTCCTTTCCTGATGGCAGCCGAACTTGTCCAGGCTGGAGAAATGGGATGGAGCTGTGACAGAGAGAGACTAAACTGCGGTTTGTGGGCAGACTGAAAGACCTCTGGGAAGTATGATCTTTTCAGAAGGGACCCAAAGTTAACCTTTGCAGGTGATGGGAGAAGGAAGACTCCCAAGAGGACAGTTTTTCAAAGCAGGTAAAAAAGCAAAGCTGGAAATCAGTACTGGGGGAAGGACTTAAGGAGCAAGCAGTTTTACAGTCTTCAGTGTCATCTGTCTCACCTAGCAGATTTGAGACTTCCCTACCTATAGAGTTCTCTTGTTCTAGTTAAGTGGTTTTGTGTTACAATAAACATAATGGTAGCACTTAGAAACCTTTAGGGTCTCTTCTTGTAAATGAGCATGATGAAAGTGTCTCCATGTATTTGGATAAGCGAGTGAGAGAGGAGATGAATTTCAGCTCAGACTATGGCTTTGTAGATAGCCCTCACAACCCTCTGGGAAAAGAGGACATCATCCTTCCAATTTGCTTGAGGTTCCTTCTCTGTACTCCTTTCAAGGTAACAACTGCAAAAGACACACAACAAGGGAGAATCAATATCCTTTGCCATTTTTTCGTACTCATTTTGCTTGTAGTTTGGTTGCATTCCTGTCTTTTCAGCTTGACATCAAAGTACTTTCTCAGAATGATTCCAGAAAATGAAGCTCTGGTCTTAAGTTATTAGATTTCTGCTGACTTCAGAGGAGCCATAATTTTGCAAGTGTCATATCTGGTCTTCTGGTGGTAAGCTCTGTTAACACTATGTGAGAGGGAGATGGGACTTCTACTATTGTCAGACTCCTGAATCCTGAGAAGACAAACCACAGAGCTACAGGAAGATCAGCCACCTATGTACTTATCTGGTCAAGAGGCATTTTATACCCGGGTAAGTTTTAACAGCAGTATCAGTTAATGTCCAGGGAATTTGTAGCATTTCCATAGCAGCCAGTGATATGAGATGGAAGAATTTAGAAGACAAACAGAATGGGAAACACAAGACTGCAGAAAATACCCTGTTACAGGAAGAAATCCTGATCTGCACAGGTGACTCATCATAACACAAAAATTCTCCCATGGGAAAATCAGGGGATGAAAATGATGGAAGGAAAATCCACAAACACACCTGCACACACGCACTTACAGATACACTGGCCCACACTCCTTATTTTCTTGAAATATATATTAATTTACTGTTGTGCAATGTGTGGATAAAATGTTAGCAAACCAGGATGGCTCCCTGAGTCACCCCTGCAAAGGTGCCTAATTTGACCATCCCCGTATTCTATCAATTTCACTCTCTTATTGATCCCCTCTTGCCGTGGAAGACACTCACAGCATTGTTGATACTTTGCAAAATCATAACAATGCCAAGGCTGCTGCAGAACCAATAGCTGGAAAAAATGGGCTTGTTGCTTTAAGGTGAGTTTTTATATTAAAATACTTCTTCACAGGGAAAAGAAAAATCATGAGGAATATAAGAAGCCACTATAACTTCCAACACGTTGACACTGCAATCTGTAGCACTACATACTCATAGGGACTCTTAAACATTTCAGATTGTTGGCCTTATGCTTATTCTTGTCAAAGTGGTTGTGCCCAACTCAGCTTTCATTAAAAGCAGAATTTCTTTCATCATGAGCTTTTTAACACTTTAACTTTGACCTTGGAAATCTTTAAACGCAATCAGCACAGAACCCATTTTTACCAAGGCTTTCTTATCACTAATTCTTCTTTGTATTCTTCTTTGTCGGGATGGTTATGTATCTCAAAAGAACAGCGTGGTGAATGCTCGGCTGCCACTAGCTGTGATTGTGTTTTAGGCAGGAATGGTTAGCATGAAGAACTTCGTTCTGTGTAGAAAATAAATAAATTCCCACATGCATTTCAGTGCCTGCCGGAAATCGTCTTTCTATTTACAACTGAATGACCTGAATTACCTTTTTACATATATAGATGAAACAAGACTCTGTAGGTAATCAAAAGACCATTGCACAATTTTAGATGCTGATCTCTGAAGTAGAATGGCAAGAAGTCCAGAATTCTGTTTAATGGAAAATTCAGGTTTCAAAATATATTTTCCAGTCTGATGCAGAACAGAACTGAAGTTTTGCAAATATATTTTTGGTTACATATACAAAACAACCCCTCGCCTTCCCTAGAATACACTGACAGTCTGGTGTCTAGAGCCCTACTCTAAGGTGTGGGATGACTGGATTCAAATTCCTCGTCTGCTCAAATGGGATAGAAAGAAGTGATCCTGGGCATTCACCTTCTCGGAGCCTCCTGGATTATTCTGTTATCCTATATTGGGCATTTTCTTGGGGAATACTATGAAAAATTGCATCTGGGTGGGGTAATTTTTTCACTGAAGTAAATGCACTCCTTTGGAAAGTTTTCATTTGGACAAATGATTTCAAGTCTTGCGTGCATGTGTGTGTGAAGGTGCCCCTTTTCTCTTCCCCTTTGTGCATGCACTCTGTTCTTTGCTAACCCGGTGAGAGTATCACTTTGGGCTTCTGCTGGCACAGCGGCATATCCTTCGCCGGACAGAGGCAGCAGAGGGGCAAACTGTTCACACACTCCCCAGCAAGGCTCACTAAGAACTACAGCCCCTGTGCCTTCATGAGATGTGCCTCTGAGCTTGAGAAACCCTCATTAAAATTTCAGGTATCCACCGCATAACTGTTATTATCTGCAAATTCCCCAGCCAGCTCCATTCTGACAAGATTCAATATCATGTAATGCAAAATGCATATTTATTCTTTTTTGAAAAAAATTATTATGGCATTTTGACTCCCATCATCAGGCCATACTCTGGAACGGATGAGATTGCAGCTGTTTGTGGCATGCATCACCTAAATTTTATAGAGTGCCTTCCACTCTTGATTTTCAATTGCAACAACCCACCAAAGATATGCTGTTTCACAGCTTGGGGCTCTAAGTCGCAGGAGTTAAAGTGCATATTGGAAGAGTAAATTGTTTTTTTTTTCTTTAAATTGAAGGAAAGTCATATTTGGGGTAGAGAAGAAAAAATAAATCTGCTTTCTGGAACAAATAGCAGCTCTCATGGTTTCCAGCAATAAAATCGGGAAGAAAGGCCTAAAGACATGAACATTTAAACAAACAAGTTGAAGATCTTAAAGAAGAAATGACAGTGGGAGCTCGGACAACCGTTGCCAACTTTCCAAGAAAGCCTCCTTTGTTTGTTTGGGGTGTTTTTGTACAGGAAGGAGGTAGGGGGAGAGAAAGCATTTTGAATCAGGGCTTCCTAACCACATGAGTTGTGGTAGGAGACTATGCTTTCATACTGGTTGCATGCAGAGAAATAGTTATTTTAAAATTTTAAAGGGGAAGCTGTTAAAAAATAAACAGGGGGAGAAAAACAGAGGGTAATAACAATGTAACAGCAGAACCTCTGAAATTTGAAGCTTTGGGGAAGAGTAAACAACCAAAAATATGTCACTGGTAGATGTTTCCCTACCATAAGAAAAGTTCAGGAAGAGGATGTTGCCCAAATCTTTTATTCATGCCTTCTATGCTCCTTGGTGTCCAGAGACTCAACTACATCCACAGATGTATCTGCATTTCTCTTCTCAGGGGCAACATGAGCTTTGGTTCCTGGAGTCTGTGCTTTATAACCCGCAGTGTATGTCCTTCCTCCATTCTCCTGTGACAGCCAATAACCCACATGCAACCTTCTGTCTTGGATGTAGATCTGCCTTCCTAAGTTAAATGCTTAAGGAAGGAAAGTGTAACTGTATTACAGGTTCTTTTTTGCCTTTCTTTCTTTCTTTCTTCGTTTTATTTATGACCTTTTTGCAAGCCTATGCCAAACCTTAATCCAACAGAGGTTCAACAGAGACATCTCTCTTAGAGACAGGGCCTGCCACAAGACTGAAAACACTCCATAAATATGTTACTTATTTTTCACATCTAATGTATTCTCTTAAAATCTCTGCACTTTATTTAGAAGCTGAGCAAAACGGACCAGACTCCACTGTAATATTTCATTAACTTTGGTGGAGTGACACCACTCCTTTGGTGTGCTATGTTATATAATATTTAGCCACAGACTCCACTGTCAAATGTCAGCATTCTTTCTAGAAAAACCACTATTCATGTTAAGAATTCACGTTGCCATTTAATTATTAATTGTGCTTTAATTGGCTGTCATAAATTCATTTGCCCTTTTATCTGCAACAATGATTCTTTGGAATTGTTGTGACTGCCTGCAAGCATGAATAATGAGTTTGGCTTCAATGCAACGGTGTTAGAACAGTGTTGCTGTTACAGCTGAGGTGACTGAAGGAAGTCGAGTTGTGGTGGTAGTGGGAGGATGGAGAAGTTGCGGCCTTCCAGCATTTCAAAGCATGATTGTTTCACACCAGGGAAGGGTTGGGTGTAGACCAGCCACCAGAATAGTGACTGCAGTCTACACAAACATCTGTTTGTGTAAATGAAAATAAATAGAGAATAAAGGGGAAAAAATTAACAAAGGAGCTAAAAGGTGCTGCCTGTAAAAAAGATGGGTCAAGTTAACTGACAGGTCAGGTAAACTGGGAGGTTGCTGTGCATAGCTGAACTCTCAGGTTGAGCCATAAATCTGAGATGGCTTAATGCAATGTGGTACCAATACACAATATAAATCTGTCAGGTCATGCTTTTTAAAAGCCGCATATTTTCTGAGTGTATGGCCACAGCACACTGGAGTTAACGAGAAGAGCTCTTCAGAAAGTAGTCCTGGAAGAGACGCTCTGTGCTCAGAGTCCAGTCCCCCAGCGCGGGCGGTCTGGCAACAGATTCTTAAGCCCAGCAAAGTCTCACATCCCTTCCTGTCACTCCCGCACATCACAAGACACAAACTCCTCCACAAAACACCCTATAACAAACACAGATACTTGCACAAAATGCCAAAAGCCACAAAACTGTATGGAGGTGCATAAAAAGAAATCTTTTTAGCTCTAATGTATAGCTATATATATATATATAATCTGTAAAAGAATATATTATTCTCTGATTTCTCTAATAAGTTTCCACTGGAAAATGCATGCAATGAACATCATAACGTGTCCCAGGCCAGTACTAGAACCAGCTGCTGACTTCTGTACGAGCAAGTTGGCAACAGATTTGATCCAGGTCAGTAGTTAGAGCGAGAACATCCAATTGAATTACATAACTTGGCAAACTCCTTCCTTTTCCAGTCTCCTGCATATTCAATGTACCTTACTCCTAGCAACTTGAAAGTACAGGCTTTGGGGGAAGATTTAGCTTTAACTTTGGATTTTCTATATCCTGCTCTGAAATAACCTCACCTTCTATCACCATGTCCTACACATTCACTTGAAAGAAGCTCCTTTTGTACACCGCAGACTTTTTGCTCACGTGGATCCAACCAAGCTGAGGGCCAGAGGATACCTGGCTCCATTTGCAGGAAGGCAATTTCCCGTCACGCTTGCTGCTACAGACATTGCTCTCCATCGCCAAGGAAACAGGCAGGGAGAGACGCTTTCATTCCCCAGCCGCTTTCCAGAGATGCCCGGGAAGGTTGGGGGTCCTCTCTCTAGGGCAATGAACTGGGATTTTCACATTCTTTCACCGCTGTTGCTCCCAAACTGTTGTGTGACCTTGGGGTGAGTCATTTCCCCCTTTCACTTTTTGGAATTTCTAATTTTTAACTCACTCGAGAGACCTATTTTCTGCCTTTTTTTCTTTTTTTCTTTTTTTTTTTTCTTATATGACATTTAAAAAAAAATTCAAAACACTGAGATTTTATGGCATTCTGAAGTTCTTCTCCTACTGCTTCTCTCAAAGTGAAAATGAAGGGAAAATAATAAAATCTCTAATGTCTGTCATGGGCATCTTCAGAAAGCATCCCTGGTGTCCTAAGGGAATAAATAGATCTAAGTGCCAGAGGAATTCAAAGAAAGAATGAAACTCCATCTTGTTACAGGATTTCTCTTTCTTGCAACAAACAGTAGTGAAAAAGTTCTCAATTTCTTTACGCATCTGTGTGTGTTGGGGGTGGGGGAGGATTGTTTTTAATTTCATCTTTAAATGAGAGGGTCAGCCCGACACAGGAAAGATTCGGAGTTTTTCCTCCCAAGACACCTTAACCCATGTGTTAGGCAGCTTCTGCCTCCAGCCCACCACTCAAAGAGCACTCACCACTTTCACACCTCAAAGTGTTGAGAGGCTTCTCTCTTGGCAATGGCAGAGCAGGGAATTTATGCCTGAACGCTGCTGAATGATAGGAAGGCAGAAAAACCCCACAGAAGCTCAAATAAAGAAGCAGCAAGGAATCCCCCTCTGATGCTAATCTATTGTTCCAGTCCCATGAGGAAAGCAAGAGATGTCAGACAGCCCAAATCTCCTATTTCTGGCTTGTGGTGTCACCTTCTGAAACCTTGATTCTCCACGCAAAAGGTGCAGCTGATCCTCAGATCAAGGGGATGCAAAGAGAATTATTAGTGCTCAAAAGGTGCTTGCAAGAGTGCCAAATATTTGGAGTAATGAAAAAATAAATACAATATTGCAGACATTTTGCAGGGATACTGAATTCATCAGGTGAAATTGTCAACTTCTGTTGGGGTAGCTCTTCTGATTCAGTCCTTTCCTCTTTGTACTTCTACTCAACGTTGCACTGCATGTGTGGGAATCCATTTTCACATGTCCTCACTAATTATAACTACCTCAATTTTTAGGCATCCGTTGCCTTTATTGAGTTGTGAATATCTGCAGACTTCACTGATTTCAACCAAGTTTGTTGACATTGAGTACCTTTGGAAACTGACAGCCTTGTCAGTGTTTCATGGCATCCAGAACTAAGAGTTTTTTTCTAGGTTTTTACAGATTTAATGATTCGGCCAAGGAAACATAGAAGTGATGTTATTATAAAGCAGAAAAAAAGAATCCAGAGTCCAAACTCCCTGATTTAAACTCAGAAAAGTATTTTTCTGAAGTATTTCTAGTGAAGTGGCACATTTTCTATTGTATTTAAAGGAGAAACAGCATTTTTCATTACCAGTAGTAAAACATTTCAAATGAAAAAGAAGCCATGAAAGCACATCCTTCTCTCCCCAAAACTCCCTTCACTTAATGCAAGTTTTACATAACCTAACTTTCCTACACCACGGATATCAGACTTTATTCTTTAGTAGTTACTGGAAGTGCACACAGTCATTAAGCATTAGTGCTTTCTCATCTCTCTGAAGTATTGAAATGTCCATGTCTAGGATAAGCGGTATTTTTTGCCTTTGATTCATTTAAACTCAAAGCATTTTGCACTCAGAGCAAGTGCAATAATTTAACCAAAGTGATTTTTCTCAGCAAAGGCTCAGAGTCACTAGTTATGACGGCCTCAGAAACGTGCGCTGTCTCGAGCGCTTGCATCCTGTGGTCAGTCACATTCGCTTGCATTATCCGCTCATCAATTTAGCCTTACATCACTTCCTCATGGGAGCATATGGCTGCAAGTCGCCCACCAGCAGCTGAAAGCTGTTCATCTCCATCAAAACCTCCACCCAGCTTAACCTTTGTGTGTTTGGAGAGGTGGAGAATGGGAAGCGACAATTCAAATAATGAAAAATGGGGTTTCCTGTAGTTGTGCAAATGAATTTGAGTTTACATTGATTTATTTGCGGTTTGGCTTTACATTTTGTCAAGCTTCCTTCAGGTGCAATATGTAATTTTTGTCACTTCTCTTCAGGCTGGATTTAGCTGCCCTCATTCCCATCACTACGCGTGTTTTATGGCTGATTTTAGGGGATCGATTTCCCGAATAGAGCACTACTGGGTGTGAGGAAGAGGGGCTGAATGACACCTGCACGTGCTCAGTCACCTAAACCCTGCATCGTTCCATCAGTAGATGGAAAGCCTCCGGGGCAGTACTGTAAGCCTCAGCGCTGTCTCTGCCAGCTGCAGATTTTCCAGCCTTAAACAGATTTGTAGCAATCAGCAGTTCCCAGTTTCCAGAGGGACACAGCTACATGTTCCTGGATCATTGCTAGTGTTTTTTCGTCTGAAAGCTGTTCCCCACAGAAAAAAAAAAAAAAATGCCAGGGCAAAACCTCACACACTTCAAGAACTGCCTCTTTTTGCAGGTCCCCCTGAGCCTGCCCAGTGTCCATCAGCCTGTTATCACAGCTGCCCAGCACGATGAGCCCTCTCTGAAAAGTAAGATCAAAACCAGAAGAAATAAAGCATGGCGGGGGGGGAAGGAGAACGGACTGACTCTGTCTTCCAAAAAGTGATGTTCTGGAATTTTAATGCAAGAGAAGCGTAGCTATTCCAAAAGCTTTAAAACAGATTTGGTTTGTATTCTTTTATATTTCCTTGTGGATATAATAGCTTTGTTGAAAAATGCTTTGTTTAAAAAAAACTCTTCTGAGATAAAAAATGCCCTTTGAAATTATTGACTTTTGCAACGTGGCCTATATTTTTCGTGCAAATATTTTTAGTGCAAACACAAGACTAATTTATTACAGCAAAATGCATGGCACTGCAAACACATAAGGATGTGAGAAGAAAAAAAAAGTATGTGTTTATTCCACACAACAAAATGGAAACCATTTCAACTTTCAGGAAATAATTTCCCTGTGGTTTTACCTGTTACACTTAGATATGTCAAACAATAGTAACATATAAGTTCTGACATACTTTTGGAATTACAGAGCCTAATCAGAAGCCTGAGCTGCCAGGTTATGTAACGCAGGAATGGGAGAAATTGAGGTCAGGCAAAATCTGATACTTGTATGATATTATGATTATCCAAATAAAAAGAACATTTCTGAACTGCTAATTTTTAATAGTCCTGGGGTACACATGGTGAGAGAACAAGTGTATTCGAGAAGAAATAATAAACCCCATAAAGTAGCTGACAGAATAGAAGAAGCAGAAGAAAATACTCTCTCTTACAGGTATTTAAAGTCAGAAGCATTCGTTGGAGCTAGATGTGACTTGCAGATAAAAAAAAACCCTGCGAGTCTTAAATATGCACAGATATACACAGGAGAAAAAAATCACAGGAACGCCACAGGAATGTCATTGAAGCCCTTTCCACCTCAGGCATTTCAACTAGTTGATCACTACTGCCTTTTGGCAAAACCCCCATCCAATATGCAGCGACTGGCAGAAGAGCCGGGAGACCCTGGTGATGATGACTCCTGATGTAGACGGTGGAGGGCAGGACCCAATAAAGGACAGAAACTCAGAGAAGAATTTGTGTAAAATTAAAGAACACAGCTCACAAATTACGATCCGTACAATCCCCGGCTCCATTTTTAACTCTGCCTAAAAGCATCTCAAACATGCATGTCCTCATACAGATCCACCTGTCCTGTAACAAGAATTTTAACATCTGACTTAAGCTGGAATAGAGCCAAGGAATGTTGAGGACCCCCAACTAACAAACACCTGCATAGGGTACCCAAGGATAGATATGACTCTGATCTTTGCCTTAAAATATAGTAACTTAGTGAACAGTATATTCATCCAAGAGGTGTGGGTCCTGAGCTAAAATCCATCCTCAGCCTGAGAGCTTTCAATCTCATCTGTTCCACCTTGCGGAAGAAGACAATAATCAACAGCTGACATATATGGGTCATATATGAGGTCACACAGGAGTATTACAGGTGAGGTACTTGCCATCATGCTGTTTGGAAGCTGCTACTCTTTGCAGCCAAAAATGCAGAAGTCAGGGGGCCAGGAAAGATAATAATGTAAAAAAGAAGTGACTGTGAATTTTTGCTGACAGATCAGAGAAAAAGGTAATTCTGGGTTCTCTCCATCTTATCTGGGCAATTTAAGCATGTTATATGATGACTGTTAAATTACAGAAACTGTCCCAGGAAGCAACTGCAAACCAGACCTTCCCATGTCAAATGAAGCACCAGGCTAGAGAGAGACACGTTTATGCCATTTTTCTCTCCTGTACACACATATCGAGTAGTAGCATTAAGAAGTGACATACAAAGTACCCAGAATAGCCCAAAGTTGAAAAAGATTAAACTTCTGTTCTGTGAGGTGAAAGACGTGGACTGAAACCCTTTCTGAATGAAAGGGGCAGTGAACTAAGTCTTCTGCTTTCACGTTGAGTTCTTCAGCCACCACCAAACAACGTGGAAGGTGAGTCGTGCCACCGCACAGTTTTAAAAGACAGCAGGGTGAACTCCGATCATATTTTTCAAAGAGAGGGAAGCTATTTCAGTAGACCCCTTTTATGCAAGGACAGGTTAAATATTTGTACATTCTTAATGCAAGGACTTGGCATATGCATCTAGCTCTGGCATTTAGACAGGGAGTAATCCTTCAAAGCATCGGGTTTGCTCTGTCTCCTTACAAGTCTGTACAAACTGAGGCACCATGCTTGATGAATAGTACTGACTCCCTAAGGCTGAACTGGTCAGAGATGTCAGAATATGAAGAAGGCAGTGAAAGGACCAATGGAATAGGTTTTAGAGAGAACCAAGCCCACACTTAAAATGTAGCAGCAATACTATAGAAACCATGGACTAGCTCATCATTCATGAGGCAGCTTTGAAGACAAACAAACAACTAGTGCATTAAGCTTAGGGCTGCCAAAGAACTGGATCGGTGGGCACAGTCATCTCTCCGTTGTCCTCTCTCCCCCTAAACTGCAGGGAACTTGCACAAGACTGAGGTGACTTGCAAGACCAAAACGGTGCCAAATGCTAGAAAACAGGCTCAGGAACAGGCAGAATCTGGGATCCTTGGTGCTCCAGCAGCAGCTGGAGCACCCAAACTTGGGCACCTCTACTGCTGTATCAACAGTTCAACACCTCCTCTACCCCCAGCGGTGTATGTAACACCTCTAATGTGGTCTTGCTTCAGCTCTGATGCAAACATCACAGGCGGGAACCAGAGCTTTCCAGAGTTTTAGGGACTGTGGGAGACTTCTGTTGAACATCCTATCCCTAAGAGAGAGTTTTATGGTCCACCAGCTCATTTTTGTTAAAGATGCTCTGTATTTAAGGGTACTCAGATTTAATCTCAACGAGTTTAATTTTGTTTTGATACTTGCGGAATAACTCCCAAATGATTTTCAAAGGGCATGTTTATTTTTTATTTTGTGTTATCCCTTTTCTTCTGTGCAGTGTGTGTAGCATAATTACTTTGCCCATTTGCTGTGCTCAAGTGGTTGGTACAATTTTGCTGGCTCTCAGTGTGTCCATTTGTTTAACATTTCTTATGCTGAAATAAACTAATATTGTATTAGACGCAGCTGTGTGGAAGGTTCACCAGGTCAGTGGTGGGACATTATTATATCAGATTGCAATATAATACTAAACTGCTTTTGCTTAATCATGTTCTATCTTCCAAGGGGCAAATGCTCCAATTTTCTCCATTTTTTTCCAACTATAACAGGCTCAAAAAATGTCAACTTCACACTGTTCTGAAAATACATATACACATAATGTCCCATTTCAGAACTACAAGGTAACAAATCAGATTTTTGCCCCAGAAAAACAGCTCCAAGAAATATACAGAATAAATGAAGCCAATGACCGTATGCATTTATTTCTAAAGCAGTTTCATTGGAGCACTTTGATATAAGCATAATTAATCGTAGCATTGTGCAACAGAGTGGGACAAATAGGAGAAAAGTATTTTGAACATTTATGCAAATAAAAGGCTGACCAGTTTGTTGCTGAGATATCTGTAACTCGGTTTTGTTCAAGAACATTCAGGTGGATGCACTGATATTTATCACAATGTGGGCAGAAGACAAAAGCTTCCCAGATATTGTAAGCGTGCCAGAATAGTCTCAATGGGACTGCTCTCACAAACATTTTGGAAAGCTCTCTTTTCAAAAAAATCACTTTGCTAGTGGATTATATCGTGTTGTGACCATGTCTCATCCTTGCATGTGATTAGATTTAGTGGGTCAGTGAAAATGATTTTGGGACACACAGAAGTTGTGCCCTGTCTGCATCATGGGATGGTCAAAGGGGGAGCAGAGGGAAATACGACAGTAATCTGAGAATGATTGCACAGGATGACTCATTTATACTCCTAATGCTAGAGGCTGGGAACTTTCAAAACCTGGAGGCTTGATTCAGTTTGCAAAAAATGACTGATTCATAACTTACAAGGAAATCGGGGAGGGAGGGAAGGAGGGAGGGAGGAAGGGAGGGAGGGGAAGAAAGGATTTTCTTATTTTAGAAAAATGCCATACAAGGATGGTGATATATCCTACACAGATAGGCCATGGATAATCTGCTAAGTTCTCAAGAAGATAAGTCTAGAAGCAGAAAAATCTTCCTACTAAAGATTTGGTATCAGAGCAGGGAAGAAGATGGATTCTTCATCACTATATACTTTAAAGAAGTGGTTAAATCAGTCTTTGTCAGGGACAGCTAAAACACATTCAGTTTGTCCTCAAACCATTGGTTTTACCTCTGTGACTGGATTCTATAGCAAGATCCATATAGTGTTTTCCAAATAGGATTTCAATGTATAGGAGATGCAAGTGGATTCAGAAGGGAATAGGAGCATGGCTTTCAAGCTGAACCAAGACAGACAGTGTAACATAATTCCCTTTTGATTATGCAGTGCTTGTGCCAACTCTGAATGCCTCATGGAGCAGATATTGCATGGAAAGCCTCTCTCATCCAGTTTATTATAGCTGTACGACAGCTTGGTGGATGTCACATGTTCAGAGCAAGAACTGAGGCATTTCCAAATGGATGACTGTAAGCATAAGTTTGTTAATTTGAGCTTAAAGCCAAAGGTGTGAAGGTTGTTTTCAAAAGCAATATGATTTACCTTGATCACTTGATCAGGAAGGAAGATATGCCTGCTGATAAAAAGGGATATATTTAAGAGTTTAAGGAACTTGCTTACTCTGACAAATGTGTTGGTTACTCAACAAGCTAGCAGGACTATTGCATAGTGATTAGTGAATAAAAGTAAATCATTGCCTCCACCCAGAAACATCAGAGCCGAATAGGACAATACATATGGATATCATTCAAACTTACTGTTTCATTTATTTAAGTACTTACACTAATATTCGTGATTCATAATGGTTTAGAAATAAAAGTAATTGCAATCAAGAAAGCTCAAGCTATAAACTGATTAGCAGCCTCCTTTATCCCTTCCTTCTTTCCTCCCTCTCCCTTTTGTATGGCAAAAGGCAATGGAAAATGAATCCCACTAAGCCAGCATTAAGAGGTGCTATGTGCATAATTAATGGCAGTTGTCTGTTTTGTCACACTAATAAACCAGAGGGCAGAGAAACATCTCCAGGATACTAGAGATCAGGAGGAGAAAGAAAGGGTGCAAAGATTAGTAAAGTATAGTCCATATGTTTTTTGGCTCATATATTATCAAAATAGTAAGAGGAGAGCAGTTTTCCAACCATCTAACTTTGAAACTGTCCTCAGAGAGCAAAACCTCTGCTTCCTGTTTAATGGTGCTCTTCAATACATTATTTATGTCCTTTTAAGGACTCATTGTATGTAGTGGTGAGGTCAATAGCTGCTGCTGGCTTGGGGTGCAGGATGCCCTTGTGGTGATTGCTTCATTCTCACACTAACCTTGAGCTGAAAGATGACACAAATGATGGATGGAAGTCGGACAAGAGAAATATGCAAAATTTCAGAGGAAAAAATCAGAAAAACTCATCTTTTTTCCATTTTTAGATACCACCAACTGCAAAGTGCTGTGTTCTTTACACCGTATGCTAACAGGTGAGCACCAAACTCAATGCCATAGGGTAAACTGTGTCTTACTAAGCCTCTTGGAAAGTAGTGCTTTGACTGTGATGCGACTAAGTTTAGTTGAATTAGTCAACTTCTTGAGCTGTCTGGGCAAAAGTTCACTCTTGAGACAGTCAATTTGTATCAGTTTTCAGTGATGCATAATAAAATTACCCCAAAAAATCAAACTCAAGGTATGGGTAAACAACCACCTGTAGCTGTTTTACCATGAGTTATAGACCGTTCTCTCAACAACAGTCACTGCCTGTAAAATCACCCTGGTTGGAGAAGACCTCAGGAGATCTCTGGCCCAACCTCCTGCTCAGAGCCAGGTCAGCTGAGAGGTCAGACCAGATTGCTCAAGGCTTTGTCCATTCAGTTCTTCAAGGACAGTGTGTACCCATATTCAGGCTCTATATCTGTTGACAAATGAAATAAAATATGTTCATTTAAATTAAGATGTTTTCAGTTAACTTGTTTTACCATGTATTTGCAATGGGATAAGAGCACGCAAAAGACCAGTAAGTGTAGTTTAGCTGATAAATGGCACTGCGTTAACCACAGTAATGTCAACGCTTGCAATATTTCTAGAGGGACCTACCTGTACAAACAATATTTAACTGAAGAGACTGTTGACCCAGCTTACAGCTTCTAGATGTTACTGGAAAAATAGGAAATGAACACTACAATAATTGAAGTAAATAATCAACCATCCTATGGGCTAGAATCAGGTTCTTACACAGTAGCCTTTATAAATTTAGTTCTGTCTTACTTTAAGTACGGTTGCAGAGTAGCTTTAATTTTTAACACTACCTATTTAGTACAAAATTACATTGTGACAGCAGTCCCTTTTTGCAGGGACATGGTCTCATAACTATTGAATGCACCAAAATAAAACTCTATTGCTTAGCTATATGTACAAGAGTAGCTACCATGTGGACATGGAGAGATTGTGTGTCTGAAAGAAGAGCTGGCTAGCAGTGTATTTCTATAGTGTGTACATTTTTAAGGCAAGGTAGGTCTCTCTAAAGAAAAACAAAGTATTACCCAGGGCTGTTTGGGACATTTCTAAGAAATTGCTTTTTCTTTGACAAAACGCAGTTTCATCAAAACCTTTCCTTTCTTTCTTGAAGCAAACTAGGTATCAGTATTCTCAGAAAAGACATTTAGGTGCAGGCACAATTTCTTGTCAAACTGAAGAAGAATGGGGATAAGGGGCACAGAGACACCGTCAGCTATTCCAAAGAGCCATTAGTTTGGTGGAAAAGAGATACTAGGCGCTGCATCTTGCATTCATAATACAAGTAGGTAAATTTGTGTGGTCTAGGTGCTATAAAGTAGCAACACTTGGCTTCCTCTGTCTACATTTTTTGTTTGAACCAGTTTGTAAAGGGAGTTCAAGAGGAACCTGAGCTCCAGCCATCTCCCCTTGAGACAGTGTCTGAACCACTCAGGTGTTGATATCATGAAATCTTTTGGAAATCTTTTGGATTTTACTTTACATAAAATTGAGTGAATGTTTGTTAGAACATATTAGGACTTATGTTTCAGTCTGTTCCTTTCCAATCTTCTAACCAGCAGACTCACCTGGCAGATAAGTCTGTCTTTCTTTCTCTCTCTCTAATTTTTCACAATTAATGTTGTTTTGAAGGTCGTCTCTATACACACAGGTAACATTCTTCAAATTGCATGCATTTTTGCAAAGACAGAAAAACTGCTTCCTGCCCTGCTGGTACCTTCCGGTACTTGGCTGGTACCTCACTTTTGATCCC
This sequence comes from Pygoscelis adeliae, assembly GCF_000699105.1. Lineage (NCBI taxonomy): Eukaryota > Metazoa > Chordata > Aves > Sphenisciformes > Spheniscidae > Pygoscelis > Pygoscelis adeliae. The sequence goes on along the minus strand of NW_008825538.1, from coordinate 1,005,139 downwards.
ATTGTTGCTCTCTGCACGTAAATCTTGTTTAGTCAATAGGATTTGCCTGCCTGAAGGAACGCATGATCAGCTGCATAGAGGAGCATAAAATAGATTTTTGTGCTTCAGATCTTTAAAACGTTTTTGTCAGGAAATAATTCCCAAAGCTGAATTTGGTTAATATTTCTTTTCCTTCACTGAACTTTTTTCTTATACTTTTTGCTTGCTGAAGGATATAAACTGTAGTCTCATTTATCAAGTCTTTTGGTTTAAATTTTACCTTTCCTTCTATTTTCTGAGTTTGCTGTATTTTAACATTTATTTTGACATCTTTATTTTAACATTTGGGCATGATGCATTCTCTCACAAGAAGTTTGTATAGAGTAATGCTAATTCACCAATCAATTCTAATGCTAATTCACCAGTTGATTCAGGTAGGTTATTCTAAAGTAATCCGGCACAAAAACATAATATTGCATGTTGAAGCAATCTGGCAATATTCCAAAAAAATTAAGAGCAATGGAATATAGTAATAATGTACAATGTATAATGTATAATAGCTAATAGTACAAAATTTTGTTAGCATGCTCTGCCAGTGATGTACCTCTACCTGTGCTAGGTATGATACATCTGCATGTGTTACATCCATTGCAAATGGCATGAAATTCTCTAGGATATGGTAGGCAAATTGGAGAACCCACAGTGGAAAAACCAGAGAGGTCTTTAATGAACATGAAATATATTCAGTAACCTGGCCAGAGGGGATGCTTCCTCCAAATGTCCGTACCTGCCATTTCGCTGGCATCCTTTTGGTTGGTTATGTCCCTTCTTAGTGATACCTACCTTTAAGTTTGAATGTTATTGACAGTTATTTTTGAAAGTGGTTAAGCTCTTGAACTGAGTTTTTATAGGAATAGGTTGCACATGCACATAAAAAAATTCTCAAAAATTTACTTCTATCAGTTCATCGTTTAGACAGTGGCTAACCCCACAATGTGTGCTGCAGGAGAGGGGAAACCGAGCTGTTCAATTCATATGTTTGTGTTGCTTATTTTAACGTTACCCTCACATCTTTTTTCCTGAATCATTTCTCTTTCCAAAAAATTACTTCTGAAGGGAGGTGACCACAATTGGTCACAATGTTCAAGGTGACTGCACACCATTGACTTAGGCCATGGCTTTATAATACTTCCAGCCTTAAACCCTAACCCTCTCTTAATAGATCTTGACATTTTGTTTGCTTCTTGATCACTGCTCTGAGCAGATGTTTTCATGGAGTTGTCTACAGTGACAGCAAGATCTTTTTCTTGAATGATTACAGTTAATTTATAACTCAGCTATGTGTATGAGCAGTTGAATTGTCCTTTCCAGCATGTATCACCTTGAATTTATCTGCAGTGAATTTCATCTGTCATGAATGCTGTGCAGACAGTTTAGTCTGGCCATCTAGAATTCTCCAAAGTCTTATTTAGTCTTGGCTGATCTAAATTATGTCGCATAAAATACACTTTTCCTGGCAAAAAAAAAATGTTTTGCTGCTAAAGGCCTTGTTCCAGATTATTAACAATATTTATTGCTATTTGTCTCAGCTACTGCCCGGACTATGCAAGATATTTTCCAAATGAAAAAGAAAGCAAGAGCTATCCTCCAAGGAGTTCAGCTATTAAACACAGTTTTGAGGCAAGAGATCCACAACATAACTGGAATATTCAGGATGATCGGTAGCTACACCTTGTTATTTTAAGAATCATTAGGAATAACTTGTTAGTTGTAGCCAAGCGCTCATCAGCTACGAGAAATATTCTGCCTCAGAAGATAAAAACCTCATTTCTTTAAGGATTTGTACATAGTGGATATTTGACTGCGTATGAAAGCGATGAACTAGGCTGTATCAATCTGTGCAGTACCTCAGGGCCAGTTAAAACCTGGTTTTATTAGAGATTAAAAAGATGATTCTGTGAGAACAAAATCAAATGGAACAAAAACTTTTTATTGGGAGGCGGGGTAAGGAAAAAGGATGCAATTTTTAAGGAAATGTGTTGTGGTCCAGTTAGCAATCTTTTCTTTGCAAATGGAGTATTTTTGACTCAAATAGACATATTTTTATAACTTGAATTCAAGTTTTATATTGTATAATTTTGTGCACATCTCATTAAAAAACACTTCCTTAAAAAAAAAAGAAATTGAACTGGGTTTTTATATTATGGCATTGCTGTCTATGATGAGATCTCTAATTGTGAGAAGATAAATGTTAAGGACACTTTTAAAGCAAGGAGTGGCGCTAAACAGGTGTTACGTTACCAATGTCCTTCTTACCCCTTTTTAAAAAAAAAAAAAAAAAGGCAAGCTATAATTTTTAATAACTTTTGGGGAAAAAACCCAACTGTTCCCAGATACACTTCAGGCTACTCAGTGTACATGCTAGTATCCCCGTAGGCACCATTACAGAGTTTCATTCCTGTTGTGGATTCCTGTGACAATAGTCCTGTGATGAAATGGGACTATCAAGCCTGACCCTTTTTTATTTTTTCACCAGTTTTTAACCCCAGGCAGAACTTTACCCCATGATAATTTTCTTAAGCAGCTTTCTGTAAGGAATGCTGTTAAAAGCTTTTTAATAAATAATGTTAACTGCGTCTCCTCTAACCACTATTTTAACAACATCCTCAGGCTCAGATTCAGCAGTCAATCCATATTTAGCAGAACACTTCATCAGGAGTTAAAAACTAAACACGTGCCATAGCGTTTTGCTGAAGAGAGTTGGACTTAAGCATGTTTTCGGCTTTGCTGAACAGGTGACTTACAGGGTAGATTAAGCAGAAGCTGAGCAGAGACTTTCACGTTCAAAGTACTCTTTATATTGTTAGCTTAATCTCTCAGCCTTTGTCTTTTTTTTTTCTTTTTCATCACAGCCACCTGCTACATATATAATACCTTGATTGTAATCCTCCTGGGACACCAACTGCTTTGCTTTGCTACCTGCCTGCCTGACACCTAGTTCAAGAAAACACCTGTCCCCACTTGGGTTTTCTAGATGAAACGTTGTAGATATCTATAGTACTACTGCTAGTAACCTAGTAGCTAGTAGCTTTTCCAGTAATTTGGAAAGGCAGAGAACCCACCTGTGTGCTTGTTTACTATTTGTATGTGTAAAATCTTTATGGAACTGACATTGCCACATTCCACTCTTGTATAGCCTCGGTGGAGAATTGGCTATCCATTTTGCCTGAAAGCACGACAAAGTGTTCATTCTTCTGTGGCTAATTCCCAGTGAGAGAAAGTTTCAATATGTCACTCGTGCCTGCAGAAGTCTAACATTCATGGTAGCCCACAGATCACCCAAACAGCTTTCAGATGTAGTTCTGTTTCTTCCTTCTTCCCGCAATTTATGCCATACCAATATTCTGCAAATTATTTCAATGTCTGGCAACACAGAAGATTGATGCAGATCAGGGTTCTCAATTTCCCCCATCACCAACTTGGCAACGATAGCCAAACAGAAAAGCCTTTTACAGCACTGAATGAAGAATAAATCTATAAAAATTTGATTAACCTCTGCAGAGCTTATTGAATCCTAACTGAGTTTAATCACAATTTTTGTAAGTTAGGAAATGCTTGGCGTATTTTGGACTCCTGTATAATAGTTTGAATTGGCTATATATACAAACCAAATTTGTAAAATGAAAATAGATGCTGTTATTAGGATTTACTGGTGTAGGAATTGCCACCTACATGTATGAGCAAAAAACTATTTCTGCTATAAATATAGCTTTTATTTATTTTCCTAAAATACAGATAACTAAAAAAGAAGAAAAACAAAATCAAAAAAGGTGAAATGAATCAATGCATGGAAACAAAATAGTAACATACTTTATTTCCTACTGACTGGGCTTAACATGGCTTGTGCTCTTTTGGTCCCATAGATGTCATTGTGAGTTATGTCAGTTCATGCTGGAAGAATGATCTGAAAATGAGTTGGTCTGGATTGATCTATCCCCCTCCTCTGTTTCAAGAGGATTAAGTTAAAAACTTTTACTCCAGAACTAAAGACCTATCAAAGCTACCTTTGTTATTTGTAGTTGTTTAAGGTTGTCACATCTCCATCTCAAGGTCATTGACCAAGACTCCATTGAGCAAGGTAATGTGTACAAAGCAGGGTAGGGGAGGAGATGTTTTGGCATTGAGGGATTAGCTCTGAGAATTGAAGGATACAATTTAGTCACAGGAAAGTATGAGGAAGGAATGAAATACTGCCGGTCAGCCTGGCGGAGTAAGCAGCATGGCTCTACTGAGCTGCTGGAACGGAGTCAGGAGGCAACTCCTTGCTGTGGGGACAGACACATACAGGCATAGATAAGCAAAACCTTCTTTTCTATGTGCATTCTGTCCCCTTCACCCAAGCTGAAAGTGAAATACAACTACTTCTGATGCATTGGTGCCTCTTTTTAACAAAGTGGGAAGAAGTTCTTGGACCTGCTTTTCTTCCTTTACAACTTCCTCGTCCAAGTGTTCTTCTCCTTTTCTAGAAGCCCACAGGGAGAATCCTAGCCTGCCCCACACTGCTGACATAAGATCTTAAAGTCAGACAGCAAAGTCTCATGCTTTAAAGAAGTCTCATGAAGAAGCCAAGTGTGACAATCAAAGAACCATAGGTTTAAAAGGGATCTCAGGTGAGTGCTTAGTCTGTTGTCCTCTCTCGGTACCAGCCAAAAGCCTGGCTTTCTGCAAGAAGAAGGATTTTCATAGAATGACCATAGAATAGCAGTGCAAGAATCACAGAGGGAATCAGTCAGTCATTGCCCATTCAGTGTTGTCATCCCAAGGGAAAAAGCAAGGCATTTTTCCATTTAAAAATATTGGGCAACATAATTGTCTCTCCCCTCCTCGGGGGTTTGAGGGAGAAAAGTGAGAAGCTTAACATGACTCAGCGATGTGCGCTCACAGCCCAGAAGACCAACCATATCCTGGGCTGCATCCAAAGCAGCGTGGCCAGCAGGTTGAGGGAGGGGATTCTGCCCCTCTACTCTGCTCTGGTGAGACCCCCCCTGCAGTACTGCGTCCAGCTCTGGAGCCCTCAGCACAGGAAAGACATGGACCTGTTGGAGCGGGTCCAGAAGAGGGCCACAAAAATGATCAGGGGGATGGAACACCTCTTATGACGAAAGGCTGAGAGAGTTGGGATTGTTCAGCCTGGAGAAGAGAAGGCTCTGGCGAGACCTTATAGCAGCCCTCCAGTACCTGAAGGGGGCCTACAGGAAAGCTGGAGAGGGACTTTTTACAAGGGCATGTAGCGATAGGACAAAGGGTAATGGCTTTAAACTGAAAGAGGGGAGATTTAGATTAGATATTAGGAAGAAATTCTTCACCGTGAGGATGGTGAGGCACTGGAACATGTTGCCCAGAGAAGTTGTGGATGCCCCATCCCTGGAAGTGTTCAAGGCCAGGCTGGTCACAATTTTTGTAAGTTAGGAAATGCTTGGCGTATTTTGGACTCCTGTATAATAGTTTGAATTGGCTATATATACAAACCAAATTTGTAAAATGAAAATAGATGCTGTTATTAGGATTTACTGGTGTAGGAATTGCCACCTACATGTATGAGCAAAAAACTATTTCTGCTATAAATATAGCTTTTATTTATTTTCCTAAAATACAGATAACTAAAAAAGAAGAAAAACAAAATCAAAAAAGGTGAAATGAATCAATGCATGGAAACAAAATAGTAACATACTTCATTTCCTACTGACTGGGCTTAACATGGCTTGTGCTCTTTTGGTCCCATAGATGTCATTGTGAGTTATGTCAGTTCATGCTGGAAGAATGATCTGAAAATGAGTTGGTCTGGATTGATCTATCCCCCTCCTCTGTTTCAAGAGGATTAAGTTAAAAACTTTTACTCCAGAACTAAAGACCTATCAAAGCTACCTTTGTTATTTGTAGTTGTTTAAGGTTGTCACATCTCCATCTCAAGGTCATTGACCAAGACTCCATTGAGCAAGGTAATGTGTACAAAGCAGGGTAGGGGAGGAGATGTTTTGGCATTGAGGGATTAGCTCTGAGAATTGAAGGATACAATTTAGCCACAGGAAAGTATGAGGAAGGAATGAAATACTGCCGGTCAGCCTGGCGGAGTAAGCAGCATGGCTCTACTGAGCTGCTGGAACGGAGTCAGGAGGCAACTCCTTGCTGTGGGGACAGACACATACAGGCATAGATAAGCAAAACCTTCTTTTCTATGTGCATTCTGTCCCCTTCACCCAAGCTGAAAGTGAAATACAACGACTTCTGATGCATTGGTGCCTCTTTTTAACAAAGTGGGAAGAAGTTCTTGGACCTGCTTTTCTTCCTTTACAATTAAATCCTCGTCCAAGTGTTCTTCTCCTTTTCTAGAAGCCCACAGGGAGAATCCTAGCCTGCCCCACACTGCTGACATAAGATCTTAAAGTCAGACAGCAAAGTCTCATGCTTTAAAGAAGTCTCATGAAGAAGCCAAGTGTGACAATCAAAGAACCATAGGTTTAAAAGGGATCTCAGGTGAGTGCTTCGTCTGTTGTCCTCTCTCGGTACCAGCCAAAAGCCTGGCTTTCTGCAAGAAGAAGGATTTTCATAGAATGACCATAGAATAGCAGTGCAAGAATCACAGAGGGAATCAGTCAGTCATTGCCCATTCAGTGTTGTCATCCCAAGGGAAAAAGCAAGGCATTTTTCCATTTAAAAATATTGGGCAACATAATTGTCTCTCCCCTCCTCGGGGGTTTGAGGGAGAAAAGTGAGAAGCTTAACATGACTCAGCGATGTGCGCTCACAGCCCAGAAGACCAACCATATCCTGGGCTGCATCCAAAGCAGCGTGGCCAGCAGGTTGAGGGAGGGGATTCTGCCCCTCTACTCTGCTCTGGTGAGACCCCCCCTGCAGTACTGCGTCCAGCTCTGGAGCCCTCAGCACAGGAAAGACATGGACCTGTTGGAGCGGGTCCAGAAGAGGGCCACAAAAATGATCAGGGGGATGGAACACCTCTTATGACGAAAGGCTGAGAGAGTTGGGATTGTTCAGCCTGGAGAAGAGAAGGCTCTGGCGAGACCTTATAGCAGCCCTCCAGTACCTGAAGGGGGCCTACAGGAAAGCTGGAGAGGGACTTTTTACAAGGGCATGTAGCGATAGGACAAAGGGTAATGGCTTTAAACTGAAAGAGGGGAGATTTAGATTAGATATTAGGAAGAAATTCTTCACTGTGAGGGTGGTGAGGCACCGGAACATGTTGCCCAGAGAAGTTGTGGATGCCCCATCCCTGGAAGTGTTCAAGGCCAGGCTGGATGGGGCTTTGAGCAACCTGGTCAGGTGGCAGGTGTCCCTGCCCATGGCAGGGGGGTTGGAGCTAGATGATCTTTAACGTCCCTTCCAACCCAGACCATTCTATGATTCTATGATTCTATGATTCTATGATTTATACTTTTGGAGATGGTCTGAGGGGACCAACCCCTGAATGAAAATCTGTCCCAGAGGCTGTCATACGCAGTTTCTGGATCTGACCCCCACCTTTCTCATCTCTCTCTCCTCTCTCTTTCTGGCATTCTCTCTTATGATTTATTTCTCGCTTTATCATTTTGCTTTTCTGCAGACATTTTACTTCTGATCCTGATTTCTCTGAGTAGGATTTTAAGACTAAAATAAGGACATATGAAAGCTGTCATTTTTTCATCATTTTCACCATTAAAAAGACTACACTTTTTGTCTTTTTAAATGAACTCTGCTTTTTGACTAAGATAGGTTCATCATAAATGTTCTATTTGTTTAAAGAAAAAATAAGGATTATTTGTTTTCCATTTATGAACTCACTTGTTATCTTCAGGACTTAGGATGTAGGCTCAGAATATCTAAAAGACCATGTAAATCTCCAGAGTAAATATCATGGCCGAAATGTTCATTTCTTTGCCACACTATGGCTTTCTTCAATATAGTAAAAGGTCAGATGTGCAGTAAATTCACTGAGGCCAGGACACTATCCTTATAAATCTTACCATCTTCATGTCAAAGTGCGAGATACTTGCTTTTTTTTTTTCTATTTTTTCATCCCTCCATAAAAATATATCAATTTACTAAACGACATTCAGCCTCCACATACCCTAATTAATAACATTCTAAAAAGTAAAAACAAAACCGACCCCACAACCCTTTGAAAGAGAGGCACTTCACTGCACATGCTTGTCTTACTACAGAGACAGGAGAAGAACAAATGTGACAAATGACATTATGTTGCTCAGTGTGGTATTGGAAAGTGTTCAGATGTTATGGAAGTGATCTCAGCATCTATATAAAAGACTCCAAAATGGCAGAAAAGTGATCTTGCGACTAGTCCCAAAATTTCAAGTCTACTCGTGAAACACAGATAATATTTTTTCCCCATTCTAACTTCAAAATACTCATTTCAAGAGCTGCTGTTCACATCATGCAGTGTTTCTCTTCTCTGTCTAACCAGAAATGGAAGATTTTCAATGCTGAAATATCGTATTTCAGATCATCAGCTGGCAAAAATGACCCAGTCTCCATTACATACCTATTTGCACCAGCTGAGGTTCTGACCACAGATGTTTTCCTGCCAGTGAGTAGGAAACGAGCATCCATGTGAAGCAATAAGAGTAACATGAAAGCTAGAGAGCCCTCTATAAACTATTCATGACTAGAACAAAAGAAATGCTCTATGTTCCTATTTGCAGAAGCTCTTAACTTTTGGACAACTCTATAACACGGGGAAGAGGGAAGCAGGGCCGTCCACACTTGCAGCACTGTGTTACTCGTGATTAGAGAAAGATTAAATATGGCTCAGAGCTTTTAGTGACTCATTTTTCATTCCATGTGTGCAGTCATGTGCTTTAGTTGCCGTTAGTCCCACTAGGAAGGGTGAAGAGATAGGAGAAATTTAAGGTAATATTTGAAAACCCTTTAATGTAAAATAAGCTAAGCCAGTGTTTTCTGTAACTGGAGGACAACATACATTATATATCATAGTTTGGGATCTAGGGGCAAATGCTGGACGTGTTATGGAGCTGGAGATCTTTGTTTTGCAATGACAAAATTCCTTTACTTGCTTATAGACTCTGTGTATGGTAAGATACTGATTTTCTACTTGCATAGAAACACTATTGTTCATTCTCATCCAAATGAGAGCACCCTAATCTCAGGCAAGAAAAATTCCACGTTTAGGCAAAATGGAGAAAAAGCCCCAGAATCTTTACATGGTTATGTTTAAAATAATATAGTGGCTGCTTGAAGCCATTCAGAGATTTTGAAAGTTGGAAGGAACTCAGGGAAAGAAATAGACTAAAGGGTACAGTGCAGGTGAGGAAGGCATAAAAATGCAATTTATCACCTGCTTATGAAGTTTATTACATGAATATCAACACCAGGTGGGTTTTTAAATGAGAGTGCATATATTCCTCAGCCTTTCCTGCAAAACATCATCAACCTTCACAGTAGTTTAGCGCTGGATGCAAGCGCATTAGAACACAGGATACCGGCACGTCTCAGTATATCAAATATATATACTCACATTTTGCAGTAATGGTCATTACCATGGGCTATAGGACAAATAGGTTTCAATGGGTCTTTTAAAATTCCATTTTAAATACTGCCAGGAAATGACGAATGTGCTATATAGTTGCAGGGAGAGCTTGGGAAAGGAAAATGTATTATCCAAATGTGCATTTAGCTCAGAAAGGGCACTGAATACTCCTAACACTTGTGAGCAATACCATGAGATTAGCTGACTACAGGCTGTCAAGGACTTGTCAATTTATAGTGTTTAATTATATATATCTTATGTTATAATTACACCTCATTAGTAGCTTTGGTTGTTCTACTGTCAAAGAATTTTAATAACTCCCATTTCCAGATAAACCATAACCAAATAAAAATTACCTATTAAGATGATTATCTTTGCTAGTAAAAAACAATTTAACCCTTTCTTTTTTTTAATAGGCAGCTAATTATTTATTCTTTTCTACTTACTTTAACAGGGCTTTTTTGCTGAGAGTAAACATATTTTCTATCCTGGCTCTTAGCCAAAGAAAGGAAAAAGCTGGAGGGTAAAAGGAGAGAGAACCTTGGTCATCGATCTGTAGCCTTCATGAGCATAAAAGCATAATAGTTATCTATCACTTGGTTCTGCATTCCCCAGGTAGGAAAAATGGCCATTACTAAGGACAAGGATTGCCATACCTGGTGATACATGTCAAGTATAACCATTGCTGTCAGTTGGCTGTCATTACTAAGAACAGGATTCCTTTCGAAGCCAAATTTAATTTCATTTGCCGTATGTTGGAACTTTTCCCAATTTCCTTTTGTTACTCAAAGCACCATAACTCGGGATTCATAGGTTGCTTTCTATTGTTTCTTAGTCACTTTTTATGGAGAAAGACACTTTTACTATTATATGTTTTATTTAGGAATTAAGTGTTTAGTCTTCATTCCACATGTAAGTGATGGAGAGGGGCAGATACTTAGCTTGGATGCTCTGCCCTTTGGAGTCCCCATGGGCCATAAACTATGCATTAATACGTAAGTTCAGAGGAGTAAATTTCTCTTTTATAAGGGCTTATCAAAAAGTCCCATTTAAGATCAGGGTCTTGCTAAGCTAAGTATGGTATAAAGACACAGGAAGAGATGGGCCTTGCTTACCCAAAGAAGAAACAGAGGTACACAAATCTGAAATGGCATTGCTAGTTTCTGACAAAACCTTTTGCTTGGAGCGTAAGACTGTCCTCTTTCTGTCCCCCTTGGCTTTTCTTTACAAGTCATTGCAGGGAAAACAAGAACAGAGTTGTTTAGCATGCCCGTTGGCACCAAGAGGAGACTCCAAATCCTGCTCTGTGACCTCTAGAAACACACTGTCTTAGTAGAAAAGTAAAATAAAATTTTCATCAAAAGAATAGGAAATTATTAATCGGCCCTTTTAATTTATATTATGGTGGTCCTTTAGATGTATTAGGCCAAGTGCAAATGCACAGAGACTCAGATCAGGTCCTCAGATAGTGGAATGGCTCTTGGGTTTTTACTTCACAGGAATTACACTGGTTGACACCAGATGTAGATCCTTTTCCTAGCTGGCATTCTCATCAGGAAGTATCTCATACCTGTTCAAATGGTACTGAGGGCATAAAATAGATGCACTGAGGTCACATCTGTTCTGCACGCAGAAAGAACGGAGTGGAAACTTCAAGGCAAAATGTGAATAAAAGGGGATTTGACAGTATTGTGGTGGCTATCAGTGGGAACTCTGCCTGTCAGCATAGCATCACGGTCAAAAAACCCCTCACGATATGAGAGATTATCATGGGTTTAGCTAACCCAGGTTCTTACAGAAGAGTCATGAATGAAAAAGTGGAAATGAAGAATGGGAGTGTTTTGGCTGCATCATTTGAGTTTTTGGGAGGCTTTGCTGCATTATTTTTAAAGGTAGTAACATGCAGCTCCTCTAGCTGACTGGAGCTTTTCCACTGGTAGGATGGTGACTGGGAGCCAGCAGTGCCGAGTGACTGGGAGCCAGAAGTTCAAGACTGTGATGGGGAGGAGGGAGAATTTGAAGTGAAGCCTCCAGTGGGGTTGTTGTATGGTTCTTGTGTGGGGTTTAAATATGCGGGGTATAATTAGGAACTAGGACATAGCAAGCGTAAGGTAGGACAGAGGAAGAAGGAACAGTGCTTGAGGTTTATTTTAATTGTATCCTCTCTGCTTGCTTATGTAGCAGAATTTTGGACATGAATAAATAAGCTCAGTCTTTGTAGAGATGTTGGGAGACCCAGCTGAGTGGGGCTAGTAGAAGAGAGAGGGATCTCTGTCTCTGTTCAAACTGATCCCTGTTGCATTACTCCCCTCCTGCGCACACTATAAAAGCACAGTCAGATCTTCCTCAGGATAAATTCCTTTAATTTAGACCCCAGAGTCATAGAAGTTAAGATGCAACTGTGATTTGGAAGCACGATGAGGCATGTGTATGTTCTCAGTTAAGTCGAGTCCCAGCCCGTTCCCAATTACAGACAATGTTTTCAGGAGCAGGGATGAGGCACAGGCCATAATTTCTTTTGGGGAAGCCTGTGCACGTTAGTGTGCATGCAGGCTCTCATCCATGTGCTCTGGATGCCCTTCAGCTCACCACCAACTAGTGATTAACGGGGTCCTAGGCATAAGGTGTCTCTTCTGAACCCACGTTACAACACGGTAGCTCTTGTGTCTCAGGTCTTAGTGTGCCTCTGCCGTCCTCCCCTTAGCTCTTGTAACACCAGGGGTCCAGAGCAAGAACCTCATTTACCAGGAGGCAAAATGTCATGGGATGTGATAGAGCAGGACAAGCCCTCAGAAAGCTGGAGAGCAGCAGAGAACAGCAGGATAAAATTGGGGGCAGCATGGCCCTGCTTTGCCAACAAGCAGCCACAACTAATGATACAGTCTCCTATTAAATAATGATGACTCACTCTCCAGACAGTAATTTATTTATATGCCTTCTTTAATGTTTTGCAAATCACTGCTTTAAAAAATGCCCAGCTGGAAGACGGGAAGACTTGGGAGACAGAGAATCAGCTTGATAGAGAATCAGATTAAATAAAAATGACATGGAATTTGACAGCGAGTGCACGTGGTTGGAAATAAAAAACATAACCATCCCCCAAGCAGAAATGCAGCCTCATTGCTGGGACTGGTTGCTGTAGCTTGAGAGACCAAGTTTTCACTGTATCTAGTGAAACAAAAAATTGAAAAAGATAGGAAGAAGAAAAGAGACATTGGCTTATATTTAGTGACAGCATTTCTTCCAGTCTGAAACACCGATGAGCTTACATTTTTTCAAGCTGGCAGGGACTACTTTGATATCATAGTCTGAATTGAAAAATATGGCTATGCCTTGTAAGGACAGACCAGTGGAACCAGTAAGAGGCAGAAGATACTTTTAAAGTGTAATCAATGTCACAGAAATGTGTATAGCTCACAGATAGAAAATTAGCATATGGACCACAGGGGAGACTTCAGTGCTTGTTGTAGCAGGTGCGACAGTCTGGGTTCGGTATCTGGATTGGAAATAAGGGAAGGACAAGTGGATGCGACAAGGCTAAAATTCCTATTTGATTTCTAATTCTGCCACCGAGGATTTCCCGTGCGTGTGTGCCTTGATTCCTCTAAGAGTGTGCGGAGGGTAATGCCTTCCTTTGTAAAGTGCATTCAGCTTCATAGGTATAAGCTGCTTTATAAAGGGCCAAAGTGGGGATTTCAAAGGGACTGACTCTCTTTCAAAAGCAACGGGGCTGAGCATCACATGTACTATTGGTGCTTTTGAAAATCTCCCCTAACTGCAATTAATATTAGAGCTCTTCAGCTGACATCCTCAGTCACTGCCCCAAGCAGGTCCCCTGTTCCCTTCATGCCCATGACTTGCTGGAAGCTACTCCAGTAACTGTGCAGCCTGGAACTGCTCAGCTCCTCTTGGCATTTTGTTTTGTGATTATTATTAATGTTAATATATCCTGCTTTTATTGACATTGACACATACTTCCATATCTATCCATCTGCCTTTCCCCGTACCTGGATGCACAACCCGCAGTCTGAGCTACTCTCACTGTTCAGAGCTGCTGCTTAAAATCCAGACAGGGGTTTTATTGTTTGCTTGACAGCAAGAACATGGCCAACTGCATTCACTCTCTTTATAAGCTATGTTATAGTTGCTCCGACAACGTGGCGAAACAACAGGACTGTCTATTGTCCCTCTTTAAAAGGGGTCAGATGTTTCATTGCAGATTTAAATGTAACCAAGGTCATGCCTGCATGGGTGGCACAGACGATCCCAGCCTCCTCTGCCCAAGCTCTTAGCTGGCTGGATATGAGCCAGCTCCTGTCAGGAAACCGTAAAGCTCATGGGACTTACATGGTTAGCCTTCTCCAGAAGTACTAATGTGCTAATGTGGTTATGCAACTTCTGGATGGGAGCGCAACGAGAGAAACTCAGGTCTTGGTGCATGTTGGTATAGTAATGCTTTCTCCTCAAATGTTCCCATACTGATGCTTCACTTAGTTTGCGCTTTCCAGAAAGCGACTGAGAAAGTCTGGACCCCTGTATTTTATCCCCCCTCCCAGCCACTGACGTCGAGATCCCTGTTGCCTTGGTTCATGTTCTCTGCACATACTTTTTTTTAGGGGTATCCTGAGCTCATCTGAAGATTCAGAGGTCCCTCAGTCGGAGGCCAAATGCAAGTGGGAAGAATTACTTATTATCATCAGAATTCTCTTAATTCCAGATTATAAAGGAGGATAGAATGATGTATTTTTCATGTTAAATTAATATTTTCCACGTTGTTTTATTTATCAGGAGGGCACAGTAACAAACCAGTTAAAAAGCATTTTGGGATAAATGCAGAGGTGCAAAATCAACCCATGCTCTGGACTTCTTCTACAACCTGTTCTCAGATGACCTGCTTGTCCATGGGTGAGCGGTTGTCCAAGATGGGAATCTCATTGCCTATCTTCAGCCTTTGCAAAAATAGGCATCTTATCTTAGGAAGGCATGTGTTTTTAAGGACAAAATGAATGCACCTCTGGAATTCCCTAATGCTTTCCATTGGCTATAGAAGGGGAGCAGGCAATTGGCTTTCACTAAAGCCAATATTCACTAACTTGAATATCTATGAAGTGACTTTGAGCTTTAGACTCAGGCAGGCATTGGTAACGTTAGCTGCTGAACACAGATTTGACATGATGACCTGATGTGCCATTTGAATTCAGACTTCTTTTACCATTAGCATTGATTTAAGCACTGTTGTTTGAAAAGATCATTAACGGCAAAATTAGGAGGAAAACACACAGTAACCAATGATCTTCTCACATCAGTTCTTTGCTCCTGTGACTCCAAGCTTCTTGTTATTTGTGCTGAGCTTTTGCTGTGAACTTCAGTGATGGAGAAGCATTCAGCTCGGTAGCTGCTGTGCAAAACCTTTAGCTGCTTTTACACATTGGGATAAGTCAGACATCCGCCAGGTCTGTGTTTTTTTTGTATGCAGTGATCTATTCCAGACCACAGCATAATTCGATTAATGCTGCATTTCTGTTTAGTGTGTCCACCAGCAATTCACGTCAAACCCATTCTATCAACTGGTTGCAAAGTGCTCATCAATAAATCATAGCCTAGTGGCTGCTTTAAAAAATAGAAAAACATCTGGATACGGGGCTGAACTGTATGTTTAGGCCACCGCCTGTGGAAGGCAGGGCAGTATGTGGAGGCACAGCACCATAAGGGAGGGCTGTGTGCTCTGTAGCTGATGGTGGGATTCCCCCAGGAGGTCTGGGATAACACAGGTGACAGCGCCCTTGGAAACTGCAACCATGGATAGAGATGGGGGTGTGTGTGGAGGGGGTGGGTCCTGCCATCTGGCTTTTTGTACAAATACACGCATCCAGGACCCGCATGGGATCCAAGTAAATGTGACCTTTCAAGGTGCAATTCAATTGCTCTCATTATGATTATTGCATCGGGTGCTGTTATCCTCAATTTGTCTGCTTTCTGCTGTTACTATCTTTTTATTTTTTCCCCGCTGTTCTTCTCTTTGGCTAAATGGCTGTTGAGAGCATTCAGCTCCACTTAGTTTTGATTTCAGTGAAATACGTTTTGACGTACAGAAAAAGCTAGGTTGGGGATTTTGTTCTCTGTCCTTTTTCTGAGGTATGTGCATTTGCTCGTATACTACTGTGTGGACTATATACAGGTTTTGCTCCTCAAGAGAGAGGGAGGAATATTATTTTGATCTCCAGATGCTTTGCAATGTCATAATCTCTTTGTGCAACACATTCAAAATTGAAAAGGAAGAATGTGCTGGTTTTGGCTGGGATAGAGTTAATTTTCTTCATAGTAGCTAGTATGGGGCTATGGTTTGGATTTGTGCTGGAAACAGTGTTGATAACACAGGGATGTTTTCCTTACTGCTGAGCAGTGCTGACACAGAGTCAAGGCCTTTTCTGCTCCTCACCCCACCCCACCAGCGAGCAGGCTCTGGGGCCACAAGAAGTTGGGAGGGGACACAGCCGGGACAGCTGACCCCAACTGACCCAAGGGATATTCCACACCATATGATGTCATGCTCAGCATATAAAGCTGGGGGAAGAAGAAGGAAGTGGGGGACATTTGGAGTGATGGCGTTTGTCTTCCCCAGTAACCGTTACGTGTGATGGAGCCCTGCTTTCCTGGAGATGAGATGGCTGAACACCTGCCTGCCGATGGGAAGCAGTGAATGAATTCCTTGTTTTGCTTTGCTTGTGCGCGTGGCTTTTGCTTTACCTATTAAACTGTCTTTATCTCAACTCACGAGTTTTCTCACTTTTATCCTTCTGATTCTCTCCCCCATCCCACTGGAGGGGACTGAGCGAGCAGCTGGGTGGTGCTGAGTTGCCAGCTGGGGTTAAACCACGACAAAGAAAAATTAGGATATGTGTAGGATGGACTATACATCACAGCAGCGAGTCCTTGTAATTTTCTGTCTTAAATGTGACCTTCAATACAACTTAATTTTTATTTTTCTTTTCCTTTCCCTTGCTCCAGAATTCATATCAACATTACAGTGCTGTTTAATTCCTACTTGCCGAGCCTGCTTTCATTTGGGCCGGGAATCAGGATCTGAATTTAGTGGAATTATCCCTGTGTAAAATCACAGTGAAGAGGGAATTGCAGCCCTTCAGCCTTGGCTCTTTTTCCTAGGCTCCCGTCTGGGTGTTTTCTCAAGAAACATACACTTGAGGACTCTTTGGTGGATATCTGCTAATATGCTCATGCTATATGTCTCAAGATTTTGCACAAAATATGTTGTTGATTAAAAAAAAAGGCTTTTTGATAAATTAGCTTGTCTCTGGTGTCCTACCATTGGAATGACCTGTTTTTAAAAAGGCAAAACTTAGAATGTGGAACCTGTTGTAACGGAAAATTGTTAAGAAAAGACCTGAGTTATAAAAAGCATAACATATCAGCACAGACTGCTCCTGTTGGGAAGGTGTTCTTGACCTGATACTTATAATTACTGCAACAATCCGTAGAAAATTACCTTCCCTCATCTCCTTCCAAGCAAATTAAAAGTATTATTTCCATCTACATCAATGCCAGAGCTGGTTTTTTTTTTTTTACTTTGATAGATACTTTTCCTGTTCAATGGTCTTGGCCCCGTTTAAATGCAATCTAATAAAACCCAGAATGGCCAGGTAGATTCTTCTTTAATTTATCAAAATCCCATCTGGCAAGCTTTAGGTCTGGTCACTTATTTGCTTTCAGTCTCTGCCTTAATCTCCAGCTTCCTCATTATCTACCTGGAGTCTTCTGTGTGCAAAACTTGATTTTAAAAATATGCAATTTCAGCCACAAGGATTATGCCACTTTTATCACCTGTTCTACCAGTCCAACCCTCATCTTGAGCACAGTGACACCTCCAGCAACTTAGAACAGGTCTTTTCCCTGATCTTTTTGTATTCTCTGTTATCACTTATCCAAAAGGACAGAAAACACTAGGGGAAAAAAGAAAAGAAACAAATTTCCAAGATTTCACAGACCATCTTGCCTTGTTAGGAAAAAAGTATAACTTGGGTTAACTGGGAAATAAGACACAAATGTCACTGGGCCATGTTGTTTCGATAATCTGAAGCTATTCAGCATTGTGGGATGTGTCTCCTTTAGCCCACCAATATGTTTTTGGCAAATAACACATTAGTTGACACCCTATAAGGAGAAATTATTCTCTTTTCACTGTTTGACTGGTCCCACACTGGCTCTTGCCGGCTAGCTGGAAGCACGCTCCAGCTCCTTGCGTCCCCAGCATATGCCAGGTTGCAAACCCCATGGTTTTGGTGGTGAATTGGGTTCATTTGAATCTATTGCTGCTGAGGAAAGAATATGTCCATGCTTGTCATACTGACCTGAGCTCTCTCTTAACATCAGATGAACTTAGAAAAAAAAATTTATTCTAAGAAAGCAAAGTTTTGTTTTTCCATTAGAATATTGCTTGCATACATAACATTTATAACAATAATAAAGAAGGAAGCACCAATGAAGTGCAATTTTAGATCATGCTTTTTTAGCTGCTCTAATACATCAGAAATTTAAAGCCTGGCTGTCTGCTTCCCCCTAGCCCCAATCTTCTTTAGTCTCACACTATATCATGAGTCAAAGTGGAATCTCTCCTTCTCTCTTACATCTCATTTTAATTTCCTTCTTCTACCAAACAAGAATGTAATATTAAATGTTTAATATCTTTATTGACCAGGAGCAGCCAGAACTGTATGCACAGCTCCAGGTGAGAAAAGACTGTTGCTTTGGAAAGTGCAATTAATACTTCCTTGTATCTATTTGAAGTTTTCAACCTAATACCCCTTAGATTCACATTTGTCTTTTCTATGGCCATGCTACGTTGGTGGCTCATAGCCATATTCTGATTGACTAATATACCATGTTATTTTTTCCTATCAGCTGTTTGCACTGTAAAGCTTGAAGCTTTACTAGATAAATTGTTCCTAGTCTCCAAGTGTGTGGCCTTATAACTTCAAAGTATTAAATCTCATCCCATTTCTGTTATTTCAGCTCCCATTCAATTATTTCAGTAGATTGCACTCCTCTGTGTCAGTGATGTCTCCCAGTTTTTGTCATCAGTTTAATTAGCATACTCCTAATTTTGCCAAGTTTATTAGTGAAAGCATTAAACAAGATCATTACGGGCACCCAATACTTGAAAGTCCCCTCAGAAAACCTCTTTCCTGCTCCTTCAGCCCGGTCCGCTGACATCCTCTAATTGCTTCTCATCCTCTTACTTACCTTGTAGCTGCTGTTCTTCCCTTGCTCTTCCACTGAACTAAACACTTTCTTTGGAACATCTTACTAAAAAATTCACTTATATTTAAATGAGCTCATCTAACATCTAGATCAGTAATTTCCAGAGAATGAATGTATTTGACAACAAAGAACTCTTTTCCATATCAGTGACAAAGGAGAAACTGCTTTTCCCTTTATGATATCAAGGTTCATAACTAATGATATATGCCATGCAGTGCTCTATCCCCTTGGAAAGACGACATATGCTTTGAGTACGAGGTTGGATTACACAAACCCCTGAGGTCCCCTTCAAAAAGAACTGTTTCCGTGATAAAAAATCAGACTTGAGAAACGAGGAAAGGAGGATAGCTCTACTGCTTGGCCATGAGAACAGGCTTTCCAGATGGGCTGCACAGTCTCCAGCCTTTTTCCAGGCTGGACAAAGCCCTGTGTAAGTTGATCTGACCTCAGAGCTCATCCTGCTTTGAGCAGAGACTCATGATGATCCTTCCAACCTGAATTTTCCTATGATCTGATGAATGCACATCTTACTTTACTTCATCGATCCAAAAATTATATGCCTAGGCTCCAGGTTACCCACATTATCAACAGAGAGAAAGACATTTCTCCAAAGGCAAAGCTTACGATATATACAACCTCAGTTGGAATGAATCGTCTATCACTCTTCACTAACTCCATAGAGGAAGCGTGTAAGAGCCCAGCTTAGATTAGCTGTGACTTTACGTGGTTAAGGTTGGTCAAATGAATCCTGCCTCAGTGTAGTCCGTTGTGCCATATATTTCACAAGTTGCTAAATTAAACACGATGCAAAAGACTGAGTTCGGATTACAATTACATCCATGTAAACCTTCACTAGGGTGCCTCGACTGATTTTTTTTGGATGGATATGTTTTTTTACTTCCAGAACTGAGAATGTGAACAAAGGTCTCTGAATATCTTCTGTTGGTTTTTTGGGGGGTTTGTTTGGTGTTTTTTTCTTTTTTCCCCAATATCATTCGATACGAGAAATTCCTCTTTCACCACTCTGTCTAGAATTGTTATGAAAAAGCTTTCTGCACGTACATGTTTAGAGAATATAAAATAAAGCTGCCTGAATTGTTAGGAACAAACCTCATGTTCCTCACATACACACAAAACAAACCACCATGTGCATATAACATACCACACTGTCTGCACTCTCTCCCAGCCTATAAATAGTGACTGTGGAGGGAAAAACGTGGTAAAATATTGCCTAGGGATAGAGGGTTACTAAGATTATGATGCAATGCCTGGAGCTAAAGGCTAAAATTTCTTCACATAACACTGAGGTAGCTTTTTTTCTATCCTGAGGGCAATATTTAACTCTGCAGTTCCTCAAAACAAAAGGCCAAAGAAATATTACAAAGATTCCTCTTGCAATTTTTTGCCACACAAACATGTATAGCCCGCATGGTTTTATTCCATTTCCTTTTAAACACCAGCTATTAATGAATAATATGCAGGTTGAATGTGTTTCATATATGTAATAGAAAATAACTAGAAGAACAAAAAGCTCAGGCTGTAAAATCAAATAAGTAAAACTCAGGAAATGCCACAGTTAGGGCTGTTCATGCAACTTGACCTTGACTCTCTTGCGGCTCTGCCCTGAGTTGCAGTCATTGCATGTTATTTTCCAAAGGCACATGTTGCAATTATGCTATTTCAATCTGCTTCTTTGTGCCCCCACTAAAAAGGATCACATTTCCAAAAAACTCCTACTCCACAGCCTGCTTATTTTCACTTTGAGTCTTCAAGCCTCCTGTCCCTCTTGTCCTCAACTTCTGCCCTTCCTGAAAAAGAATATAAAACAAAATAAATTAATAAACCAACCAATGAAAGTAGGGCTAAAGTATGCCTTGCAAAATTTTTTACCGTGAAATTAGGAGAGCCAGGGGTATTGCTTACTTTAGCGTTATTTTGTCCCTTGTGTGAGAAAGCTCTGTTTAAAATTGTGGAAGGTGGCAGTAGAAACCTTTACATCCTTCCACAGGTCCCCTTGAAAAGAGCAGTGTTTTCCTTCGGATTACTGGGGGCTGGCGCTGCTTTGAGGTATTCCGAGCTCCAGTAATGAGTGCTGTTTCTATAGTCTATAGAAAAGTAACTCCCAGGGTTACAAAGGGTGTTTGCCGTCATAGAGATAGGAAGGGAACAAAGCACTGAATCACAGCTCAGCACCTTAGTTGAAGGACCATTCTGCCAATTTTCCCATAGTCTTTTCCTTCTTAATTCCTACATCAAACACTAGGATTACCCTAGGGATGAGCATAGTACAAATGCCCTGACACTACGTCTTACACTGCTCATAAGATGGTTTATGAATCTCTTGTGAAACTACCTCATAGATTTTTGAAAACTGCATTTCTCTCTCTATTAGTTTTCTTTCTTTGCCTTGTAAACACATATGGAATGAATTAGTTTTACACAGTTATTGTCTGTCAGTGATTACTTTATGTGTCATGAGGTTTACTTGGAAAAGAAAATTAGGGTGCTGCTCCTTCAAGCATTAAGCAGATGTTCAATGCTAGTGGTGAAAGCAGCCCCCCTGAAATCACTTAAATTGTTTGTATGTGGGAGGCTAAACAAACCTGCCTGCTTTTGCAGGAATGGAGACCTCTTAGTTAAAAATAATGCACGTATTGGGTAAATGTCCAAGATTTCCAGTTAAGACAGCTGGTCCAGAACTAGTCATAGAGATACTGCTTGCTCTGTTTTTTTTTTTTTTTTCCCCCACTGACCTCCTTATTAAATGTACACTGGAAAAAGGGCAGCAGATAGACCTAGACACAGAAATAGCAATTTCTGTGTATTTTCAGATATCACCAGCATATGGTGGCTCCCCCTCCGCAGCTAACCTTCTCCTCCCCCAATCTAATTAAAATTGACTGAGAAGGGAGCTATGAATCTTTCTCCTTTTTTTTTTTTTTTTTGGCATCACATATTAATAGGTAACAGCTCTATCATAGCAGCGAACCTTTGACTGATGCCTGAGTCATACAACATCTCTTCAGGCAGAGACCTGTTATTATTCTTACACTTTCGAATACATGTAGCCACATTGTATAGCACATTGTTGCTCTAATATGTTTAGGAATTTGTGCTGCTGTACTTTATGTAATTTTAGAGCTATTTCCACATAGAATTCCTTATAATGGACTGTAGACCCATTTCAAGTGTTCATATTAATGCCTACTAGTAATTTTTAGATACCTAAAACATATATTTGCATTTATTTTTTTATTAATTCTTTAAATAACCAAAGAAAGAAAATTAATGCTTTTTTAAATATCATATTTAGTTCTCCATTCTTTTAAATAACAGTTAATATAACCTTTATTTTCTTTCTGATAGGAAACAGGGATGGAAATGGAGCAGACTCCAAATTTTGTCCCATGACGAGAATCGGACCATATCACTCAAGTGCTTTGTGCTTCAGCTTCCTCATTTGCAAAGTAGAAATACTAATGATATTGGTTTGGAGACACGGCCCATATTAAAGTGATGCCCAAATTTCTATTAATACAAGAGAGGAGACTTGCTTAACTCCAACTCTGACCAAATATCCTGAGGGGAGTGGTGAAAAAAGCACGTAACCTTCCTTCCCCAGCTTAGGAAGAGCACAAAGTGCACTCTTACACTACCAGTTTTGCACTTGATTTTACCCAGAGCATTTCTAATGTCCTTGATCAGTGCAGGCGACGTTCACCTGGGAACCCCTTCTCCTCCCTTCATGCCATGACATGCCTGAAGTCTCTGTTGGTAGGATGTTTTCTAGCCTAATAGTCCTCATTTAAATCACTCCTTGAATTATGGCAGTGACAAGAGCTTTGCAAATCCCCCTGCCTTTGTATCAGGGAGCCAGACAGCACACACTGCCTTAAACCTTTGTATTTATAATGAGGACAGAAAAAGCTGTGGGCACACACCCACGCAAATCACAGAACCTGAGAACTTCACATTTCTCTGAAAACTTCAGCTCCTTTGACAACATGCTACACATCCTAATTTTTCATGAACAGCAAGTTTCTGGCCCTGAACTGCAATCGCAGATGTAGAAACAATTGCAACAACAACAACAACAAAACCCCAAAACAAAACAAAACAAAACAAAGGAAAAAAAAAAGACCATTCTCTTTTTCATGCAGGCTTATAGAGCTCTACCCAAGCTAAAAAATTACAGCATGAGTGAGTCCTCTTAAATAAGCACAATTTTCCTCAGGTATTCATTTGCATGAGACTGCAGTAAGAAACTGATGGTATAATTTGACTGTTTAAGTTAAAATTTGTTTAATGTCTTTAAAATGAAGGAGGT
>NW_008825538.1:977815-981974 GCF_000699105.1 Pygoscelis adeliae | reverse complement strand
TTGGAAGGGAAGGGGTGTGAAAACAATGGAAAAAACTGATTAATATTGTTGTGAATAAATAGCTCCCTTCAGGGGACAACAAACTGGATTGATGTACTGTGCATACCAGAAGCTGAAAAGATATTCAGAGCTTGGGAATTCATTTGCTGCTTTTTCTAGAGTAATTTTTACTTCCTTCCTCTCCCCCACCCCTAGTCAGGAAAAGAAGTTAGTCCAGGGGTTTGGAAACTGAGATGCTACCTGCTGAAGTAATTCATGCAGTAATATCTGTTAAATTTTTGATGTGGAGAAAAAAAACTTGCTTTAAATGCCAAGCACATCTCTGCATATTTATATTTATCTTAAGCTGTTCCTTCACAGTTAGTCTACCAAAAATCAGGGGCCTGATTCTGTACAACATACAAAACAAGAAAATAACGTACACTTACACAAAGCATTGCAAATTAGGTGTCAAGGACTAAAGGTGAGGCTCAGTAAGTAGATGATCCTACTTTGGCGACATCTGAACTCCTTTGTCAGAGGTCTCAGTGTACATGCTTGTACAGAATCAGGCCCAGAGAGCTGAATTAAAGTGTTAAGTAGGATAGTACCTTTAGTTTCTTTGGCTTCTTGGACTTGTTGTCTCCTTTCTTCCTTGACGTATTTTCATTGTTTTTTATTGGGGGGTTCAGACAATATCAGACCAGGCTTCTTCCTTTTCTGCAATCACAAAACTCATAGCAGTGAAAAATGAAATATTTTCCTGCTTACACTTTATTTTTCGAAGTGATGAAGAGGGAAGCTTTGAAATGAAACAAACTTCCTCCAAGCCAGGACACTGTAGAAGCTGATATACATCCTTAAGCAAATTAATGAACCACTGGGTCAAATTTTAAGCCTACCCTATAAGGCGGTGACCTTTCCAAGGCCTCCACTTTGCAGTCTCATCCCAGACATGCCTTCCGCAACCAGCTTGTCCTCCTTGTACCTAAAGACTTTATTCAAACCATTACCCATTAAAGAAAAAAATGAAAAGGGTATATCAAAGTGAAATGGAAATGAAAGATTTATTCTTGTGAAGTGGCTAATGTGATTAGCTTTATTGTAAAGAAGAGCTGGTGAAGCTGCAGTTTTGATCTCTCTCTAGCTTGGGAACTGTAGCCATGTTGTACAGCATGCTTTAAGATCTCAGTGCTCTGGGCAAGGGGACCAACCCTTTGAAGTGCTTTTATTTTTCTCTCTCTCTCTCTCCTTTTTTTTGTGGGTGGACAGGAAAACTAGAGAATATATTTAAACAGCCTAGATTTTTTCACAGTCTATAACTGATCTCTGGGTAGGGATAGTCCTCACCGTCTGCGTTGTGGCCACCAGCATCAGGACTGATTGTTTTGAGCTGCTGGCTTTGCGCTGAATATAGTGATAATAGTCCCTTAAGTCCCAAAGTGCTTTACAGAGGTAAAAGGACAAGCCCCATTTCACAAATGGGATATTTGAGGTACAGGGAGGTTAAGAGACCTCTTCATTTACTGCAGCAAGTCAGTAATGGAGCTAGGAATATTCACCACAGCTCCAGGCTCCCATCCACTTATTTTGGAAAAGAAGTACAAAAGTAGAAAGTACACGAAGAAAACAATCAAATCATAAAATAGCTTTGCCAGCACCACCACCTCCATCACCAATACGTTAAGCAAAGTACAAGTTTTCTTTAGGAGCTGGAGCAACTTCCACTGGTCCTACTCTGTGCAGAATAAAAACTTTTTTTTTCGTGTTGTTCCCTGGAGTGCTGTTCATCACCATTCAGCGTTGTTGAACTTTTCTCTCTGTTTTGCTCACTGTAATCACAATGGTTGTTGCTTTAAACTGGATTTGAAGGGCTAAAGTCTGTACTTTGCCAGGAGGTTTGTGCATATAACATTTGCTTGAAGTCAGTGACGTTCTTACAAAGAAAGTTGATAAATGCAGCTTGTTACTAACTAATTAGTCAAGACTTCAGTTATTAGTCAAGAAACCTGCCTTCTTCAAGATCAGTGCAGGACAAAGTCATACCATCATGTCTTTCTGTTCAGGTACTGTGTATGGGGAAAGGAAATGAAAGACAGAAACAGCTTATCTGACTTGAAGCATTTTCAAGGCAGATAGTTTACCTCTGTGCTAGCTGTTGAGCATCCCTTTACAGTCAGCGGAGAGAAAGAAACTCTCCTACAGCACAATTTATCTCACCACAAGTAGATACCTAAAATATGTACTGTGACGGTCTGTACTGTGAACTCCTGTGAAAGCCATTTAAATGACCAACTCAGATGTGGACACCAACATTACCTAAAGTCAAAATTTAGAAGGAAAGTGAATCCAACCAAAATTCCCTTATATACACAACTTTTTTCCTAACATTATTTCTTGGCTTGTCATAAATATTTTCTTTTGCCTGAGTTTGTGTAAATTCTACACATCTATAGGTGTGGATGGAGAAGTAATTACAAGAAAACAAAGACTGAGGAGGGGAAATGTATGTGCTGAGAAGGTAGTGGATGAAATTTCCCAAGGAATGATAAGTTCTGGAGACTAGTATGATCTGCAAGAGCTGATAAATTCAGGAACCAAGAGGACTATGGTAAAACTGGAAACATACTTAGATGAGAAAATAAGTATGTGCAGGTCGGTAGCTCATAGGAGACCACACCACGGTATCACTACCGGCTGGGGGGTGAAGGGATTGAGAGCAGCCCTGCCGAGAAGGACTTGGGGGTACTGGTGGATGAAAAGCTGGACAGGAGCCAGCAACGTGCGCTCGCAGCCCAGAAGGCCAATCGTATCCTGGGCTGCATCCAAAGAAGCGTGGCCAGCAGGTGGAGGGAGGGGATTCTGCCCCTCTACTCTGCTCTGCTGAGACCCCCCCTGCAGTACTGCGTCCAGCTCTGGAGATCTCAGCGTAAGAAAGACACGGACCTGTTGGTGTGGGTCCAGAAGAGGGCCACGAGAATGATCAGGGGGATGGAACAGCTCTGCTATGAAGAAAGGCTGAGAGAGTTGGGGTTGTTCAGCCTAGAGAAGAGAAGGCTTTGGGGAGACCTTCTTGCAGCTTATCAGTACTTAAAGTACTTATAAAGTACTTATAAAAAAGATGGTGGCAAACTTTTTAGCAGGGCCTGTTGTGACAGGACAAGGGGGAATGGCTTTAAACTAAAGGGGGGTAGATTGAGACTAGATCTAAGGAAGAAATTTTTTATGCTGAGGGTGGTGAAGCACTGGCACAGGTTGCCCAGGGAGGTGGTGGATGCCCCATCCCTGGAAACATTCCAGGTCAGGTTGGACGGGGCTCTGAGCAACCTGCTCTAGTTGAGGATGTCCCTGCCCACGGCAGGGGGGTTGGACTAGATGACCTTTAGAGGTCCCTTCCAACCCAAACTATTCTATGATTCTATGATTCTATGAAGGTGCTGGGATAGCTGGTGGGGAATGGTGCAGAATAGTGAATAGATCAGATGGGTAATCCATGTGTAGTGTGATATGATGTACCTGTGCCCTTGACCTCTACGAGGGAGAATGCCAGAGGCTATGAGATAATGGACCCTACCTTTAGCTCAAATTACATTTTGGCACAAAAAGTCCCAAGCGTATGAACTGTTGACAAGGAAATCAATAAGGCAGCATTAAGCAATAGACCTGATGATTGCAAACTCTTATTATTGCTAAGTCTCAAGGAAAAAATTACTGATGCAACTTAGTCATTACTAATTATTTGCATGACAGTTATCTCCTAGTGATCCTACACAGTTTTCACAAGGGCAGGCCCTTTCCATATTGACAGTAAGAAAGTCTGTACCTTGAAGACCTTATTCAGCCTTATACTAGAATGAGAAATGGGTACAGAAACAGCTTGTCCAACAGAAGACTAGAAACTGTCCTTCCACACAAGGAGTTTAGTGGCCTGTTTGCTGTTTATTACTGTAAATGAGGTCCCTCTGTTGAAGATAAGTGTTTGGTGGTACATGCTTCATTCTGTATGTTTTATTTTGCTAACACGGTTTTCTCTTTGAGTCCAACAAAGTGCAAAATAGCAAAGTCATAGTTGTATAAGGACAAAGTTTCATGCAGAGTTTCAGCAGTGGAATACAAGGTAAATAGACCTTACAGAGCCTCTCTGCAGATTAAAAGTTAAAAATAAGGCTGTAACAGTATA
>NW_008825538.1:974098-977755 GCF_000699105.1 Pygoscelis adeliae | reverse complement strand
CTGTTTTATAGGATTTATAAATCAGCTTTGAAAATTTTCTCCAGGCTAAATTTTGGCATAGAAGGTCACAGCCAAGACTTGGTTTGACTAAAACTCATTAAAAATGGTTTGATGTTTTAAATTACACTGAAGCAAGAGAGGAAAAATTCTATTTCTGTGGCTTTCAGCATTTCCTCCCCCTCAGTCCCATCCAATTTGAATTAAAATGCATCTGAATAACTGTGTTGTGGTACCACTTTCTTTTTTTGTGGTGTTGCCATCCAGCCTTTCTGTGGGCAAGACAGCCCCTTTCTAATCTCCAGAATGTGCAGCTCAGCTGCTGAACACGGTTGGAAAACATTTCTACTTCAGAAGTGGTTTTCCACTTCGAAAATGTTGTAAAATCTATGGCAACCTAATACCATCTGGGTCCAACTGAAAGCCCATCTAATTCTCTCTGCTGACCTCAGTGGACACTGGAAGAAGCAGTGTAAGAACCAAATGTCACTTCTTTAGATAATTTTTAATTTAAATTATGGTATGGGTGGCTGGAAGAGGGAATGGCAGATGAAATTAAGTATTGCTAAACACAAAGTAACGCAATTGGAAAGAAGCAACTGTAAATATCCATTCTTAGTGAAAGGCTCTACATTAATTATTGCCACTCAGAGCAGGGATCTTGGAGACACTGCAGACTGGTGCAGCACTTAGAAGGTGTTTAGGGGCAGAAGGGATCTTAGGGATCATTAGGATGGGATTGGAGATCCAAACCACTACCACAACTCTGTGTAAATCCACATCTGTAGTGTCCCCTGAGAATTGTGTTATCTCAGAATGGATAATCGCCCTCAGAAGTAGGGGGAAAAAGCCACACAAAGATGGCAAAGATGACCAGAGGTGTGTAATGACTTCTGCAGTAAGGAAGAACCCTATAAAATAGTCTCTTCAGCTTGGCAACGACTGGGATGGACATGATGAGAGACGTAGAAAACAATGAATGACATTGAAAAAGTGAGCAGAAAATCATTATTCTTCCTTTCTTGAAATACACAAACTAGGGGACACACAATTCAATTACCAGGCAACCAGTTCAAAACAAAAGAAGTGAACTACTTTTTCATATGGAGTGTAATTAAATTGCCCCAGAAAGCTGTGGAAACTTGAATGAATGTGCTCAAAAACTGACTAGACTTTTTCAACAAGAATATATGAGTTAGGAGCTATTAACTGCAGTGGCAAGTCTTTATACCACTGACTGCCTGAAGGATTTGCCAGGGGAAAGATTTCACTATAAATGTTTTCTTAGTTATATACTTTCCCTAATGATCTGCCCCTGGCCAGTACCAGAGATAAGGAAATAGCTGAGATGACCTTTGTTTCTGGCTCTATACAGCTGTTTTTAAGTTCTTTTCTTATTTTATTTTTGGGTTTATAAATTCCAGCACTGGAAAAATGTGTTTGATTAATTAAGGTTTATAGCGTGTGGGAAGGGAAGTCTGTTCCAAAAAGCTTAAAAACACACATAAATCTACCAAGGAATGTTCAGCTTGGAAAGACTATAGAGATGGGGAGGGTAAATTTTAAGCAATAATTGTAATTGGATGCATCCTGTTTTTCATTCACTTAGCCCTTATCCTGCATCTTTGCAGGCAGCTTCTACATCCACACTGAAATCTGCAACCATCCTTGCCAATGGATGGTCAGGATAATGTGAACAGCTGGTATTTCCCTGTTACAAAGTAGAGCAATATATAAATTTATGTTGACTTTGGAAGCAGGATGGGACCCAGGGTCACACATTTCATAACCGATTATTGCTCCTGAAAAACATAACCGGTTTATTTATCAGGTATGACAAGGTACTAAATTGGCTTTACCAGCTCTTGAGATGTTATCATTCTTAATGCCACATCTCCAAAAGTCATGTCATTATGGGGGAATCTCAGTTTGCACTTAAGAAAAAGAAATGTAAGGATGAGATTCATCTTACCTATTGCTCCACAGGTAGAAATGGGGTGTTCTGTCTAGGTTTCCTCAACAGTCAATGAAATCATGAAGTCAGTGAGTCCTTACAGACTGGTGAGGCTGTTGGAGGTGTTTTCTTTCTATGCAGAGTGACTAAGCTCGATTTCAGCTTAGACCCCTAACTTTCAGAAAGTTGGACAGAGCAGAGATAAAGCCTACCTTAAACTCTAGTTGTTGCCAAAAAAATGCTGCTAAAAATTAGCCAGAAAGGGCAAAAATACACTTGAAATCAGCAGGTAAAATAGCAAGACATAGATCTCATCATAAGTCTTTTTTTTTAAAGGGTTGAAGCTGTTTAGCTTTGTCAAAAATACATGACTAGCTTTGGGAAGGCATATCAGGAAAAAGAAAGTCCCTATAAAAGGAGAAGCTTGGAAGTGTTGTGAGTTCTGTAAGCATGATAACTATGACTACACAGCTTATTATTGCTCTATAATGTACACATCAACTTTAGTCAACCCAAAGCTGAAAAGATGACAGGTAAAGAGAATTAATTGTTTGTGGCAGTTTGCCTGGTTTTCACAATGTGTTAACAAGAGATTCTTGTCCCATAGCATAGGTTCCTCAAAAGTTTCTTTATTGGAGCAAAAGCCTTACTGAGACCAAGTTATGAGTTATTTCTTGAGTCCCATCACATGATTTACGAGATCAGGTTATTGGTTTTTCTTAGAGCATCAAATTGTGTAATATAATGAAGTTTTTGAAAAATGTCTGGTTTTACCTAGAAAGGAACTGCTGTTCTCATAGTAACTGAAGAAAAGCCTGAAGAGACAACCTTGCAGTAACATGAATGCTCAGTAAATAAAAAAAAAAAGAGTATCGAACCTATTTGTTCTAGAAACTTCATGCAGTAGGGGCCAAGCTTTGGGCTTGTAATACCTTTAGAAAGTGTTTATCTTTATGAACATTCCTCGTTTATTCTTTTAAAATCTTTTTTAATAGTTATGATGTATAACAACAATTTCTGAAGATTTGGATTAAGTGTGGAGTCAAATAAGGGAGCGTCAAAATCCCTGCTGTGATCCAGGAGGTCTGACTTTCTTAAAATGTGCCTCTACAATCTATCATGCTTGAGAGGACCAAAGTAGATGTACTATATCAATACAATACTTTATCTGTGAGGAGTTATCACCTGCTTAACTTAATGCACGAGAAGTAGCTGGGTTCATTAATTTAATCTTCAGAGCTAATGAATTTTCATTCTGAAGATTCTGCTTTTTCTTAAAATAAAGAATTGTCTTCAAGAAAATCAATTTCTTATTAAGGTTTCAAGGATTTGTTTTGGGTTTTTTTATTTTATTTTATTTTATTTCCCTTTGAGGAGAAATAGCCACCAAACCTCCTTTAAGTTCCCCACTGAAAATGTATGATATCTTGAAACAGGTCACCATAATCAAAATCAGTAGTTGAATACAATCTTAAAACAAAAAAGGAGCTGTTTAACCCATCTGAAATGCTTTATTCTTCTGAGAAATCATATTTTACTTCAGGGGCTTCTTTTCTTTGATAAATATCCAGAGACTATATATAAAGCTGTGCTGGTTTTGGCTGGGATAGAGTTAATTTTCTTCCTAGTAGCTAGTATGGGGCTATGGTTTGGATTTGTGCTGGAAACAGTGTTGATAACACAGGGATGTTTTTGTTGTTGCTGAG
>NW_008825538.1:962606-973993 GCF_000699105.1 Pygoscelis adeliae | reverse complement strand
CCACACCATATGATGTCATGCTCAGCATATAAAGCTGGGGGAAGAAGAAGGAAGGGGAGGATGTTCGGGGTGATGGCGTTTGACTTCCCCAGTAACCGTTATGCGTGATGGAGCCCTGCTTTCCTGGAGATGGCTGAACACCTGCCTACCGATGGGAAGCAGTGAATGAATTCCTTGTTTTGCTTTGCTTGTGTGCGCAGCTTTTGCTTTACCTATTAAACTGTCTTTATCTCAACCCACGAGTTTTCTCACTTTTACCCTTCTGATTCTCTCCCCCATCCCACTGGAGGGAAGTGAGCGAGCGGCTGTGTGGTGCTGAGTTGCTGACTGGGGTTAAACCACAACAGAAACTCAAGAAACCTATTTTTCATCAGAAATTCTCATAAGCTGAAAATTGGTTTAGACCAATTCTACAAAACATGTTCCTAAAGATGAACACTTGTACAAGCTTGTTGCCATGGACTTGGTTTCTTATTTAAGAGCACAAACTCATGTTGGTTTTGAAAAAAAAGAGCCCTTCAACACATCAGCATTTCTAAACCTCTCTGTGAGACTTTTAGGTAGACATTGTCAGGTATTATGCTGGTTGCATTTAGACAGAGCATAGTGAAGAGATTTTACATAGTAGTGACAACACCAGTTTAATTCTATTTGCTTTTGTTCTAAATACTACTGGGCTTTTTTGCCCTAAACCATAGCAAAGTCAAAGTATTGAATTGCTAGACGTGAGCATTTTATGGCCTTTTGTTATTGCAGAAGAAAAAAAAAATCTGGCTCTATTGTGTTTAATAGTTGCTGTGCACCCAACCAATAATTATTAAAAGATGCAGTCAGATACTAATATGACCTGAAATGCTTCATTGCATTCTGCTACAGTACCTGCAGCTTGTGCTTTATAAACCATATTCACGAGGATTAAAGTGCTGAACCCAAGTAATATTTGTGTGAGAGTGTTCCCCAAGGAAAACTCAGACACTGCAGTAAGTGATGTTACCAGACAGTTAGCAGAACTATTGATCACACCTAGTCAGGATAAACCACTCTGGCTACATGGTATAAAAGGTTACCACCTCAAAATTATTCTGCAAGTGGAGGGAATGACGAAGAGTACAACTGGGTGAATGAAGAGCGTGTCATATAACAGGAAACTAAAATAGCTTCATATCCCCAAAATGATTGCATAGTGCTCTGTTACTTCATAGTTGAACACTGGGGTGTGGAAACAGCTATTTGATCTCTAACACAATTTAGTGCCTGACACAGGGATTAACAATTGTTATTCTTTATGTTATTGGTAGGCACCTAAAGGTTTCCCAGTGGAGTAGTGAATCCTGTGAAGTTGATACACATCTATTGAGTCTGTGCTGGCTGAGAGGCCTCTAGAAGCTCTCTGTAGACTACTCAGTACTTGCAGATCATGGGCTGAAAATCACAGTTAATTACCCAAACCTGAATAAATTGAGGATGGAAATCAAAATGAAGTTTCTAACTGCAAGAAGACTGTGGTTGTGTGTCAGAGCCTTCCAAGAGAAGAAATGGCAGCATGAATCCTAATCGGCTTCCAAGCTTGACTGATTTTATGAATGAGATGATAAAAGCCCTAAGAATATAATTTTAGGACTACTTTGTAACTATGTTTTCTTGTATGTGTCCTCAAAACCTCCCTAGAAAAAAAAACAACTGGTTAACGTGGGAAGCCTTTTAAAATTTAGCTGGAATTTTTGAACATTTAGCAGTCCTAGAAATTATTTTTCAGGCTGCTGAGCATTTCCCTGGGGAAATTTTAGATAATACTAGAGAATATGTGCATGATCACACATTTAGAGCTGCTTCATAGTTAAGATTTGTGGATATATGGCAGAAAGCCGGAGCTCCTATACCTCCATGCTGAACACATGGGCATATGCAATAATTCTGATGATTTTGGAAAGCATCAGTCACCGCACAGATTCTGCACACTTGTATGGACCTACTGTGCATGAGTTGACCAGTTTTTTCCATAGAGGTCTTCAGTATATCCAATACCATAGTTTCCATTTCTAGGTAGCATTTGCTAGTTTTATGTCCCGAGATACATGAATATAGGCCACAATAGGTCTGGCTTAAATTATGAACTACTGACTTGAACAAAAGCAAGATATGTTTGGAAGATTAAAAGCAACGGAACTAATGTTCATTGAGAAACCTCCACCTACTCTCTGAGATAGAGTAGCTGAACATGGTCGGATTTTAGTATCACTTATATTTTGAGGTAAAAAGAGTTTATCTTAAGTAATCCTAAGTGTGATTTACCTAACCCATTTTATTGCACAGGTAAAGAGACTTGAGCATGGATGGCCAGGGTTACCCTCCCTGGCCATGTCACTACTGTAACTTCCTTTAGATCCATTAAGAAAAAATGTAAATTTGTTAATGTGGATTTGCAATGTGTTTTCAACATACTAATTGTTGAAACAATTGTTGAAGGACAATTTAGTTAAACAAGCACATTTTTAACATATGTAATACATTCTTTCAAGGCCATCCTTCTACTGACTTGAGCTCTGCTGCATTTCTAAATTCAAACAGGCTGGGATGAGGCTTTTTGCCTGAATCAAAATTCAATTGAAGGCAATGGCAAAAGTTCACTCACTTCAAGGGGAAAAAGATCTGGCACTAGTGAAGAAGCTTAGCTAGAGTGCCTTTGCCTGAAAATCACTTGCCTGGGACATGATCCCTTTGCAGATAGTTTGGGTTGCCTCTCAACGATCTGTCTACTTAGGTACAATGCGCAAACTTCATAGTTAAATTATGTGGTTAAATTGTTGATGATGACAGTTAAGTTAAGTTCCTGTTTTACAGAGCTAACTGTTGTGGTTTAACCCCAGCCGGCAACTCAGCACCACACAGCTGCTCACTCACTCCCCCCTGGTGGGATGAGGGAGAGAATCAGAAGAGTAAAAGTGAGAAAACTCGTGGGTTGAGATAAAGACAGTTTAATAGGTAAAGCAAAAGCCGCGCACACAAGCAAAGCAAAACAAGGAATTCATTCACTGCTTCCCATCGGCAGGCAGGGGTTCAGCCATCTCATCTCCAGGAAAGCAGGGCTCCATCACACGTAATGGTTACTGGGGAAGACAAATGCCATCACCCTGAACATCCTCCCCTTCCTCCTTCTTCCCCCAGCTTTATATGCTGAGCATGACATCATATGGTGTGGAATATCCCTTGGGTCAGCTGGGGTCAGCTGTCCCGGCTGTGTCCCCTCCCAATTTCTTGTGGCCCCAGAGCCTGCTCGCTGGTGGGGTGGGGTGAGGAGCAGAAAAGGCCTTGACTCTGTGTCAGCACTGCTCAGCAGTAACGAAAACATCCCTGTGTTATCAACACTGTTTCCAGCACAAATCCAAACCACAGCCCCATACCAGCTACTATGAAGAAAGTTAACTCCCAGCCAAAACCAGCACACTAACTTATCTTATTCCTTTACTGACTAAGCTGGAGTTGAGGCCTGAGCTCCTGGAAAACATTTGTTACTTTTGAGGTATATCAGTGCAATGCAGCGCATTGACTTGCTTTTAATATTGAGCCAGAAAGGGCGACTCATGTTTTTTAAATATCATATATTCTTGTTTGGCCTCTAGGATATAATTCTGTTTTACCAGAGTCAGGTGACTCTGCAGACGACTGCTTCTTCTTCCCTTCTTCCACCTGTCCTAAGCATTAGGCAAAAAAGTTTTTCCTCAGATTAAAGGGTCTCACTTCATCCTCGTGGCATTAACTCTAAGAGGAAGGGGGAACTTGTTTCCTTGCAAAATATCCTATAAACCGGTGCTTAAAGCCTGGCTGTGGAAAGACACAGCTTTTCATTTCCTTGGACTGAGGTGGAAAGTAAGTTATGTTAGCTGTCTCCTGGGATATTGATCTAAACACTGCTGCCATTTGAAGGCTACTGATGTGCACTTTT
Source organism: Pygoscelis adeliae (assembly GCF_000699105.1). Classification (NCBI taxonomy): domain Eukaryota; kingdom Metazoa; phylum Chordata; class Aves; order Sphenisciformes; family Spheniscidae; genus Pygoscelis; species Pygoscelis adeliae. The sequence goes on along the minus strand of NW_008825538.1, from coordinate 970,050 downwards.
TGTATAGACGATCTTAGTGATATGTGTACTCAACCAGAGCCCCCTTGCAGCCAGCAAAGCTTGCTTGATTCCCATGGACAGGAGCTGTGACTTTGTAGAATGCTGGCTAGGACATTTAGGTAGGGGTAAGGAAAGCAGGTTTGTTTCCTTTGATGTCCTTCTGCTTTTCCTTTCTGTTTCTTTAACCCAGTAATTATCTAAGGTAAAGTATGTAATCAGTTGTTGGAGAAAATAGTGACTCAAGCGACTGAAATGGTTTCCTGCTCTTTAGGTCTAAATTACAATAATGCACAGCTCTGTAGCTGCAGCCCTTGGAGACATGTCCTCAGCCATGCAAGAGACAGGTTGAAATGCAGACAAAACACCTCCTGTTGATATTTATTCTTGGCTTGTCATGTTAATGCCATGACTCTCAATCAGGATGTTAGTGCTCTCCCAGAGCTTAGGTAGCTGCATAGGTGCTTTGCTCTGTTGTGTGATATTTAGTCCCTGAGATGGTTACCTAACTTTAAACAGTAACCAGTGCTGATCGTTGCAGTCCCAAATTCATCTTGTAATTCAGTGTCTACTCTCTAACAGGGGAAGGTATTGTTTTGCTCCCATGACATCTTGTGAGGCTGATGTCATACTGTGAGGAACTGGCCAAATTAGATCAGGTTGCTCATTGAGCAATTGCATTTTGAGTATCTTCAAGGAAATTGCTCCACCTCTCTAGGCCGCTGTGCCATGCTTGTCAACCTTCATGGCAGGAAAAGTTTCCTTCTGTCTAATTGGATAACAACTTGTGTCTGTTGCCTTTTGTCCTTGCATTGTGCATCCTTGAGAAACATCTGGTTCTCTTACCTAAATCCTCCCACCATGTAGTTGTGGACAACATTAATATCTACCCTAAGACTTTTCTTCTGAAAACTGAGCAAACCCAATTCCCTCATTCTCTCCTGGACTATCATATATGATAGATGCTCACCAGACTATAGGATGCCACATGAATATATAAAAACAGAGGGATTGCTGGAAGGGCTCTAAAGAGGAGGGCTTGTCCCTCCCTCTTTCCCAAGACCAGGACAACAATTTCTATACCATTTCTGACAGATTTGATCTACCTTGTTCTAAAAAAGTATCCTGCAGTGGTGGTTTCACTGTCTCCCTAAATGCTGGTGTCCTATGATCACTTTTGATCTCAGCCTCCTCTTCTTTCAGCTTAACAATTCAGTCAACAGCTCGATCACTCTCAGTTCTCCTGTCTGGATTCCCTCCAGCTGGACCATATTTTTCTTCAGCTATGGTGTCCGTAACTGGGCACAATGTTCAGTGGAGCAGAAAGGCCTGTTTATGCCTCTCAGAGGGTGTTTGTCTCTGCAAGTGCCTTTCTCATTTCTAAAGCCTTCACTAAGCCTGGGGTTCTAGCCAACGGGCAAAGTGTTTGCTTAGGAAACAGCAGGATGCAAATGTGTGGCAAATGTGTATCTTAAGGTTTTGAAGTTTTCGATGAATAGGGATGTGCAGGACGACTGCACAGAGGGGTCACTTAACCTAGTATGAATCAGAATAGACTCCCCTATCCACTCAGCCACTGCAAACCTGGCTCCATCACTGTCTTCTTTCTTCTGGTAGGTACAAGGATATGTTAACCTCCCTTGATGTAAGGAGTTTTAACATGCTGAGGTGCGAAATACGAGGCTGCCACTCTGACATGTCATGTCATGTCAGAAGATCATAAGGTTGTATTTATACTGATAACTTTAGGAGGCATTGGAGGATTTGGTTCAAAACATTTCCTTGCAGCTGGTCGACAGCAACCTGACAGAGGTTTATGAATGTTTCTCCATCCATCCTCAGCTCTTTTTTTACTTGGTTGTTTATTTGCCATTCACAGTAGTAAAGTTTCATAATCATAAGCTTGAACCGACATTCAGTCTTATTTGCTAAAAAAAATCCTATAGTTAGTCATAATTTTAAGAGTTAATGACAAAAAAGAGAAAAAAAAAAGATTAAAGGAAAAAAAAACCACAAAAAAGAGGGGTTTAGAAAGAAATTAATAGCCTTTTGTGGGGTTTTCCTTGAATTTTCCTGCAATATTTGAAATATAGCCTCTTTGTGACAGACACTTATCTTGCATCCCTACTGTATAGTGTATAGTAGGCTGCAGGCTCTAAGCTGAATCATGTCCAATAGTTTCAATTTCTTTATAGGATATGTGTGCTCACAACTGATGTAATCAAAGACAGTTCATAGGAGGCAAACGCTTGTTCACAGATAAAACTTCTTAACTTCACATGACCAAGATTTTCTAATCTGGGAGCTTCAAGTTAGGCAATTATATGCAAGCATTTAAGTAAATGTCCTTGATTTCAAGAACAATGACTCACATGGGGACTGTTTTTCTAGAAACGCTCTACAAACCCCTCACTCATGAATTACCAATTCGTGGGCAGTTAATATGAGATATATAAATATGAATAAGTTGTCTACAGTTAAATCCTTTGTTTGAAAACTGGGGCTGATTTTACTTAAGCCTTAAATTTAAACCTGGGTTTGATAATACTGTCCATATCAGATATACATATGTCCAGATCAGCTGCCCGTATCTTGAAAAAGGACAGTTTCTTGTGAAGTAAAGAATTTAAAGGTCCCAGATCAGGAAAGCTTATGAGTTTGTATAACATTTCGGGAAGCTTGCCAAAGCTGTAATGCAAGCCTGGCCTTTTTAAAGCTCACTGAATTGTATTATTAACCTTGGAATAAAAAAATACAGCTCCATTTGCAAATCTTATTTTGATAATTAACATGCATAAGTGATAGAAAGCAAACAGCAACCTTCCCCTGGACACCTACTCCTCATTTGCACATGCTAATTACTTACATTTGCATACACATATGAAAACAGAATGCTTTCCCCATTAGTACTGATCACATTTCTCATTAAGTTAAGTAAATACCCCCAAAATACAAACACAGTTGTCCCTAAATTTAGTATTATTTTACATAGACTAACAGCCAATGCATTCTTCAGGCTTTTTGGTCATCCTGGATAGTAACTTCAAAGGCAAAAAAAGCAACTGCATGTTTGGATATTGCATGCTTTGTATCAGAACTAGTGTGGCCAGCAGGAGTAGGGAAGTGATCGTGCCCCTGTACTCGGCACTGGTGAGGCCGCACCTCGAATACTGTGTTCAATTTTGGGCCCCACACTCCAAGACAGACATTGAGGTGTTGGAGCGTGTCCAGAGAAGGGCAACGAGGCTGGTGAAGGGTCTGGAGAACAAGTCTGATGAGGAGCGGCTGAGGGAGCTGGGGTTGTTTAGCCTGGAGAAAAGGAGGCTGAGGGGAGACCTTATTGCGCTCTACAACTACCTGAAAGGAGGTTGTAGCGAGGTGGGTGTTGGTCTCTTCTCCCAAGTAACAAGCAATAGGATGAGAGGAAATGGTCTCAAGTTGTGCCAGGGGAGGTTTAGATTGGATATTAGAAAAAATTTCTTCCCCAAAAGGGTTGTCAAGCATTGGACCAGGCTGCCCAGGGAAGTGGTTGAGTCCCCATCCCTGGAAGTATTTAAAAGACGTGTAGATGTAGTGATTAGGGACATAACTTAGTGGTGGACTTGTCAGTGCTAGGTTAACAGTTGGACTTGATGATCTTAAAGGTCTTTTCCAACCTAAATGATTCTATGATTCTATACTGGAAACAAATCAAACTCTGGGCAGGTCACCTCCTGATACTGCTGTGGTTTTGGTCTGCAGTTGTCAGATGTTGGAAAGCTGAGCAGCTGCTGGCACAGGCTGCTCATCTGAATGCAGGTAATATAACATTTCCTCCGTGTGAATTGTGAATACAACTCTATTCAGCCCTTGCATCACTCCTGAATCAACATGGGCCCCGCAGACCCCTCCATTCTAAATGTCAAGACAGTTTGGAGGGGACGGTGAGGAGAAAGATATTATATTTTTGCCTGGAAGTTAGGATGGACATTGCATTACTATAAGTGCTAGTTTGTGGGTGGGATTTTGTTGGATCTGATTAAGGAGCATGGAGATCAGTTTAAAAAAAGTGCTGTGAAGTCATACAGACTATTACTCAAACCTCTTGCTGATACGAAAATTCAGCTCAGGAGATCATAGATGAATAGGTTATCACACCAGGATGAATATTTATCTTAAGCCCACAGTTTACATTAGAAGAGTATTACCTAAATTGTGTAGCATATACTCTGAAAATAGCTCAGTGCTCGTCTATTCTGGATTTTCCAGACATGGGCTCTGCAGCAATCTCCTTGCTCTCCTACACTGACCTGAGCTAGCCAGCCAGCTGAGCTGGGTTTACATCTGCCTTGCATCACCAGAGCAATGAAAGCAGTCACAGAATACCAATGTATCTGTCCTGGACTGCGAACGTATTGCTGCTTCCAGGTATACTGCTGCAAGTAGAAGTGTTGGCATAAAGATGGCAGTTTGCTGAAACCCTCTAGTATTTCATTAAGGAGTAGGGACACACTCATTTACCTCATGGCAAGAATCTATCAGTGGGGAAGCTGAAAGATGCACCTCCAAAAATGGTGTTGTTTAAAGAATGCTTTAATAATCTACAAGAGATTATTAGGCAGGGCAAGAGGGGAATGTGCAGGTATGGTTTCCAAGGTAGGAGTAATCCAGGCAGAAGGAGCCTTCCAAGCTAAACAGCAGAGGAATTTCAGTGTTGAGATACAAAAATAATGGACGATATCCTGAAATATTCACGTTTATTTTATATAGTTTATATGAAACAGTTAATGCAAATTCTGCATTAACTGTTTCAGCTCTAGTATAAGATCTGTGAATCATTATAAATAATTTAATGAAAATACTTATTGTGGAGACGAGGTCAATTTAACAAAAATCTCCATAATGGAGAATAATAAAGAAAATGCTACAAACCTGTATAAATCAAAATACCCTTTCACCCTGAATGCTACGTGCAGTTCCAGGCACCTAAACTCAAAACTGGACACAGCAGAAATGGAAATGATTTTGTAATTTGTAGCAACAACTATTAAAAAGTGAGATCATTCACCTTAGAGAGGAAAAAAAAATAGCTGGACCATGATAAATGTGTATAAATAAATAAGCTATAAAATTAAGCAGCTGGAGAACTCTGGTTAGCACTTTCTTAAAATGTTAGAACAAAGAGTATTTCCTGAAATTGAAAGTCAACAAATTTTAAACTAGTAAGCAAAATATTTTTTGCAGTAAAATCATAACTAGCCTTTGGAATGTATTGCTACATGATATCGTGGTGGTCATAAAGTTAATAAGCTTAAAGATGTTGTTTAGTAGACCTAACAAACCTGGGATTCCTAGAGATTTATATCCTAAATCCCTCCCCTTGTCTCATTGCCACCTCTCCTGTCTGCTGGATTAAGAAAGTGGCCTGTGTCCTGGGCAGGACACACATACTGATTAGCTAATAGGTATTTCCTCAAGGGATGAGACGAACATGTTAACAAAACCTTCCCTCTTTCTTCTTTCTTTCTAAAAGGCTGTTGGAGCTTGACAGCTTGGAGACTTCTCTGGTTGAAAGTGAGCAAGATGTTCAAAAAAGAAACAGATAGATAGGTTATCAGATTGAAAGAAGTGAGGATAAAAGAGTCCTGCTTGTCCCTAGAGAAATATAATTTGCTCTAGGCTGCAGTTCAGTTTTCATCCTGGAAAAGCTTCTAAGGAGACTGATCCCAGAATGCCACCAGGTCTGGGATATTGCAAAAGATTTTGTGAGCGTTTCCAGTATTGGCTGAGCATTGAAGTCACACAGTGCTGCAGCATCGGCTGGACGAGAAGCCAGGAATATGCCACAGATGAGGATGGCTTGCCCCCTGCCTGGCTTCAAAGCCAGCTGGAGGGGCACTGTGAGAGATGGAGAACCATGCCTGACTGAATGCAGAGGTGGAGGATCAGTAGGTTTGCTGGGGGAAAGCCAGGGCTGAAGCCCAAATTTTACATATGAGAACTTGAAAAAGTTGCAGAACAGCTAGATTAGGAAATTTTGCCAATGTATTTCTGTTTGTTGGAAAGATCATGTGTCAAGCTAAGCTTGCTAACTCCTTCCTAACTGCGAGAGTTATATTCTCCAGTAACTGTGGATATTTACTTTATATTCAGATAAGCTTTTTATTTTCTCTGACCTTTTCTCTGAGAGATAAGGATGTTCTGTTTCTGATACTCCTTTTTCAGCTTGCAATACTAAAAGAGCATATGCTGTTTCAAGAGAGTGAAGAGCATGTACTTTCAGTCCAACATCACTTACTTGGGATCAAACTAAACTATGTGCAAGAATAAAATGTCTCCAAAAGACATTTCACTGTCTCTACACATCTCTTCTGTACAAACGTGGAGCAGTTTGGAAAATAAAATATCTTCTGCCATCACACAGAGGTCAAGATTCTTCAAACTCAGAAAGAGCAATAAAAAGCAGAGAGTTTTCTGAGCTGTGGAGCATCTTGTGCAAATAATCTAGTTTTTATCTTCACCCTACTATTACTTCCAGAGAGCAGTGTTGAAAGATTTGTGGTACATTTTGATATAGAGCCCTCTGCATCCTCTAGTTCTCACAGAAAACTTTCCTGTTAGTGCTCCTTAAGCCCACTGTGAAACAACTTTAGGAGCTGAGTCTGCAAGCCATGTGGTATCTTCTTGATCTGCCCTTACTGTGGGGAGCCAGTAATAGATTGGGTGCTGTGATAAGTTTTGAGAAGCAGGTATTGTGGGGCTCCAGTGAGAACAGATTTCCATGAAAAAGTCCCATTTGTTACCACTGAAAAAATCTGTGTTTAATAAATTTAAAGGTATCTGTACTCTTACTGGGTATCTGTACAATATCTGTAAACTTACTGAGAGTCCTTTTGTGAGATTTACATGGGAAAAAACCATAGAAATGAATGAGTTTTACTAAGAGGTCAGACATATTTGCAGCTTATTCAAGGGAGATTAAGTAGCAAGACTTTGAAGTGGGAGGTGTAGAAATGCATCCTTGAAATTCTCATTTTTCTATCATTTTAGGAAATGTATGTGTGTGCCAAAGTATCTCGTTGTTCTTCTGATGTTTTTATCAGATCCATGCAAAATGCAGTTGGTTCCAGCCTTGAAATGCAAATTTGTCTTACACTGCTCTTGCTGCCAGTAGGAAGACTAAAAATACATATGTAATGATGTTCCTGGAACGCTTGCAAATGCCGTTAGATGATGATTCCAGGTTTTTTGCTGCTATCCAAAATAGTGTTAATTTCACAGGCTCATTTTGGCCAAAATGTATGGACTTGTATTTAAATCAAAAATTCCTCTGAGGATAAAATGATTTAGAAGAACTTTGCCAAGTAGGTAGGTCACCAAAATGGAGCCTGGGAAGAAAAAAAAAAAAAAAAAAAAAAAGGTTTTCCCAGTTTTTTTTGCTGAAATTTGGTTTCATTTTTTTCTTTTT
>NW_008825538.1:946682-961824 GCF_000699105.1 Pygoscelis adeliae | reverse complement strand
AAAAAACTTTGCCAAGGAGGTAGGTCACCAAAAAGGAGCCTGGGAAAAAAAAAAAAAAAAAAAAAAAAAAAGGTTTTGCCAGTTTATTATGCTTACATCTGGTTTCATGATTTTCTTGTTACTTTAAACATTCTTTGCAGTATTAAAATCCAAAAACAGCCCACAAGCCTGGTAATTCAGGAAGGCTTATAATTGAGGCAGGTCTATTTAATTTTGTTGAACAGAGGAAAACGAGAAAAGTAATGAAAAATTTAGAAAAAGAAGCATAAACATCATAACCAAAGGCAGTTGTTACAAAGGCTTCTGACTAATGCCAACAGAGTTTTTGAAAGTGGGCACATTTTAAGGCTGGTGCCTAAAAATATGGATTTAGGAAAGCATACAGAAGCAACTATTTAAAGCTTGGAGTCAGGAAAATTTTTCTGCTAAAACCATATTTAAAAACTGGCCTGAGTGGAGGCAGAACTAGATTGATTCCAAGAGCCAAGATATTGTTTTTCAAGGGGACTGTATGTCCCTGTGCTTATTTTGATGGGAACCAGGAGCACTCAAGACCTTCTGAAAAACAGGCTTTTGAAAGATTTTGATTGCATAAACCTAGAAGGGCAAGATGGGACACATTTGGGTTGCGCTGAATGTCATGTTTTTAAATACAGCTGTAATTGTGGAATTCATCTTGCCCAACTGCAAATATACAATGTGGATGTTTCTGTTTGACTTGGTTGCCACTTTGCCTTCACTCAGTGGGGAGGAGGCACGATAGAGAATGAATCATCTCATCCTTAAGTAGGTATCTAAAGCTGGTCACATGAATCTTCCCCTACAAGGGCACACTTCTCTCCCTGCCTCTAAAAGGAGTGTAGGATGGGTGTCAACACCACAGATGTCTGAAATTTGAAGAGATACATCTCGTCCTGGATACTAAAATCCAAGTACCAACCTGTGAACATTTTACTTCAATCTTTATTCGTCCTTTCACCACTTTTAATGTATGCTTTGATGATGTCCCTTTAATGATTTCTTTTCCATGGTGTGCACAGGTGGAAGACATTTGTGCTACTTAGTAAATTTAACTTCATACTTGGTGCAATAAAGAAAGTGAAAGTGCACTTAAGAGTTATAAAAAATATTGGTTCTCAAACCATAAAATTTTTGCTATGTGGGTATTTCAGATGTCTTATTGCTGAAGTTGCTTAAACTAGCCTAAATGGTCATTGATGATAGGAAATCAGCATCAGTAATATAGTAAATCTATGCGTTGTCTGGATAGCAGCGAGAGGTTGAATACCACAAGCAATGATATCAGCTAATGGTACATAGAGAGATTTGAGAAATACCACAAACAAAAGTCTGGAGAAAGAGGCTTTAAGGTAAAGCTAATAAAACAGATAATGTGGCTAACCTGGAGTGATTCAAGGTGAGATTCAATTCCCAGAAAATTCTTGGTCCTTTGACGAGAGCGCCCTTTACTATCGTAAACACAGTTTCTAAAAATGCATGGCAATATCACACTGACTTAAAACTAAATATAGTTCGATAATTAGCTGCAGAAAAGGATTTGAAATTATATACAGTATCAACAAAGAAAATAAGTAACAGCAATGCTTAGCAAAATTACAGGTTTTTAATGAGAATCAACTCAGCTTCATTTTAAATTACTATAGAGAGTGAAGGTCATTTCAGCCATCGGACAGTCATGATTTATTCCCTAGAAACTAATAGGCACACTACAGACCTAAACAGAAATGAAGGATTTGCAGCATATTACAGTATTACATATTGACACTTAGGAAGAAGGCTTCTTGCGTGAAGGCAAATGACTTTTTTTAGCTGTAGCATGGTAATTGTTTAAAGAACAACAACAAAAATAACCCCAACAAAAAAGCAGCGAGTTATTTTTGAAATAAAATGAACCAACAAAATAAGAAATGGAACTGAGCGAGAAAAATACATTTGCTGAGGACAGAATCAGACAGGAGGGAGAATTTATAGCCCTGTGCTAATTTTGTAACCTCAGATGCTGAGCTGGATGGAAGAACGACAGAAAAGGACCTTATCTAATAGATGTGACAGAAGTGATGAGATTGAAAGATGATAATCTTCATCTGAACTGCTACCAAAGATTCATATTCATAGAGTTAAATGTTAAACTTTCTTATAAAAGTGAAGTGTTTGCACTTAATATATTTAGAAATTAGAACCAGGAAGAGCTTCTCCTTCCATCTCATCCTCTATAGCTTTTTGGCATGAACTAAATGTCTTAAATATGCTAGGGAAATCAGGTAAGTGCATGCTGAGCCTGTTTGCTCATTCACTCCCATTACTAAAATGAAAGAGTTGCAAATGTGTTTGTAAACAGCAAGTTATGGGCTTACGAATTTGCTGTGCTTCAGAATTATGCAAGTCACGTAGTCTTGTACATTTACTCTTGCAGCGTTTTCAAACCAAACAAGATCAGGCAGGGTTTCTAAGGGAATGGGAGTTTCACTTGCTGAAAAAAATGTTAGGGTCAGTGTTTCAGTAGCTGGCAGTCTGCCCTTTAAAATAGTAGAGCAACAGGGAATGAATCAGTTTTACCAGTATTTAAACCTCAGCCTTTTACTTAATCGTGTAAGTGAAATTTTGTCTGTTTTGCTTAAGCTTCTGAAAAGCTCCAGAAAGCTACTAGGATGCCTGAATTGCAGCATGGTTTGGTTTTTGCCTTCAACTCTTTGACCCTCTTTCTCTCGTTGTAAGGTCAGCTTAGACAGCAGCAGCTGATCTTCAACATTTCCTAGCTTGATCTGTAGCATTGTCTACCTGAAAGTTCCTAGTGGACCTAAAGTGGTATAGTCAAAACTGAATTTTTATTCCTTCCCCTACCAAACATCCACTAACTTTATTTCTTCAGCCATGAGGAGCTTGTGTGTTCTTCTCTGTTGCTCTGCTGGATAGGTTTGGCTCCACTCTGACTCATCCCTGAGCTCCCCCAGCACAGCCAGATCTAAGCTATACCATTTTGGGGGGTGCAATGTCTTTAGGGTTGGGCTTGTCTGCAGAGGAAATCTCTTGTTCAGGTCATTCTCATCTCACACCCTCATTTCTTCCTCTTACCTCTTCTTCATACATGTATATCTTTCTAAAATAGAGGTGAAGTGACTGTTCCTGTAGTTTGTCAATTAAGGGAATAAGGCACCTTGTCCCTTTTTTGCATCCTTCGCTGGAAATCTCCTGCACAGCATTCAGCACAAAGCACTCATGCACTTTCACAGACCTCTGCAGCCTTTCCCAACCCTGCTGATGGTCTCCTACACCTACTGAGGTGTTGCCACACAGGCACAGTCTACAGACTTCATGATTGTTTGTTAAAAATATTAGCTACTTGTTTTCTTCCTTTCTTCTCCTCAATCCCTTAACTAGAGAAGGGGGAGTAGACTAGACGACCTCCTCAACTCCTTTCCAATCTTACTTTCTGTAATTTTGTAGGTAAAACCTGCAATCTATTCATAGACCCAATTCACTACTCACCTTCACATTTTACTCGAAAACCATCTGTGGTGCTGCCAGTGAGAAAGGAGCCAACCTTGGCAATGATTAGGCAGATAGTTTAATGAGGCTGCTGCTTTTCAGGCTGATCAGATTGTTTGATGGTTCTCTCTACATCTCCTACCTTCTAGAAAGTCTCATGCCTGGACTTTCTGTGTCAGCGACTCCCTCTTGGTCAGATATTTGCACAGTACCCAGTGTAATGATGCGCTGGCTCTCTCATGCTGCAGGTAAAGGTAAAAAAAAAAAAGATAATAGTTCTGAGTGGACACAGTTTGAGGCTTCACACCAATTCTGAGCAAAGGTAAAAGATTCTGTCCTTTCCAGCACTGAGAAGTTCTCACTTACTGAACTGTAGCTTTTGCGGTTTATAATGAGTCACTAAACCAATCAGAGATTGTGCGTGTATTGCATAAAGTAACAGAAACAACATAGATTAACAAAATGAATCCGGGAACTGAATTTCTCCATCAAATACTGGTAGTCAAGACTACAGAAAAAAGTATCTACTGCTGCTCTTAGGGGTGTCTGTGGTGTTTGGTAAGCCTATTTAACACTGAAATATTTACTGTATAAAAAGAAAACCCTGCTAGCAATGTCTGAATGCAAGAACTGGACATTAACACATTATTTTTGATAGGTATTAATACATAATATTATTGCAACCTATCAGTACTTAAAGGGGGCTTATAAAAAAGATGGCGTCAAACCTTTTAGCAGGGCCTGTTGTGACAGGACAAGGGGGAATGGCTTTAAACTAAAGGGGGGTAGATTGAGACTAGACATAAGGAAGAAATTTTTGATGCTGAGGGTGGTGAAACCCTGGCACAGGTTGCCCAGAGAGGTGGTGGATGCCCCATCCCTGGAAACATTCCAGGTCAGATTGGACGGGGCTCTGAGCAACCTGATCTAGTTGAAGATGTCCCTGCCCACGGCAGGGAGGTTGGACTAGATGGCCTTTAAAGGTCCTTTCAAACCCAAACTATTCTATGATTCTATGATAATACAATTTATGTATTTATAAATATAGCCACAAACATAATCAGACACAAACTTGGAGTCTGGGCCTTATGTAACCCTATTTGGGTTGATTATTAGTGTTAATTCCCATCACCATGTCTGTTAGGGCACAAAGAACTTTAGCTCAGGACTGAGCATAAGACCTGGGAGCAGAATTCACCTTCCTGCTCTCATTCACATAAATATAAATGCTGAGCTCAATTATACAATATCCAGACTGTGCTGGCTCATTTCTCTCCTAGCAAAGAATCACACTCTCCAGAAGTTCAGTGCTTCTTAAACTTCTCAGAAGCTGGGACAACACATTATCTAATGGAGATTGCATACCTTCGGCATGTCTGAAACCACAAATAAAATTAATTCAGCCACCCAAGATGTATGATTGTTTCTGCATAGCCATATTGCTTGAGGCATCCTGCTGTCTTTATTGCAAACCAATCCTCACACTTATAAGGATATCACACATTTATTTTGCAATCTGAATGTGACTAAATATTTTTTTTCCTGATTTGGCAGTAAAAAAAATACCAAATAAGTGGCTGCTTCACCTCTGATCAGCTGATGTCACTATGGTGAGCAAAGGTATGAAATGGAGAAAAAAAATGTTGGCTCCAGGTAAGGTAAAGGCTCAGAGTGGTTTGACCTGTTTAACCATTGACTGGTTAGAACAGAGGCGTGCAGAGACTTCTGGCGAGGAGATGAAACAGATGGACAACTTTGCCCGAACTAGAACGTTTTGGTCTCAAAGGGAGAAATGCTGGAGAATCTGTGATGAAGGAGGTATAAATGAATATTCTAGGAAACCAGCAAAATTTGGGCTGTATCTGTAGCTGGTGCAAACTGGAAGCTAATGAAGCAGTGAATTGGCGATTGGATCTATTGCGCTCTTCATATCTCTCCTTTGAGTGAAATGGTTGAGAAAAAAGTGGTGTGTCCCTGCCCAGGTCTGGGAATAGTAATGTATCTGCACCGTTATCGGATAAGTCAGTGGTAGAGTAAAGAAAACATATTCCAAGATATATGTAGCATATGTGGCAAGACAAATTGGGACACTACATTATACTTTGCAAATGTATTCCCAGCCTTAAATAAAACATTTGTTTCTAAAAGAACCATTTTAAGAAGGCAACCCAGAGCCAGACTGTGGCTGCAAATCAGGGAGATAATCACATGGCAGGGTTGCCCGTTTGGGTCCAAATTCAGCCCTTGTGCAAGCTAGGGCAACTCTTTTGCACTCCTACACTGGGTATGCATCTGACAGCCAGTTTTTGTGCTTCCACTGCATCCAGGGCACACAGAAATATCGCTTCCCATGCCATACGGCGTTTTATTGCTCACGGGCTGCTAAAGGATTATCGGTAATTCAGGTGATTTGCAGAGAAATCCAATAACAGTCTTTCACTCAGCCCTGTGGATGAGATAACAATGAAAATGTATTTCAGGCTGGAAATATGCCTCCTATCTCTTGCCCAGTCAAAAGCAATTCTACAGCAGTGAGGTACTGTACTCTGAGATGGATTTTAATCTCCCTTACACCAGTGGAAATTAGAGAAAATTCAGGTAGAATCAGTAGAGTTGCAGCAACATAAATCAATTCCTTTTTCAGCTGTGCATGTAGGGAGAGAGACTTTTTCCCAAATAAAGAAGGATTGAAAGGCAGAATTCTCTCTCCTTATATCTTCGTCCCTGTATGTACTGATGAATTTCTGGTAGAATGAATCAAGACAGGGTGAAGCACAAAGGAGATCAAGTAATGTTGACAAGAAGTTGGTGACAACAGCAGTTAATGCCAAGGAGACTGAGAGAGGATTTAGTGGTTACAGCACTAGTACCTGGAGGGAGGTAAGGCAGAGACAGTCAGCAAAGAAGCAGCAGGAACAGAGTCAGCAAAAGACAAAAGCAATGAAAGGAGCAGCTCAGTGATTAGGAGAGTAAAAGCCACTTAGAGGTATTTGTTCCCATCACTGCATGTGCTCGGCTGCCATTGCAGTACAAGAGGACTGTGTCTTGACAGAAGAATTGAGCCCTTTTAACAGGGAGGATATTTGCTGTGATCTATATAGTCAGCTAGTTACAGGGCCTCTATCGCCATCATTTTCGACGGCAGAGGCAGTGCTAAAATTCCAATTGCTGTATGCCGCTGAGGTTACCCATTTTGCATGGCAACCTCACCATGCCAGTGAATCAACAGAGGGAAGGTTTCACCCCACAACCCTACGGTGGGCTGATACAGGGGCTGATGAGCTGAGAGGCTGGCCTTGCAACTCTATCATTTGTTTTCTACTACTAATATCATACGTGAACTTTGTACTATAATTTACTCCGTTAGCCTGTGTCAGAAGATTGTTTTTCATAAGGTCAGTGGCATTTTTCAAAGAGCAAAGCAGCAATTTTTGCAGGACGCTGCTGCCACATCCTGAGCACGTATTTAGACGCTATCCCCAGCCAAGCAACGGGCTGCTCAGAGCATTTCTGTACCAACATGAAGGGGGGGGAAAAAAAAATTCTGTGTGCTTTTGAACTACTTGGAGCATTCCTTCAGCTAACAGATTCAAAGCATTGGAGACAACATGCACAAAACTGTGCTGAATAGGGATAAAAGAAACACAGATTCAATGCTTTCACCCAATTGAGTGCATCCTGCTGCAGCTTTCTGACAACACTCTGGTGCTATCACTTAGTAACTATATAAAAAAGGTCTCTAAAGTCCTGGCCCCGCCGACCGGCACACGCTTGCAGAGAGAACAAACTGCCAGCCCCAAGCATGTGTTCAGCCCAGAGGACTGATGATTATTATTTCTTTCTTGAAGCACCCAGAGGCTGTGATCATGGCCTAAGACCCCCCCCTGGAGTTAGGTGTTGGTCCACCCCAAAGAGTAAAATGTTACTTTTTAATAAGACAAAGCAGATAAATTGTGGCTCTTACCTAGCAGAACATCTTTTTTAGTACTTAGGTGTCCCCTTAAATGCGAGCATTTATAGAGTACCGTAAGAGGCACTCATCCATGTGTCCTCAGCTGTCCTTTGGACAAGGAACGATTTGAAAGATTTCATCTTGCAAGACCAAATCCTCACCTCCTGTAACTGAATGAGAGTCTTCTTTTCTTCCATTACAAGTAAATAGTTTTCAGCATGAAGATTTCAAATGTACAATATCAATACTAACACCAAAAGAGGTTAAAAAGTGTGGACAATATCCCAGTTTAGCAGACAGAGTGAGAAACAACCTTCTTGTGCTTTTTTGTTCCTGCTTTTGACTTATGCCAACTGCCCCAAAATCTGTTCTGGCAGCTGGGTACCAGCAAGCCAAAACTAGACACGTGTATTTCCAGCAACAGCCCTCGATGATCAGCCACATCGCTTGTCCTGGTCAGGGTGAAACCATTACTCTGGCCATGCAGATTTTTAGGATTGCGGCCACAGTCCTTCTGTGATCACAGTGACCTCGGGGCTATTTTGTACTGGCAACATGCTGCAAAACAGCCACAGTACAGCTGAGGACAAGGCCCATGGAGTTGGTCAGTGTAATGATTTACATTTGGTATGAGCATTACCCAGCTCCGAGCAAAGCTGTGCCAGAACAGTGGTGAGAGCTGCGTTGCATTTAAATGAGAGCTTGAAAAGCGTTTTGAGCTGTTCAGATGGTAAAGGCATCTGCATCAACACCCTTAGTCCATGTTTATAAAAAGCACGTATCTCTAAGTACCAGTGCACAATTTTAAGTTCACCAATGGCATGCAAAAATTAATACAATACAGTCTTGGCCACTGATCTGTTGTATCCATTACCAAAAAGAACCAAAAAACCACCCTAAGAAACCATTCAGCACAGATGACTTCAATGAGACTTGCCTCGACTCCTGCAGCAAGTTAATTTCCCACAGAAAATAATTGACAGAGAATGACAGTTGCAACCCTTGTGTGAGAGAGAGACTGTCTGCGTATCTCAAAGCATATTTTTATGAGATTCTGGAATGGAGCTGGTCTGGGATAATTGTTGCTGGAGACACTGAGAGGCACTGAAAGCACCAGCAGGCATTTTTGACTAAACCCAAGAAATTCTTTAAATGTAAAACGCAGTGTGAAAGAAGAAAAAAAAAAAAGAGAGAGAGAGAAGAAAAGAAAAAAAAAAAGCACTAACCTCCCCCAACCCAAACCCTACAGTTGTGAAGCAAAAGGAGCCCTCTGAAGACAGACAGTAAAGTCGACTCCCTGCAACTGAGAGTTCTTGCAATCAGAGAAGACACAAGTGTGAATT
The DNA here is from genome assembly GCF_000699105.1 of Pygoscelis adeliae. Lineage (NCBI taxonomy): Eukaryota > Metazoa > Chordata > Aves > Sphenisciformes > Spheniscidae > Pygoscelis > Pygoscelis adeliae. The sequence goes on along the minus strand of NW_008825538.1, from coordinate 953,022 downwards.
TTTCTTTCCTCATGCCCTGGAAAAAAGTCTTTGACATTCTGGAGGGAATTAGAAAAAAAAAAATTGAAAGCAAGTGAACTACACTAATAGCCTTCGCCCCTTCCCTGCCCTTTGGCAAAAGCGTTGGTATTAAATTATGCAGTTGCTGTGTAAAACTGGTCAGATATTTTCTGACAGAATGCTTTGCTGTTTGAAAATGCTGTTTTGCCCAATATTAATTATTTTCCTGGAAGTTTCTTGTCTCCTTTCTGGAGCCTGATCTGTCTGATTTATTCATATTTCCTAATGTCCAGAGTTTTACCTTATAGGTACCACCCAGGTTAATTGTTCAGCTGTGAAAAGGGCCTAGAAGTGTGTGATGCTTGGGTGGGAGTGCCAACGCATGCAGAAGACCTGTAGCCATCTTTTGAAAGCAACAGCAGAAATCAGTAATGCACTTGCCTCAGTTGCATCAGGTAGTTTATCACTTAGCTAGAAAATTCAGGAGTGAGTTAAACCCCGAGTAATTCACTTGCCCAGTACACACTTCAGTCATCAGATGTTTTTCCCTGCCTCCAAAATCCATCAAAAAGAGGATATCCTGTCTTTGAAATCCTTTCTTTTATCGTATGAAATACAGGTAGATTTTAAGCCTTTCCTCTACAGCACTTAGCAAATGAGCCATATATGCAATGTGGGGAGCACAGCAGCTCTTTTCCTATGTGGGGAATGGTATGGAATAGCATACGGGAATTTTTCTTCTCCTTTTTAGTTATTCCTCCCATATAGTTACTTTTGAGGTCCCCTTTCAACCCCTGGCTGGGTATAAGACACCCCGAGAGTGGGAATGCCTTATTCCATGGCATGTGAGCTGTTCCCCAGCACTGCTCTCCTCACGGCTGATTTTTAGACACATTGAAACAATTAAAACTGATATCAGCTGCAAAAATGGCTACGGTTTCCCATTAAAAGTGATTGGTTTTCATCTCTGTTAAAAAAAAAAGTATAAAGGATTTTGCATTTGATTTTGCGTCTTTGGTCTGTACAGTTACGACTCTTTTATGCACCTGTCAGTAACATAATGTTGCCTCAAGAATGAGATTTCCTCTAAGCATCTGTTTCAGCTGATTGAATATTCTCTTACTGCATAAGAGTAGTCCGTTGTCTAATGAATAACATGTTATTTAATTTTTGAACAACATGTCAGGGACTGCTATGGCTTGTGTATGCAAATTCTTCACGGCTATAAAAGAGCCATCAATTTTGCATCTTGATGGATCACTTTTAAGGGATAAAGCAGATAATTAATTTAAAAAAAAATATATAAAAGCATGATTTAACACAGAGAACAATTAAGTAGATGTGAAAAGTTTGCAGAATTAAGAGCACTGGCAATGCAGATCAGGCTAACTCACAAAGAGCCTTTGTTGTAGACACATTGATATTCTAGATAAGTCCAGACACTTCTAGTTTTTTGTTGTGGCTTTTTATTCCTGGTTTGCTTTAGGGTTTGTTTTCTTTCTTTCTTGAGGTTGTCTGAGGTTTTACAGTAGCAGTTCTGAGATGTACAAATTACAGTGCTAAACACAAAATGAAGTTCAAATGGGAAATTAGTGCACTGCACAGTAAAGTCTGGTTGATAGATTGCCGCAGTTCACTTTAAGCTTGCTTTGAAAACAACGCTGTTTTAAAAGTCATCTTTGTGTTCTGACTTCCCTTTCACTTAGGAAAGGAAAAAAAAAAAAGACTTGTTCTTAACTGGAATTAACCTGGCATCATTACTTTGAGATAAAACCCTAGCAAAGACAAGGCAGTTTGGCACTTTTGCACAGGTTACCAATTTAAATTAAAGCCTTCTTAAAGAGACAGCCCCGGGCTGGTGTAAATCAGGAGCAGCCAGCCCAGGGGCTGGGATAGCATACTCTGATCCAGACGGCATATGCCAGTCTCATGGCTATCAGAGCACAGGAGGTTGCTGTGGCTACAGAGGAGAAAAAGTGTGACTTTTCCAGGACCTTTCCCACAACTCAGCGACGTCCAGCACTGGCGGATTTAGCAAGTGTGCTTCAAGCTGATGTATAAATACGAATGACTGGGCAGGAGACATGATATAAAAAAACCCTAACAAGCCCAGTTTATCTTGGATGCAGTTTGTTTGCCTGCCTACCATCCAATTCTTTAGTGGCAGTGGAGTTGAAATGTTGGCTATGATAGTCCTGAAATGGCCAGAGGCAAAGTTTCTCCATCACGGGTGAGCAATTAATGGACCGGACACACTGCCTACAGTGAATGTTCAGTATTTCTGTAAACCTGATACAACCCTGCCCTCAGTGAGCCCTTTCCCAACTGGATAAGCAATTGTCTCTGTCAAGGCTGTTTGATAACGCTTTAGACCCATCCTGCGTGTCTGTGAGGTGACACATTTTCAGTGATATTAAAGAATAACTCTGACTGCAGTAAAAGCAGCTAATAACAGTCCCTTGGGGCCCTCCAAAGACAGATTTATTTTATTTTTTTGTAAAAACGCCAGTATCAGCATTCCTACATCGACCTCGTGCAATATGGAATAATGCAAAGATTTTCTTTCTCATATGAGATTTAATACTGAGGACAGGTTATGTACTTGTGTTTTATTAAAACAGTAGGAATTTTTCTTCATATGCTGATTCATGCGGTCTTCTTTCTGGTACCTAGAAGATCTAAAATGCTAGAACAATTTTGGACCAGTTGCTTGGAGGACTCAGGACCGGTTGTGGCTGTTATGGGGGGTGCAGAGGGCTCTTTAGCCACATGGTGAATAATCTTGTATGCAACTGGAATGCAATCTGGAAAATGAGAAACCTGGAGTCTCCTTAGTCTGCTGGGTAGATCCCCTCATGCAAAACAAGACCCTCAAGAAAGCATTAAAATAATGCAGCAAACGCTCGCTTCTTTCTGTTTATGGTGTGAAAATAGATATGTTTTGTAGTTACTAAAAGGAATGGCCACACTGTGTCTTTTCTGACCTGCTCGTTATAACAGTAAAAATTGTAGCAAGACTCTTTTTTTTTTCATTATTTAATTTATGTGAGGTGTAAGTTACTGCCTGGGCACTGACAGATTCTGCAAAAACTCACTGCTTCATCAGCCAGGTCAGTGGTCTTTCTGATGTGCGTGATCCTGCTATCAGCGGATAGTTACCTACTCCTGTGTCACTGCTATATGTTCCCAACCCCTCCAGGGCACATCTGGCCTACAGATATATATATATATATATATAAAGAGTCTTCTCCTTCCTTTGTAGTCCCTGTTCATTTGCTGAATGTCTGTTTTCTCTATTTGATGCTTAAATCAAAAATTTTCAGGGTGACGCTATTGCTTGACAAGCTTATGTCATGCCTATGCTTCTTTCTGCCATATCACTGACAGCAACAGTGACACCAGCACAAACTACTACACCAATAACTTTATAGAGAAGGAATGGAATTAAGGGTGAAGCCAACGCTATCTGAGATGACCCTGAGTATATGAGATACCCAGTAGGACTGGCAGCTATATCACAGTGTCCTACAGGCAGCTGGAAGCCAAGTGCCTCTCTCCAGGGTGCCTAAAGTAGCACTGGACACCTGTATGTCTTTAGACAGCTGAATGCCAATGTGAAGTCACAGATTATAACCTGCTTATCCAAACCCATTGCCTTAGCCACACGATCCAACCTTCATCTCGAATCCCCACTTGTCAAAGATGAAAAGGATGATCAGGTCTCTGATGCCAAACTGCCTCTTCTAGAAATATGTGCTGCCTCTCACTACTGGTAGCTTGGAAGGTTACAGCCAAGCTCCTGCTAAATGTAACTGGGAAAATAAAGGAATGGCAGCAGATTGTTCTCACAAATGGTAGTTTATCATTGGATTTGACAATGAGACAGTTAGCAAGGGCGTGTGTATCCACATGGGAGGTGAGGTAATGCAGGCAGAAGCATTAAGTTTCTGTGGGACACATTTTCATAGCTGATGGCACCAGATGCATTTAGAGAGAAAAAAAATACAGATTTAGCGACTTCCCATCTATAAACACATGTGTTCAAGCTGCATTTTATGCTAGCTGCACAGTCAAATGCAAAGTATTGAGTAACTGTTTAATTTGAGACACCAGCTCCTCAAGTCTTAGGCCAAGATAAGAAATCTAGGCCAATTATCTCAATGTGGAGGAGATTAAAGATTAGAGATCTCGTTTAAAATATTTATATTTAAGCACTCTGTGGATATCAATGAGAAAAGAAAGAGGAAAAAAACCCAAACAAAACCACCTCTCAGTAGTCCTTGAATAAGATTTAATTCTGAACTACAGACTCATTGAAGATTTTATATTCTGACTTAATCAGGACCAGGGAGGGAGGATGGTTCTTCTATTGTAGGTAAGCCAATTTCTGTCCAAAATTGATGGTTTTTCTGCAAACCTGTTACATCATCCACTTCCTTAAACACACTAGAACCTACTTAACCTTTTTAATGTCCAGTACCCAAGTGGCATCTGACTTTATTCATTGGTTTTAAAAGGAAATAAATTGTTTAGATTTCTTATCTTGGCCTAAGATTTTGAGGAGTTGGGGTCTCCAAGTTGGTAGTTTGCAAAATGAGGCTCTAATTTCTGCTTGAGCTTCTAGGAATTACAGTAATGCACTTTTTTTGATAATGATGAGAAAAAGGTTTATTTTTTTCTAAGATCATATTCAAGGAAAGAGTAATTGGGTGGTACTGATGCAATATTTATTTTTAGATAGCTCTATTTTAAAGTATTTGCACCCATAGTAATTTAAAAAAATGTAAAAATTAAGAACATAAATGTACAACCTCATTAATGTTTTTTTTGTTTGTTTGTTCTGTAATATAACAGAAGAATCTGTCAATCTTTTGTCAGTCCTCTGGTTGGCTGCTACTGAGAAATGAAATGTTATAAGGTATTTCTAACATGGTTTAAGTTATGTCTAGAGTAATATTTGTGAGTGCAATTGTGTTATCTGAAAGGGGGAGGAGGGAAGAGACTGCTTTAACCCTCAGCTGAAACCATTATGCTGAGGACCTCTAACTGAACTTTAGCCATGTAAGAGTTAAGTGTTTGATCTAAGTTAGTTGTCCATAGGAACAGTAAAGTGACGGATACTTTTACAAGGCTACTCATCTTGCCTTGAGATAGGTAACCAAACCAGTGGCATGAATCCCATCAGGAGACTCTACCTGTTTCCAGTGACGGAGTTACTTAATGAGGTATGACTTAATTAGTTTGTATTTGATGTCTGGCTGTTGGATAAATCCTACCAAAGTGAACATTTTGAAAAGAGAGACTAAAACCACATCACAAGGAATATTCACATAGGCAGGAAGACATATACAAATCATCTTCTATGTGTGTTATAACAATAATTAATGGACCAATTATAACTTATTTTTTCCCACAGTACTTCAGACACCTAATGTCTGTAGACATGCTCAGAAAATCCCAGAAAGTGTTTGTTTGCATCTGTAGGAGCCTGGAAATCTTTGAAAATCTGGTCCTAAGGGGATTTAAAAATGCTGCCCTGTGTTTTAGCCTTTATTATGTGAACTTTTCTGCTGTCATGTTCATCCCTTACACTAATGAAATGTAATGTGGTAGAAAGAGTGAGTGTATTTCTCCAAATGTGTTTGGAAGTTACACAGCAGCATTTACAAACTGCTTTTTGACTGGAATAATTCAAAGACAGTGATTCGTTAACTCCGGTAATATATGTACAAATCTGGTTAGTTAAGGACTAGCTTTGCCAAACAAAACACCTGCTTCAACAGCTTGTAGTAACCTATTCAGCACGTATGTGTTGCAGGGATGCTAAAGCTTGGACTACTTATGCAACAGGGAAAGGATGCTGGTAAATCCCATAATATTGCTTTTGTCCTTAAATAAAATACGGTGTGAATTCAACATAAAAACAGACATCAAGCATGCTGCCTGATAATTTGGCTTGGATTCTAATCAACAGCATGTTTACTCAAGTGAAACATGGTGATAAATACACTGAATCAGAGGCACATTGTGATTCACTGCAAAATCTGCAGTGTTAAATTGGCGCTTAAATGGGGGCCCCCCCCCCCCCCCAGCCCAAGTTGAAGCTCTTTCATTACTTGAACAGAGACAAAAAAACCCTGTTTCTTCAAGGAACCTTGTCAGCCAAACTCTGGATTTATCAGAGTCTACCCAATGAGCCTGAAGCTTCTATAACATTACTTGCAGAAAGAATTATTTAAAGATGACTTGCATTGAAAGTCGGGGGGCGGTGGGTGGGTTGGTTTTTGGTTTTTTCCTTAAAAAAAAGGTTTGTCTTCAACAAAATCTCTTCCTTATAATT
>NW_008825538.1:939650-946576 GCF_000699105.1 Pygoscelis adeliae | reverse complement strand
GAGAGTTCTTTAGATTTATTTTGATAGTTACAGTGAAGATTTAGAAGAGTTATTTCAGAGCTGTTGCATTTTATTGCTTGGTCCTCTGTGTAAACATCCTTCCTTCCTTCCTTCCTTCCTTCCTTCCTTCCTTCCTTCCTTCCTTCCTTCCTTCCTTCCTTCCTTCCTTCCTTCCTATGAAAGCACCCTTTCAGCAAGTCGCTGAAGCTGCTGTTCTGATTTGTTCTGCAGGCAGTAAACCACAAATTCAGAAGTGCTCAATTCTTTCTGTGACATTTATGACCAGATTTTCCATCTTAGTTCACTGCCTCATGTCCAAAGTCCCAAGAAAATTCTACCCTTTAAAGTCATTCTTCTTGCATGACTTTCACTCAAGTCCGCCTCCTCTGAAGGCCTAGAGCCAGCCCAAAGGACGTACCAGACTGAGGGATGAAGACAAAAGCCAGACCAGAGGAATTTGGACTTATTTCACCTCCTAAATGGTAGCTGAGTTCTTTGGAAAACTTTGTTTTCAATCTCAATTCTCCATCTGTATGAGGCAGATAGCAGTCCCGCCTTTCTTCCACTGTTTACACATCCTGTTTGCTTAGAGTATAAACTCTTTTGGACATGAGGAAAAATTTCTTTACTGAGAGAGTGGTTAAACATTGGAACAGGCTGCCCAGGGAAGTGGTTGAGTCACCATCCCTGGAAGTATTTAAAAGACGGGTAGATGAGGCGCTTAGGGACATGGTTTAGTGGGCATGGTGGTGTTGGGTTGACGGTTGGACTCGATGGTCTTAGAGGTCTTTTCCAACCTTTATGATTCTATGATTCTTCAAGGCAAGGATGGTCTTTTGTGAAGCACAATAGGTCCTTGATCCCGGTAAAGTTCACAGATGTTTCAATAATACAGATAGTGCAGAATCACTTCAGTTCCCACAAATGAGTGTCGTGCATATAATGTATTTTTTCCCTCTTAGTGAGTTGCCCTTTTCTTTTCTCCTTTTTCCTCTGATCTTTTTGATGGATAAAGAAGATATAGGTTGAGGAGGTCAGAGTCCTAATAGAGAAAGAGCAATTTAACTGTGCAACAGTAAAAAGAAATCTGAGCAAAATATCAATCTGTAAAGGAAAAAAATTTCAAGAGATAAATAAGAAGCTGAAGAAAGACCAGATTTGAAAGAAAACTCCCCTCTAAAGGAGATAGGAGATGAAAGGCAAATGATCTTTAAGATTAAAAAGAACTACCCAAAGAGAAGTCCAACATGATTTTTTTCCAAAGTAGTAAAGGGGAGAAACAATTAAATAGACTTGATAAGAAAGATGGAGAGAGAGATGGAGTGAATTATAAGTCAACAGAAAACAACGTTAGGAAGGAGAAAAGTAGGGCGGGTAGGAATTAACAGAAAAGGAAGAGTCTTTGAAGGCTAAGAAGCCCACACAGCAGAATATTATTTTAGAGAGACAGATATCTACTTCCTTGAAGCTTGATGGAAAAACTTGGTATGAAAGTCTCAGCTGTTTTCTTACATATCTGCTCTGCCATTTTAACTGACAGCCTTCTTTCCCAGCAAAGTTTTGTCCCTACTTCCCCCCTTGCAGTCTTCTCTTACTTATAGGGCAAGAATTTGGGGTAAGTGAATAACCATCACCACTGCTTTGTGCCCATCAAGGGTCTGCTGATACCCTCCTGCCTCCTACAGCACAATAAGGGTGTCAGGACAAGCTGTAGAAACCGTAAACTCTGATAAACTTTCACTTTATTAAGCTTCTCATTTTGTCTCAATGTCAGAAGTAAAGCTGGGAAACCCTGGCTCTGCAACATTTGTGGAAAGTGTGTTTAAAAACTCTTAATGGTTGTGCTTGAAAACCATGATCAAGTAGCTTACTACTGCAAGGTAAGGATGAACTTTTTGATGTTAAGTTTTTCTCTAGGTAAAAAATGATCATTTCAGTTGTACTTTCCATTACAGTGTCAAACCCTATATGCCGGACTCTGAAGAAAGAACACAATTTTTATTATAATGCCAGGGAAGGCTCACGTGTGCTAGCATTCATTACCAAACCGATGAAACCAGGCCCTTCGTTCATTTCTTACCAAAGGAAATCTAGACAGCAACATCTGTGCAGAAAATGCATTTTCATGGCAGACTTCATGTTAGTGGTAACCCTATGTGAGCAGGTGCTTGGCAATACGCTAAAATCCATTTTAAAATGCCATCTTGAAACATCAGATGAAGGAAAGCTGGGCATACATTTCTGAAAATGTAGGCCAGAGGTAGCTGGGTAATTTTACTTCTTTGAATTTGAAATGAGGAATCATACTCACTGACCTTCCAAACTAAACGTGTGTGTGGCAGAATGCATATAAACCTAGCTGCAAAATAAATGTATTGCAGCCACCCTCCCCTACACACACACAAATATAGGACTTTTGTATACATATAATTCAAAGCAATTTTCAAGGCAATTTTTATCTTTTCTGTCATTCGCAGTATAAGTAAATGTCCCAGCAGTGGGTACATCATAATCCTTACCTTTGTATGGCAAAAAAAATTCCCTTTTTCTTTTGTAAAATGTTTGCTAAAGACCTTGATTTATTCTTATATAGACATGGAAAGTGAAGACCTGTCTGTAACCTGTGAAGCGCAAAAAATGAATGTTAAAGAATGCATGATGGGTCCCAGTTAGCATAAAATATTAATAATACGAGTAAGGCTGTGTGGATATTGCAAGCCTGCCGCCATCTAATTAGAGCACATTGTCTCCTAGCAAAGTTATAATACAAATGTTTCTTCTGCATATTCCCAAACTCTCTGCTCCCCACCCCCAAAATGCCTGTGAAGATTTAGCATATTTTGTTTTCGGGTTTTTTTTCTTTAAAAAGAGTAAGTCCTTTTGTCATTAAGTACCAGCTAGAAGAGAATGCTGGAGGTCAGCCCTCCCGGGAATTCAAAGTACAACCCTCAGAGAGTTTCTTTTTTTTTTCTGCTATAACCTAAGGTGAATGAAAATAAGTCTTGAAATGCAGAAGAAAAACAGGGTGCTTTTTAGAATTGGCGTCTTTCTAAGCATCCAACTTACTGAAAGCAAAACCACTGGACATGCTAGCATATAGGTTACTAGCAAATCTGTCCCAGGACCTTAGTCCTGCAGGATGCTCCAAATGGCAGAAAAGAGTTTAGAATTTGGACTGATGCCTTGTCAGGTTCAAAACTATCTCACGTTTCACTTGACTCACACAGATCCTTCTCTCATGTTTATTTATTAGCACATTATAACAATTTTAGAACTTTAGACACATTGCCTTGGAAGGGAGATTTAAGGTTCTCTGGTTGGATTAAGCCACACCATTCAAGGACCTCTTGATGGACAGATAAAACACAACCAGTGTGTAAACAAAAGATAGTCAATCTTTGAACATTGCTCCCACATCCTTCACTGCCACTGATTAAAAGAAAAGGTGCCCAGTATGGCCTGGTCTCATAATATTGACCTGTTGGTGCCTAAAGCAGGAGATGAGGTTGGGAACACAAACCCTCCCAAAATCTGAGCTGTCACCGGAAGATACCCATTCACGTCTGAATAGGAGCGTACAGGTGAGAAGATTTTTTTCCTGAACTTCTCAGTTACTAATAAAAAGTTAGGTAGGATCTGTGGCCATTATTCCCAGGCTAAAGAACTGAATGCTCTGAACTAACCCGAGGGCATGGGACCATCTATAAAAAGAGCGTTTGTGAAAAAAGAAGTATCTACGCACTTGAAATCAGAGCTCACACTTCCAGTATTGACAACAATTGGTGTCTAAAAGTCATGAGCCAGCCTCAAAGATACAGCAAACTTGGCTTATAAATAGTCTATTAAAACTAGACATTTTTTTTCTAGCCCTGCAATTGTATTTGGGTTACATTTGAAATCTTGCTTTCTCATCACAGTATTTTCTCTTTTCCTCAATGCCACAATTAACATGCCTTGATTTAGCCGGCTGGTATCCTACTATCAAAAGGTGTCAACACCTCAACAGCGTGATCCTACATAGGGCATTGTGGGACCCAAGGTGAGAAATGCTTTATCAATGTAAAATCATAATTACTGTAGTCAAAGATTCATACACATCTGTCAGTGCAAATCTTGCATCAGAATTTTTTTCAGAAGGTCATTTCCCTTTCATCACCTCACATGAGCATTTCACACAAGACTGCCTTCTTCCTCTTCACAAGATATGGCACAGAATGTTTCAGGTCTTGCCAGATGGCCACTACTACAGAACTGGGAATACTTAGATGATAGTTTTCTCAGTTAACTCGGTCTTTATATCAGCTCTTCTCAACCACCACAGTTAGTGAATGACTTTCTCCCTCTCTGATAGTAGTATTAAATTATTTTAAAACAACTGACTAGACTCTAGCTTCACTACAAAGTCTGAGTGTATGTAATAATAAATCACAAGCGTATTTTTGTTTACATCTTCTGTCTAAAGGCTACAAAGAATTTCACAAGAAATCTTGTGTTTGAAGCAATGCTCATGAAAACGTTAACTTGAAAAAGGCAATCTCAAAGAAGAAACTGTTGGGAATTTGCCTATGATGAATATAGGGCAAGATCAGCCATTGAGATTTTACAGTATTTCTCACATGGTCTAGTAAATGTGGTTGTCATGTCCCATTTGACATGATCTCATTTCTAACTTAGATTTTGTCTGTGATAGGGCTTTTCACATAAGTGAAGACAGTCTCAGCCCCTGGCACTGATTGTACCTTCTAGGAAAGCACCCAGCATTTTGATTGACGATCCTATGTGAATCACACTTTACTCTCATCTGTGAAGGATTTTGTTGTATGAATGAGCAATAATGTCCTGTTAACAGACTCAGATTATTTGATTTTTTTTTTTTTTTAATGTAATTGTAGTGGTTTAACCTCAGCTGGCAACTCAGCACCACGCAGCCACTTGCTCACTCCCTTCCAGTGGGATGGGGGAGAGAATCGGAAGGGTAAAAGTGAGAAAACTTGTGAGTTGAGATAAAGAGAGTTTAATAGGTAAAGCAAAAGCCGTGCACACAAGCAAAGCAAAACCAGGAATTCATTCACTCCTTCCCATCAGCAGGCAGGTGTTCAGCCATCTCCAGGAAAGCAGGGCTCCTTCATGCATAATGGTTGCTTGGGAAGACAAACGCCATCACTCCGAACGTCCCCCCCTTCCTTCTTCTTCCTCCAGCTTTATATGCTGAGCATGACGTCCCATGGTATGGAACGTCCCTCTGGCCAGTTTGGGTCGGCTGTCCTGGCTGTGCCCCCTCCCAGCTTCTTGGGCACCTCCAGCCTTCTCAGACGGTAGAGCATGGGAAGCTGAAAAGTCCTTGACTAGTGTAAGCACTGCTCAGCAACAACTAAAACATCGGTGTGTTATCAACGTTGTTCTCCTCCTAAATCCAAAACACAGCACTGTACCAGCTGCTAGGAAAGAAATTAACTCTATCCCTGCCGAAACCAGGACAGTAATAAAACAAAACACTCCCAAATGATCAGTTAAGATATGTGGCATGAAGCACTCAGACCCCAGACCTTGCCCAGAGTGTGTCAAACTTTTTTGTGCTTACAGATAAGGAAAACATCCTAATAAAATATCTAGTGTTCACAGTTTTTGTTTCTTGTGATCGGGGACTCTCTGATTCCTACGGTGACAAGTAACAGTTCAGCTCACTTGTTCTCCAGGCTAATCTGGGAACATTTTGTAGCAAAATGTGTGACTTTGCTCATTAACATCCCAGTCATAAGAGTCATCTTTCTAATTATCATGCTGACAAGGATATTTGAACAGGTGTCTTCTCTGGGGGGACATGATGAATCTCTGTCCCTTATAGATACAATATTCACTAGACATTTCTTTTTCATTCAGTATTGCATTTACCTTCTGTCATGGACCAGCAGTTTTTAATTCTTGGTTTCTTACAGCTCTTTAGCTTCTTAGAATATGTCAACGTTGCACATTGGAGTGGAGTACACGTCTCCCTGATCTATCAGAAGCTGGTCTATCTAGTGAACTGGAAGAAATATGGCTAAATCAGAATTCAGCTGAAAAGTAGGACTTCCTACAGCTATTGCAACACTGCATTAATTTTTTTGTATTGTTGGGAAGACCAGAGATGGTATTTTAGTTTGGTGCTGCTTTGTTTTGTATAAGGTGAACCAGGCAATTGTTTCTTTGCTACCTCTGCTTTCAGCTCAGCTGTTGTCTGTACACCATACAGAAAAAGTCTCTTTCCTCTTCCCAGAAGGTGTCAAAATAATTATAGGTCTTGGTAGTGTACTAGGATTGTGAATTTTCAAGGACAGGCAGCTCCAGAAGATGACCTGTGTTTTTGGCAGAAATCCTTCTTTCTCTTGACTCTAGATCATGAAGTTCCTAATATGGACGCTTTTGCAAGTGCCCACAGTCAAATGGCCTGAGCTGTGGTTGTTGGGGAACCCTCCTTGCCTACTTTGGGCTATTCTAGCCATTTATCGTAAGTGTGGTTCAGGAGATCAACGATCAGAGCCTGAGTTCCCATATGTACAGACCCTACATGGTAGGGGTATGTCAATCTTTCAATCTGTGTGTGAGACTGAGTTACTAATGGTGAAACCCATCCAAAGCAGTTTGAAGGATATAACAGTGGGTGTAGAAAGTAATCTGAGGTACCTGATCCGAATGCCCAGTCCTGCTTTGTTCTAAGATATTGTTCCACCCCAAAGAGCAGATTTCTAACATTAGTTAGAAATTAAATGTACTTTTAAGTTTATAAATACTTTTAAAATACTAAGAATCTGAGTAGACAGTGTATTGGGTTTGTGTGGCAAGGTTTTGGTAGCAGGGGGGCTAACAGGGGTGGCTTCTGTGAGAAGCTGCTAGAAGCTTCCCCTATGTCCAATAGAGCCAATGCCAGCTGGCTCCAAGACACACCC
>NW_008825538.1:937659-939637 GCF_000699105.1 Pygoscelis adeliae | reverse complement strand
CCCCCAGTGGGATGGGGGAGAGAATCGGAAGGGTAAAAGTGAGAAAACTTGTGAGTTGAGATAAAGAGAGTTTAATAGGTAAAGCAAAAGCCGTGCACACAAGCAAAGCAAAACCAGGAATTCATTCACTCCTTCCCATCAGCAGGCAGGTGTTCAGCCATCTCCAGGAAAGCAGGGCTCCTTCATGCATAATGGTTGCTTGGGAAGACAAACGCCATCACTCCGAACGTCCCCCCCTTCCTTCTTCTTCCTCCAGCTTTATATGCTGAGCATGACGTCCCATGGTATGGAACGTCCCTCTGGCCAGTTTGGGTCGGCTGTCCTGGCTGTGCCCCCTCCCAGCTTCTTGGGCACCTCCAGCCTTCTCAGACGGTAGAGCATGGGAAGCTGAAAAGTCCTTGACTAGTGTAAGCACTGCTCAGCAACAACTAAAACATCGGTGTGTTATCAACGTTGTTCTCCTCCTAAATCCAAAACACAGCACTGTACCAGCTGCTAGGAAAGAAATTAACTCTATCCCTGCCGAAACCAGGACAGTAATAAAACAAAACACTCCCAAATGATCAGTTAAGATATGTGGCATGAAGCACTCAGACCCCAGACCTTGCCCAGAGTGTGTCAAACTTTTTTGTGCTTACAGATAAGGAAAACATCCTAATAAAATATCTAGTGTTCACAGTTTTTGTTTCTTGTGATCGGGGACTCTCTGATTCCTACGGTGACAAGTAACAGTTCAGCTCACTTGTTCTCCAGGCTAATCTGGGAACATTTTGTAGCAAAATGTGTGACTTTGCTCATTAACATCCCAGTCATAAGAGTCATCTTTCTAATTATCATGCTGACAAGGATATTTGAACAGGTGTCTTCTCTGGGGGGACATGATGAATCTCTGTCCCTTATAGATACAATATTCACTAGACATTTCTTTTTCATTCAGTATTGCATTTACCTTCTGTCATGGACCAGCAGTTTTTAATTCTTGGTTTCTTACAGCTCTTTAGCTTCTTAGAATATGTCAACGTTGCACATTGGAGTGGAGTACACGTCTCCCTGATCTATCAGAAGCTGGTCTATCTAGTGAACTGGAAGAAATATGGCTAAATCAGAATTCAGCTGAAAAGTAGGACTTCCTACAGCTATTGCAACACTGCATTAATTTTTTTGTATTGTTGGGAAGACCAGAGATGGTATTTTAGTTTGGTGCTGCTTTGTTTTGTATAAGGTGAACCAGGCAATTGTTTCTTTGCTACCTCTGCTTTCAGCTCAGCTGTTGTCTGTACACCATACAGAAAAAGTCTCTTTCCTCTTCCCAGAAGGTGTCAAAATAATTATAGGTCTTGGTAGTGTACTAGGATTGTGAATTTTCAAGGACAGGCAGCTCCAGAAGATGACCTGTGTTTTTGGCAGAAATCCTTCTTTCTCTTGACTCTAGATCATGAAGTTCCTAATATGGACGCTTTTGCAAGTGCCCACAGTCAAATGGCCTGAGCTGTGGTTGTTGGGGAACCCTCCTTGCCTACTTTGGGCTATTCTAGCCATTTATCGTAAGTGTGGTTCAGGAGATCAACGATCAGAGCCTGAGTTCCCATATGTACAGACCCTACATGGTAGGGGTATGTCAATCTTTCAATCTGTGTGTGAGACTGAGTTACTAATGGTGAAACCCATCCAAAGCAGTTTGAAGGATATAACAGTGGGTGTAGAAAGTAATCTGAGGTACCTGATCCGAATGCCCAGTCCTGCTTTGTTCTAAGATATTGTTCCACCCCAAAGAGCAGATTTCTAACATTAGTTAGAAATTAAATGTACTTTTAAGTTTATAAATACTTTTAAAATACTAAGAATCTGAGTAGACAGTGTATTGGGTTTGTGTGGCAAGGTTTTGGTAGCAGGGGGGCTAACAGGGGTGGCTTCTGTGAGAAGCTGCTAGAAGCTTCCCCTATGTCCAATAGAGCCAATGCCAGCTGGCTCCAAGACA
>NW_008825538.1:926595-931413 GCF_000699105.1 Pygoscelis adeliae | reverse complement strand
TTGGGGGGGGGGGGGGGGTGTGGGGGGGGTGGTGGGGGGTGGGTGTGTGTGGCTTCTGTGAGAAGCTGCTAGAAGTTTCCCCTATGTCCAATAGAGCCAATGCCAGCTGGCTCCAAGACACACCCGCTGCTGGCCAAGGCTGCACCAATCAGCAACAGTGGTAGCGCCTCTGGGATAACATATTTAAGAAGGGGAGAAAAAAAAAATGCTGCAGAACAGCAGCTGGGGAGAGGAGTGAGAATATGCAAGAGAAACAACTATGCAGATGCCCAAGTCAGTGAGGAAGGAAGGGGAGGAGGTGCTCCAGGCACCAGAGCAGAGATTCCCCTGTAGCTCATGGTGAAGACGCGTGGAAGGGACCCACGCTGCAGCAGTTCATGAAGAACTTCAGCCTGTGGGAAGGATCCCATGCTGGAGCAGGGGAAGAGTGTGAGGAGTCCTCCCCTTGAGGAGGAAGGAGAGGCAGAGACAATGTGTGATGAACTGACCGCAACCCCCATTCCCCATCCCCCTGCGCTGCTGGGGGCGAGAAGGTAGAGAAAATCGGGAATGAAGTTGAGCCTGGGAAGAAGGGAGGGGTGGGGAGAAGGTGTTTTAAGATTTGGTTTTATTTCTCATTACCCTACTCTGATTTGATTGGCAATAGATTAAATTAATTTCCCCGAGTCAAGTCTGTTTTGCCCATGACGGTAATTGGTGAGTGATCTCTCCCTGTCCTTATCTCAACCCATGAGCCTTTCGTTATATTTTATCTGCCCTGTCCAGCTGAGGAGGGGAGTGATAGAGCGGCTTGGTGGGCACCTGGTATCCAGCCAAGGTCAACCTGTCACTGACAGACAAAATATTGGAGTAAGATGCCAAAGCTGTAAAAAAGATGTCCAAAGCACATTAGAGACCAAGGCAGGAAGGGAGCCTGGGTTGTTTCTCTTCTTCTTCATTACCTCCTTTCAGCAGGTAGTAAGAAAGTTCAGGCTACAGATTCACTTATGCCTCTTTTCCTTTCCCCGCAGTCTCAGAAAAGTATGTGCTTCTTGACTATCTTGTGTGTGTGTGTGTCCATTTAACACCAGGGTTTGGGGTTTTTATATTTCCTTTTTCAAAATCTGTGTTTTTACTTATGAAGATGAAAAAACACTACCCCTGTGGAAGCAGCCTCTTGCAGAGGCCAGTGTCACCAAGGTGGAAGAACTTACACCTCAAGCACATATTTTATGGTTGGCAAAAAAAAAAAGAAAAGAAACTGAACTTGCTAAGCCACGTGGGAGAAATAGACTTTAATAAGGGCATAGATTCAAGTCTGCCAATTCCCTGCCTGAATTTATTTCAATGTCAGCAAAGCACATTTGTGTTGAACTTTTTCAATTGCCTTGAGTTCAGCGCAAGATTAGTCTTGCACTAATCTCTGAAACTGGAAATGACCTTAACATTTACTTCTAGACAAACTTGGACACAAATATGGGAATCATTTGAATGTCAGACAATTACCTCTACCCTCCTGTGTGTGCGTGCCCATATAAGTAAATAAACAAGGCCTTATTTTTTGTCCTGTGAAAGAGCCTGTGGAAGCTTTTTTCAGTGTTAGGATGACAAATTGAGTATTTACTTTCCTATAGAGGCAATCAAAATTTGCCTGCTTTTAAATCCCCCTCCTCATTTTCAGCTTCCTCTCCATCACTTCACATTGTCTCCAGGTGAACAACATGTTTCTGTCTTCTGCATTAGATTATGTATATGACGCATATTGAAGCAGAAGAATATAAAATATATGAAGATTGAACAAAGAATTCAGTAAGGCTTTCCATGGTCTCAGACAAACCAACCAGCTGGTTACTCTACATCACAACCATGCTTTAACCTTGTGTTAACCAACAAACTGGTTCCCAAAAGTGGGGAATCTATTAATGCAGAAAAACCTCAGTAAAAAGTTATGACCCTTATCCTGACCCTTTCAGCTTTCATATCTAGCACTACCAGGCCTGCTCCAGGGCTCTGCAAAAATTTCAGGATCTGTCTGCACTGATCACATTACAAACCCAACACCTTTCCTTGTTAGGTATTCCTAGTGCCAGTATGCCATTGAGTGGTTCCAAAAGTGACAGGAATATATCTGGTAAGTCCAATAACCTGAGAATCAGTCTCAAATTCCACTGGGCATATAAGAATATGATTAATTTCTGCTTCTGCCACAAAGCGTTTAATCATATGCTTAACTTGGAGTCCCATCAAAGGCAATTACTGTTAAGTGTGTGCTTGGATACTCAACTGAACTTTCTGAAGACTCATGACCTTCAGAAAAGAAACTTAAGTTTTCACTTAAGGTATTTTTTGCCTTTTTGGGGTGAGAAGTGATTTGTGACATGCAAGTTAATGTCAACTCTTATAAATTATTTAACTATAGGTGAATAAAGGTAATTCAGGCTGTAAAGTGAACATTTATTGAATCAACAGCTCCATCCCCTTCTTTAAGCATTTGTTTGAGTGGTTGTAAGTGTAGGATACTTATCCTATTTCCTTCTTTTAAGGTATCTGAGCTGTTCTCTCTTAAAACTCTTGAGCAAAATTCCCTTCCAATAGGGTAATTATTACCTCTCCATAAGTCTAAAAGAGAATGACCAAGTACTCGCATTGAAGGGTCAAATGTTTGTTTCTTAAAACACCAACAACATAGCGTCCTAGTTCATTCAGGGATGAATAATGAATATTGTTGGAAATGAAGTAAATTTTAAAATACATAATAAAGAGAAATTTCAGGGGGACAGAGGTACAATACAGAAATTACAGTAGCCTCTGCTTGTTCCCTTGAGACTTGATTGTGACAACAATAGATTGATGCAGATCCCAGTTTGTCAATACCTTTCAATACCTCTTAACTTTAAGCTTGGGTCGTCGTCTTTTTTTCTTTCTTTTTTTCTTTTCAATGAGGGAGAATAATCACATATTAAAGTCTAACTATGAAATCTTGGCCATATAGAGTGCCCTGATATGAGCTGTGAGGAGACCATTTCGTATTTCTGCATGCAGCTAGTCTACAGTCTTGATATTAAGAGTAATCTTTGTTCAACATTTTCAGGAACACTCAGTTATCAACAAATTCTGAGTGCAAAACTATTTGATGGATACAGAGAGATTCAGCTTTCTCAGTTACAAACTAGTTAGACAAAGCAGTCCATGTGAACTTGCACTGATGTTAAACATATTTTAATGTCTTTATAACAAACTGCAATCATTTACTAGATGTCAGTTTAGTCAAAGGAACCACTGAATCAGCTGTGGGAAGCAAACTATAAGGAAAATGGTGGAAAAAGTGGCTGTAGAAGCTAAATACATCTCTATGGGATTATAGTCAATGTAATAATGTTGCTTAATATGTCTTTTTATACTCTATTATAACAAAATGTCCTGTTGATTAAAATACAGTTTAATTCAAAAAGAAAAAAAAGGTATTGCCACAGTTGTTTCTTAGTGTGAAAAAATAAGTCTCTGATAATCTAAGGACTAAAGAGGACTAAAAGAAAATTAAGTGCTAGGAAGGAGTCACAAGCTAAAGTCATCCTTGGCTGCACATTGAGGTTAATGACTTTCCAAGGAAAGTTTCTTACATGGACTTGTGTGTGCTTGATCCTACTCCTATACCTAATTCATTATTATTTATTTGTCTTATCATAGTACCATGAAACTGCAGTGCCAGAGCAGGATTCTCCTGTGTTAGGTACTGTGGAAACACACACTGAAAAGGCAGATCTTCCCTAAAAAACTTAAATGTAAAAAGAGACCAACGACAAATGAATACAATTACCCTGGGAACTAGAGGAAAAGAAAGGGATAGTACTGTTCAGTATGACAGGACACAGTCTCCTCTGAATTTTCAGAGGAAACACACACATCTAGGAATACATTTACCCATCACAGCTACATTTACCCTGAAAACATCCTGTCTTCCTGTCTATTTAAAGGGTAGGAAAACATAACCTGTGGAGGATTCCTATATCTATTTACCAACTGCTCATGGAGCTTAGGTCATGAGCTTAAATTAGATGTTGGGCATGCCTAAACATACCTAACACAGCTAAAGCTAGAGAAGATGAATCCCAAGTGATGGGAATTTGAATGAGAATTTTGCCTTGAAGTCAAGTAGGAAAGGCTGGGGTTTTTTTGTTTGTTTTTATTTTAAGGCATGTTAAGATAACTCTTCCCCACCCCCAACCAAGATTCCTTGCCTGAAGGACAATACAAGCAGAAAATGCTGTCTGAATTCATGGATGAGCACAAGAATGGCTATAGAGAATGAAGATAGCCCAGAGGGATCACAGGAAAGGATTAGAAGCTCTGTTCTGACCTTGCTGAGCTTGAACTGGTACATAATCACACACAAAGATGATGATAGTTTGCCTGGAGGAAGATCCTGGAGTAGAGAGATCAATCTCTGAGCTTCCTGCTTAGAAATGATGAACATTTGTTTGAGATTTACCTACAAGTGAGTGGCAGATCAAGATCAAGAAGGACGAAGGAAAACACCCTTATGAAATCCAGGAAATATTTAGCAGATGGGAGGAGCAGACAGGGTGGAAACTTGAGTCAGAACTTATTGTCTAATTCTGGGCTTGCTTGAGAACACCATGCCTACAGCTAAACTTACTCTGGTGTAAGTTATTGCTGTCTTTCATAGAATCACAGAATCATTAAGGTTGGAAGAGACCTCCAAGATCGTCGAGTCCAACTGTCAACCCAACACCACCATGCCTACTAAACCATGTCCCTAAGCACCTCATCTACACGTCTTTTAAATACTTCCAGGGATGGTGACTCCACCACTTCCCT
>NW_008825538.1:894547-925300 GCF_000699105.1 Pygoscelis adeliae | reverse complement strand
TTTCCAGCCACTCTTCCCCAAGCCTGTAGCGCTGCATGGGGTTGTTGTGGCCAAAGTGCAGGACCCGGCACTTGGCCTTGTTGAATCTCATACAGTTGGCCTGGGCCCATCGATCCAGCCTGTCCAGGTCCCTCTGCAGAGCCTTCCTACCCTCGAGCAGATCAACACTGCCGCCCAACTTGGTGTCGTCTGCAAACTTACTGAGGGTGCACTCGATCCCCTCATCCAGATCATTGATAAAGATATTAAACAGAACTGGCCCCAATACTGAGCCCTGGGGAACACCGCTCGTGACCGGCCGCCAACTGGATTGAACTCCATTTACCACAACTCTCTGGGCCCGGCCGTCCAGCCAGTTTTTGACCCAGCGCAGAGTCCACCTGTCTAAGCTGTGAGCCGCCAGCTTCTCCAGGAGAATGCTGTGGGAGACGGTGTCAAAGGCCTTACTGAAGTCCAGGTAGACCACATCCACAGCCTTTCCCTTGTCCACTAGGCGGGTCACCTGGTCATAGAAGGAGATCAGGTTGGTCAAGCAGGACCTGCCTTCCATAAACCCGTGCTGGCTGGGCCTGATGCCCTGGTTGTCCCGCACCTGCCTTGTGAGCGCCCTCAAGATGATCCGCTCCATGATCTTCCCCGGCACTGAGGTCAGGCTAACAGGCCTGTAGTTCCCCGGATCCTCCTTCCGGCCCTTCTTGTAGATGGGCGTCACATTGGCCAGCCTCCAGTCGTCCGGGACCTCCCCCGTTAACCAGGACTGCTGATAGATGATGGAGAGCAGCTTGGCTAGCTCCTCCGCCAGCTCTCTCAGCACTCTCGGGTGGATCCCATCCGGCCCCATAGACTTGTGAGTATCCAGATGACGTAGCAGGTCGTTGACCGCTTCCTCTTGGATTATGGGGGGTTCATCCTGCTCGCCATCCCTGTTTTCCAGCTCAGGGCGCCGAGTACCCTGAGGGTAACTAGTCTGATTGCTAAAGACTGAGGCAAAGAAGGCATTAAGTACCTCAGCCTTTTCCTCATCCTCGGTGACAATGTTCCCCCCCGCATCCAATAAAGGATGGAGATTCTCCCTGGCTCTCTTCTTGTCATTAATATATTTGTAAAAACTTTTTTTGTTGTCTTTAACGACAGCGGCCAGGTTGCGTTCTAGCTGGGCTTTTGCCTTTCTCATTTCCTCTCTGCACGACCTAACGAGATCCCTGTACTCTTCTTGAGTCGCCTGCCCCTTCTTCCACAAGTGATAAACTCTCCTTTTTTTCCTGAGTCCCAGCAAAAGCTCCCCGTTCAGCCAGGCCGGTCGTCTTCTCCGCCCGTTCTTCTTGCGGCGTACAGGGACAGCCTGCTCCTGCGCCTTTAAGACTTCCTTCTTGAAGATCGTCCAGCCTTCCTGGACCCCTTTGCCCTTCAGGATGGTCTCCCAAGGGACTCTCTCAACCAGCGTCCTGAACAGGCCAAAGTCCGCCCTCCGGAAGTCCATGGTAGCAATTTTGCTGCCTCCCCTCCTTACTTCACCGAGAATTGAGAATTCTACCATTTCATGGTCGCTAAGCCCAAGACGGCCTCCGACCACCACATCTCCCACCAGTCCTTCTCTGTTTGTGAACAGCAGGTCGAGCGAGGCACCTCCCCTGGTAGGCTCACTTACCAGCTGTGTCAGGAAGTTGTCTTCCACACACTCCAGGAACCTCCTAGACTGCTTCCTCTCTGCCGTGTTGTATTTCCAGCAGATGTCCGGGAAGTTGAAGTCCCCCACGAGAACAAGGGCCAGCGATCGAGACACCTCTGCCAGCCGCTTGCAGAACGCTTCATCGGCCTCTTCATCCTGGTTGGGTGGTCTATAACAGACTCCCAGCAGGATATCTGCCTCATTGGCCTTCCCCCTCATCCTTACCCATAAACACTCAGCCGCATCATCATCACAATCGTTAAGCTCTATACAATCGAAACACTCCCTAACATACAGAGCCACCCCGCCGCCTCTCCTTCCTCTCCTGTCCCTTCTGAAGAGTCTATAGCCATCCATTGCAGCACTCCAATCGTGAGAGTCACCCCACCACGTTTCTGTGATGGCGACTAAGTCATACCTCTCCCGCTGCACGATGGCTTCCAGCTCCTCCTGCTTGCCGCCCATGCTGCGTGCATTGGTGTAGATGTACTTGAGCTGGGCTATCGATTTCACCCCCGGCATCAGCATGCCACCCCTCGGCTCATCTCTAGCGAGCCCGGTTTTGTCCCCTTCCCCCTTCGAACCTAGTTTAAAGCCCTCTCAATGAGCCCTGCCAATTCATGAGCAATGACCCTTTTCCCCCTGCGAGACAGCTGGACTCCATCTGTCGCCAGCAGGCCCGGTGCCGTGTAAACCTCCCCATGATCAAGAAAGCCAAAATTCCTCCGACGGCACCAGCCCCTGAGCCACGTGTTGATCAGGTGTGTTCTCCTGTTTCGTTCAGTGTGCTTCCCTGCCACTGTAGGGATTGAGGAAAACACTACCTGT
This sequence comes from Pygoscelis adeliae, assembly GCF_000699105.1. Lineage (NCBI taxonomy): Eukaryota > Metazoa > Chordata > Aves > Sphenisciformes > Spheniscidae > Pygoscelis > Pygoscelis adeliae. Next base: position 922,803 of record NW_008825538.1, on the reverse strand, counting down.
GCTCCCGATCCTTCAACCACTCTCCCCAGTGCCCTGAAGTCCCTTTTGATCACTGCAGGACTTCTCTCTGCCACCTCATCGCTGCCAGCCTGTATAACCAACAGCGGGTAGTAGTCCGAAGGCCGCACCAGATCAGGGAGCTTCCTAATAATGTCTCTGACCCGGGCCCCAGGGAGGCAGCAGACTTCCCTGTGGGACGGGTCCGGTCGGCATATTGGGCCCTCTGTTCCCCTCAGAAGGGAATCGCCTACAACAATCACCCTCCTTTTTTTCTTGGCAGAGGCAGTCATAATGCGTGGGGCTGACTGCCTCACCCTAGGCAACCTCCCGGATGGACCTTCGTCTACATCCTCGTTTGCCTGACCCTCAAGTTCCAGGGCCCCATATCTGTTTTGTAAGGGCAACCGGGAAGGTGAGGGAGGCCGGGCGGGGGTTCTCCTGGCACCCCGAGCAGGGACCTTTTTCCATTCCCCCCTGTCGCTTAGGTCCCCTCTTTCTACCTGGTGGCAAGAAGTCAGGGGATCCTCTGCTTCTCGTGGAGCCTCCATCTGCTGCCTTTGCCTCAGGGATGGCAGGGTGCGGCTCCACCAATCTATCTCCCTCTCACACTCCCAGATACTCCTTAGCCTCTCCACTTCCTCCTTCAGCTCCGCCACCAGGCAGAGTAGATCATCCACCTGGTCACATCGCACACAGGTGTCATCTCTGCCGCCCTCCGCTACAGCCGACAGGCTCAGGCACTCCCTGCAGCCAGAGACCTGGACAGCTGCGTGCTTGCGTGAGGGCTCCGTCTGGGCTCCCCTTTGTAGAGGGGCTCAGAGGTGCTGTAATGCAACTTCCAGCAGACAGATATTGGGAGGTCTTCCTGCGAATTCAGGTGGCTTCCAAAGGTCATGAAAGGTTATTCTCCTCCTTGCTCATTGGAAGTAGGAGAAGATACTCTGATTCAGAACTGATTCATCTGCTGAGGAAAGTGTTTGCTTTTCATTCTTGGAGGTTGTGTCTCTGTTAGCTAAATTAAATGAGGAAAAGAAAATTTCTGTAGACCTGAGGTGCCTTCATGAGATGTGATATGAGGTCATGTAAGTGTGTTTTACAATACAATCATATTGTATACAATCAATATTAGCGGAGGTTGTTTGCAGAGGAATAGAATTTTACTGTTGTGGAAAATATTAGAAAGAAAAAAATCACAACCAATACAGAGAACAAAGAGGAACAAAAATGAATAAGGAGAGAAAGGAACTACCTGGTAAGGTGATCAAACTGCTGCTTTACTCTTGGAGGAACCACTACTACTATAACCAGGTCGAAGGAGGTGGTTTGCCTTCCATTGTCCAGAAGTGAAGGCATCTTCTTCACATAGCAGCAAAAGAGGTGTTAGGCCTTGTCTCTCCTACATCACCATAAAGGTTGGACCCACCCAGACTTAGTACAGTAGCATCCCAGTTTCCACTGAATCTGTTGCAAGGCCTTGTGTACTTGCAGTCTACAGCCACATCACCCAGCCACAAGCTATTCGGCTGCTATCAACCATGGAGTGGCTGCAGGCACTACCAGCAACAGTGGCAGAACTGCAGAAAGCAGCAGCAGCTGCAGATACCGGTAGCAATTCCCATACCTGGGTTTAGAAAAAATGCAAACAGAAATGAAGGAAAATCTCTATTCATTGTCCCCTGGCCTTGTAGGCTAGGATACTAATCACGTCTATCTAGCACGTCCCTCCACCATTTCACACCAAGATTCCACTTGCACATAATTTATTTTCCCCTCTGCTTATCACCCAAAGTCTCATCTCTCCATTACCCTAGTTTTGTCCTCTGCCTGCAAAAAATACATCCTAGCCTCATCACCATCCCTTTATGTACTCGCCCTGGACCCTGTCCCTACACCCTCATCAGGAAACACAGGTGTTGGCACCACCTGTGCGCATCCCACCAGTAACAGAATGGACTGGGAAGCTGTGGCAGTTACAGCTCATTACTCCTGATGAGCTGAGCAGTGTTACTCACTGACTGACGGATCAGTGTTTTGAGTTGTTCACCCAACAGCACCTCCAGGGATGTCAGCATTAGTAGTAGATTGCTGCCTGCCTTCCTGGGAAATGTCATCTTGCAGCTCCTGTAAAAGCCTCCCAATGGGATCTTTCAAATTTTTCATTAGGGTTTTTATACCCCCGGTGCTATGTGTAACAGTCTAGAAACACCTGATCTATAGATTTTTGTTCATGTATACCTAGAAATAAACATCCACAAACACATGCATGCACCCACACATCCAGAGGAGAGGCACCGGAGCACTTTAAGCCACTCTAAATCAGGTTTGCTGTCATACTGTCTTCAATCCCATCCTTTTCCACGTGGTATCATTCCCTGACTTGCATTATCAGTACAGGATAATGACATAGCTCAGGAAAATGGACTGGCCAAAAACTAGCCTCACTCATTTCTAACTGCATCAGCTCCCTGAGCTAGCTCACTGCATGATATTGCATAAAATATCAACCTTTATAACAAATCTGCTAGTGCCAGCTCAAAGATGAAGGTAGGAACATGAGGCTGGGGGTGAAGGAAAGAGAATGACTGCAGTAGCTCTGGTTTGGATTTGCTAAAGCATTGTGGAATTGCACTCTTAGAGTGCAGTTAGGGTTGCATGGTGATTTATGCTTGGGAGCGTGTGTTATAATAAATGTGGCAGAAAATCTTGGACAGAAAGAAAAAGTACTTTTAATAAAAGCTTTAGGGAATGACGGTACCTACTCTGTCTGCAAAGTATCTAGCACACAATATCAGTCAAAAAAATAAAATAAAAAAATGAGCAGGTGTCTCAAACTGGGGAGGTTGGCAAGGGAAATGTTCACAGCCTCAGAAAGTTCACAGCCTCTGTGTGTGGAAATGAGGTGTGAGCCCTGCCATCAATTTGAACTGTAGCACAGTTGATCGAATACAGAGAACATGCTCATGTTAAGGCAGCAGAGACAGAACCAGATGATTCACAGCCGCATGGTTTTCATCCTATTAAATGGAAATGAAGCATCCCCAGCTGAGGAGCCAGCTCAGGGGAGGATTGTGGCTGTGGTCGTAAAATAGTAATGGGTGAGTGATTTTCCAATTATTTAAACAACAGTGAATGGGAAGGGCTGCCCACCCATTCAGAGACGCCATGCATGCTGTGGCCACAATCACACTTTCAGAGGAGTTATTTACAAACTTTTATAAGCTCCCTCAGTTCAATGCATGTTTAATCTGGAACTTTAGGGCTATGGGATATATGGACTCGTCTGGATCCATAACAACCTCTCCCTTCCCCAAAGAAAAAGTTTGATCATACTGGAGACCCACAGTGGGGGGTCTCCTGATCAAGGTCCAGTCTTCCAGAACCAGTGAAAAGTTCATCAAGATCAAGGGAAATTCTTCTATCGTCTTCCATCATCTTTGGAGCAGGCTTTTAACGAAACCATCTGTTCCAATCCATCTTCACAATAGAAAGCACAATTTCAGTGGAAATTTGAGGCCATTGCTCTTCTTTGCCTTTTGTTTTTCATCCTTCACCATTTTCCCTCCCTCAGGCAAGTAATAGGAAGTCCTTAGGTGCCACAGAGAGATGGCGGGTGAGGTGCAGCCTGGAAGGTATGAATGATGCTCTACCTTCTGGCTCTTGCCACCTCCATGGAAAGGTCTGCGTTAAATGCTGTGAGGATCCTGTGGGTTTGTGAACACAGCCCGGAGCTAAAGCTGTCATACCTGGGCAAAGGTGACCAAACAATAGAGTCTGCAGCTCCTGTTGGTGGTCCTACCCCACGTTACAAACTCTGTCTGCAGCCCTGCAAGTGCCAAGATATCTCCAGGTTACCATGTTTGGAGGGGAAGATGACTCACTCTTCCTGACACCTATTATTGGAGGAAGAATTCTCTCAGCTATTGCGGGCACCTAATTCTTTGGCACAGACTGCTGTCATCAATTAGGCAGTCTTTACAGGGGTCCAGGGCTCTAGAAGGAATCTGCTCTGCTCTAATAGCTCCAACAAAGAGCCAAAAATCACCTCCTTACTCAGTTGGTGTTCCTGGAATTGGTATTGATGCTCCTTCCTGATATGAAAGACACACTTCATGGGATGTGGAGTTTACCGAGGCAGGAAAGACCTTGGATAGAAGTGTCAGATTTGAACCCCCTGAGATAATCAACGGCATGATGAAGGGAAACATCACATCTCACTTCACCTCAAGGCAAGCTGTAGGGTGGGGCAAGGAGAGATGAACAGAAGTGACAAAGTAGAAAAACAGGTAATGCACAAAGCAATACTATGATCTAAGCTGGGCGTTAGAAGAAACTGTGGATATGGAGCATGCACCAGCCCTACCAGGATGGCTAAATATGTGATGGCATAGGAGCAATAAGTGTGTCCTAAAACTATTGCTGAGGTGATAAATTCTTAGTAGGAGTGTAGGTACAAACACAAAAAGGGAAATGCAGATATTATAAACCTACCTGTTCGGTTGCATCACCTTGCCAGGTGCAGGGCAGTGCTGAGTCAGTTTTCTATGAATTTTGATGTCTCTTCCTTAGGAAGTTGCTGCCAAAGCTCACATACCTTCAATCAACAGAAACAAGCTGGCACCTTGTACTGAAATATGAGAGCTAAACAAAATCAAATCAAATGAGATCAAAACTATACAGAAAGAAAACACCTCCCACAAAGCTTGACCATTCTCAACTCAAGATTCATATAAGCAGGAGAAATATTATGACTTCTTTTTCACAGTTCGTTCTATCCTTCTGTCTAGGTGTGGCAAACGTAATTGCTGAAGACTTGTTGCTGCTGTTTCCTTCTATGTATATTCTCCTATCTTTGCTGATTAGATGACACATCAGATTTTTCTTTGCAAATGGAAACATTTCAATTTATCTAGCTGAAGGCTTGACTGAAAGCCAACAGGAGTCATTCAATGGGTGAAAAGATTTTCAGCCTTTTCTTTTAATTCACCTTCACAGACCATATATGACTGCTCTGCTAGGCCAACAGTTGACCTGTTATCTATGAAGGTACTGCATAGATACTGAAATATATATACTGAAATAGTATTATTGTAGCTTTTTGCATAACACATATTATCTGCAGTCAAAGAGAGAGACATCATCCCACCTATCTGAAATCAATATCTAAGGATGGGGTGAATCGTACTTCCAGAGGTGCCAAAATCCTTTTCTGTTGACTACTGAGAGAACCTAGACAACAACCTTAGATCGGGCACTGAGATTTTAGATGCATCTACATAAATGAGTGGTCTTCTCTGTAAATTCTCAAGGCTTTCTGTTACTTTCACTAGTCAAAGGAGAGCTTTCCCTTCCTCAGATACTCTCTGCATGATAGCCTGTGAACCAAGCCACATACTGCTTTACAGACATAAAGTGATAATGTGATTTTTTTCTGCATTCCTGGAGCAGAAGGGGTCATAAATGCTGTACTCTTTGCTTTTTTCCTTGAAGCTGCAGTAGGTAAGGCTATGAGATCTTAGCAGAGAGGAAACAAAGTTCAAGAACACTCAGTAGACTGTGTTTGTCCAGTCATGTCATGTGGGAGTGATGCAGAGTTAAACTCTCCCCTGTGGTGGAGATAAAAAATAGTCAAGTTGCGGCATGGACGTATATCCCTGTTGTCAGGGGCATCGTTTCCAAATAATGTGTTGCTCTAGGTCATTCTTAAATCACACTGGCTGTTGAAATGGCTAGCGTATATAATGTGAACTGAGAGACTCATGGATATCCTTACTGAAAGCAAGAATATTACTTTTTTTTTTTCTGCATTAGTGGTCATAAAATACGTTAGGATTGTGATACGAACATGTGAATTGTGAGTTGGATTTCACTTCTGACTCTTTTACATTTACCTGGAGTAGTGCCTAAAATGTCAGTTGAACTTTATTATTTCCACAGTTCCCCTTGACATGGCTGAAACACGGACAAAGCATGAAAGCTCATCACAGAAAAAAAAAAAACAGATTTGGGATCCCACAGAAGTGAATAGGAGTCTTACCCACTTACCTTAGGTGGTTGTGAGAAAGCCCTTCAATTTCAGAAGTATTCAGATCCTTTTCAGGCTCCTAAGTGAAGAGGGAAATATTTTTGCAGCCTGGTTGGTTAGAAAAGTGGATGAAAGATTCTTAATGTGTTTTTACTGTGTACTCAAACTTGGCTCAAATCTGCACAGATCACACCTGAGACCCTCTGTTCAGCCAGTACATTTCTGTTTTCTGTTTACTGTGACCCTCTGTTAGGTCTGCCAACCTGCCTTCCACTGTTGTGCATTGAAGTAACCTTTCTTTAAAGCTAATAATAAAATAAATAATAAAATAAATATGTGAGTGTAACAATGCAAAGAATGTTGTATTAAAACCCAAAAATTCTTGTTGTTGACCTTTTGCAGTTAACTTAAAAAGCATAACAAAGTCAATATGCTGTTAACAGTTATCTTTGAAAATCCAGCTGGGATCAAAAGATAACAGATCAAAAACTGTCACTGAAATCAGTGGCACAATACTGCTGGCGAACAAGCTGACCTAATATTTACAGGTCATTTTAAACAATGGTGATGGCCTGATTCTCCCCCGATATGATCCCTTTGCATCTAGGTTGCATTGCAAATATCCTGGATATTAGCCATATGTCTCCATCTGATATAAACCTTCGGCTAGCTGGCATAATTGGATGATATATCGCCTTCAACTGCTGGATGTGGCAGAAAGATACATGAAGACATGTGAGATAAGAAGGCCACAGGCAGAGCTCACTGGGTAAATGAATGGTTCCTTGAGGATCTTTGCTAGCTGGTATAAGTCAGTTGTCCCAAGGGAGAAAGAGCATTTACAAAAGCCACAACCATAAATACCTTCAGAATAAAACATCACACGTAAAGGCTTTGATATGAAAGTGTTTACATCCCATGATTGGAGTCTGAACTTTTAGTTTACTGGGCTTGGTCAGGCCCAGCAGAGCTGCTGGAGGTCTGCATGCTTGCAAAGAGTCCCCCAACCTTCCTTCAAATAAAATATCCAAACATATTTATTGTGGCTTGTACCTACTAATATGAGCTCAGCTAATGATATTTTAACTACAGCTAATAACAAATGTACAGATACTGGGTCATATAAGTCCCTAGGTGCATAAAGACATCAGAAAAGTGGAAGTGCCTTTTATCTATTTGCAATTCATGGCAAAGAAAACTTAACGAGATTAAAGCCAAAAGGCACAACTGGTAATTTTTTTTGTGTGCTGAAGCAAAAAATGCCACAGTAGGGCAAGTAAATGTGCTGTGCTGTACCTATCTTGAAAATCATGACAGCAGAGAGGGGATTTGGACTGATTTATTTTTTTGTAAATTGTCTCAGGAGTTTATTCTTTGCAATAAGGACTATACTCAAGAGCATTAACAAGGCGTAAGCAGATGTGAACATCACTGTAATTTCCTTCTTCTGTGGTTTAGCTGTTGTCAAGATGTCAAAAGCAAGTGGAATGGGGTAAGCTGCTTTGAATTGGATGACCCAAAAGCTCCAAAATTTTAAGAAAACAGGACAACTTAACAGATATATACCTTCTTGACAAATATAACCATGACTCAGTAGAAAGATTTAATTCATTGCTTAAGTAAGGTTGGACATCGTTAGAGGACATTTTGGGAATGTACTTCAACAATCCATGAAATACATTCAGGAACACAGCTGCAGTGGAGGAATAAAGCATTAGCAATTATACTGAGGCTTGAAAAAGATACAAACTGGGTATATTGTATGAATGTAATTTTCATCAATTTATTCACTATGCACTAGCAAGGTATTTAAAAAATAAAGAGAAATTATTTAAAATGAGTGTTTAGGTATGGATTTAGGCAACAGAAATGAGGTACCTTAGGCCATCTATCTAAACTTTGCATGAATTTTCATTGTAATGAGCATATGGAGATCCCAGAAACAGCACTAGAATTTAAGGGTGTTCAACACCTCTGAAAACTAGATCATTTTAACTGTGTGCTAAATATAAGAATGGGTGCCTAGCTTTGTGCATCCCTGTTGAAAAGTTTAGCCTTGGGTCAGAATTGCTTATGCACAATATATTCCAAGATTAAGAACACCCAAAACAATGGGGTTTAATGACAAGATAACTAACTGACTTGATCTAAACTCACAGGGGCTCATCATTTCTAAAATGCACTGGCTTGGACCCTTAACTATGAAAGGATGTACAATTAGGGCTGCATATTTTAAAATCCTAATCTTAATGAATGTAGGCGTTAATACGTAGCTACCTTCAAATGAGGGGAAAAGAGGGCAACAGTTCTCAAGTGTTAAGCAACAGTTTTCCCTCTACTTTTTGAGACTAGAAGATGGTGATAAAAGTGGGGGCTAGAGTGGAATGAAAAGAGAAAGTAGTGAGGATTTATTAAATAAAAGCATTGAAAGCACAAATACATCTGGTTGGTCACCATCTGAAGCACAGAATGAAGCGTAGGGCAAAGCTTGCTTTGAAAGATAAAACACATGCTAAGAATTATGTTAAACTTTACCCTTTGATAATGTTATCTGACATTATGAATCTGTGCTGCATCACTCTGCCCTTCCCAGACATTGCCCTTTATGTTGTAGTGTCAAATCTCTTTGACTATGTCATCATAAGGATTTTCCCCTGACTGCAGCCAACAGAGAGGCTGAGTCTTGCAGTAAAAAGGGAATAAAAGGAAATCTGGATAAAAAGCAGGAAGAGCCAGTCTACAGAGTGGGAAGAACAGATTAAATGAAAAAGTAGAGAAGGACTTAGGTGTGGAGTGACCTTTTCCACATTTCTAGGGCTGCAGCACTGCAGGGTAGCAGCTAGATCCTAAACTGTTGTGAGGCTGATAGAGAGAGACCCAGATTCAGCCTTTCTTCACAAGGATCTCCAAAGGTAGGATCCTTCTATAATTGGTGGAGACCATCCCACAACCTGAATAACATGGAGATGCCTATAGAAGAAGAGGTACTTCTCTTCCTTTGCTAGTTTTGAGAACATAGGTGTTTTCATGTGCAGAGTTCAGCACTGATTTTTGAGGCATGGATCATGACTTTTTGAATATAGGTAGTTGTCAATATTGAGACAACCTGAAAGGATTCAGAGGCTTTCAAGGCAGGGTTGGGGTCTCTTTTCTCATTACCATCTTGTGTTCTGAGGGCTAAAGTGTCACAAATAGCTACCAGAAGGTGATAATCATCTGTTCGGTGAGAGGAGGAAGAATACTCTTGTCCTGCAATGACCGGCAGACTCATTCCAACTAGCAAGTATAAGGCAAGGACAATCTAATATATTATTATTACTCCTCAGCTAGGAGGAGGAGGCACTTTCAGGTGGTTATTCAGCATTGAAGACGTTGCAGATGTCTGTCTTGCACTGTGGCAGGAGAGGATCCCAGGGTGAGTGGCCTTCAGAATGATGTGCCGCACAAAGTTAGATGGGAGCAGTCCTGTATGTACTCTGTGGGGTTGCACGTGGTCAGCTCATCACTACTATAGAGGCACAGAAATACAGAAAAAAAATCCAACAAAGAAACGTTTGAGACAATACTTGCTGTAAAGTCAAATAATCTAAATAAAGAATACAGACAAATGGGCTTTTTAACTTTTAGGTGATCTCACCCCAAGGGAGCTGAAAGCAGAAGACAGATGCTCAGTAGGCAGAAGAGACTGAGCTCCATGTTGCCATGACTACGCTGCTACCCAAGGGAGATGCCTGTATCCACACAAGGTAGATTTTTACTGCTGGTCACAGTATGGACAGACTTCACAGTCTCACAAAAACCTACACCTGGAAATGAGCCAGAACATCCCTTTGGTAGAACTTGTCTTCTTCGACATGTTCCCAGCTTGACATCCAAGGTGGTAAGCATCCCAACTGAGTTTCAAACAACATTTTTTGAAAATAACTCATTAAAGATCTGTAAATTGGCCCTACTACCCCAGATTGGCTGAGATCCTTAAAGAAACATCTGATAGTTATGTGGATAACATTAGTGCTAAAGCAGAAACAAAGCACAGATCCCTGAGGTATGAGGGGCACCAAGAGAAGAAATCCAGACACATACAGTCCTGTGGGAGCACACACTCCCACCCCGAGTCCCCATGAAATCCCACATCTCTTTGGTGAGAGCTTTGACATTCCACTGTTTTCAGTTATGACATTTTGCGGCAACCACTCCATGTGCAATGTGCTGCTGATGGAAAAATTGAAACAGAGCAAACTAAGGGAGAAAATAAAATTTTCTTTAAGGTCTGAATTGTTGTGACTGACACTATGTAGAGCAAGACACACAAATGGCCACTAGGACCCGCACTACAACCAAGTGGGGTAATTTTCTGCAGCAAAAAGATATTTAGAAAGAGCCTGAGAGAAAGCTAGGCTCATTGTTTTTCCATTGTTTTTGTCATACACATAGTAGTTCCATAAATTGGCGATTTTATGTACAGATATTACATCTTTACGTGCATTCTATTTGAAGAGTGCAAGTGACATAGAAATCAATCTGAGAAGTTAATTTTAGACTTAAAAATCCAAGTTCATTTTATATAAATTCCCAAGTGTATTCCTCTTTCTTACTGTCAGGAAATTATGACAAATGATACAAGAAGGTAAGCTTAATATCAGGACAAAATGTAGGCAGTTATAAGTCTTTCAAAATTATGGCGAGATTTTAATAAATCTTAGGTCAGACTTTTTTCAGAGCACTGTGCTTAGGAGAATAAAATCATACCGTGTACCTTGAAAGGGTACAACAAAGTGTAATTAGGTTTATCTGAAATAAAAGGGATATGTATAAAAAATGCCAGTAGTCAAACAAATATATTGTGTAGCAGTGCATTATTTGAAGATTGAGTGGTTAATTCTATCGGAGAAATACAGTTCTCATGCCAACATGGGAATTATACAGATCTACCCTGCTGGAACAGATCACAGTTCTGTCAGAGATGGTTTTCTTTGACTGGAAAATGGATGGTTTAAAGGGCAAGTGAACACACTCAAACCCCTATCAAGGGATCAGAGTGACATTTGCATTTCAGCTTTCATTTTAACCAAAAAAATCCGTGTTTTGATGTTGTAAATATTACTATTCAATAGAATAAATGCTTAAACCAAAACATATAATATAGCCTTTTAAGAATGACCTTTCAGTCCTGGTCCCTATAAAAACCCAACCCAAACAATAGCAGTCCAACAAATAAAGAAGACCCAAATGGCTGATAAAATAAGTCCATCCATGGGAATTTAAGATTCAGTCCTTGTCAGAGAGCACCAGGAAAGCCAATATTTTTGAAAGCCACTAATTATATTTGGAACATAACACATTCTGAAATTCAGCCTTCTTCAGGATGTGTCTAGCTGAGCATCTAATACCTGAAGCACCTTCAACAATTAATTGCTTTTCCAAAACCTGGACTAGGACCCAGATTCCAGTACTTGCTCAAAGTCAGGACAACAATATCTGGTCCTTTAAAGAGATTTCTTTCTCGTGCAACACTCTTCTGAGATGCATGAATTGGGATGCAACCTACAGTTTTCAGAGTGGTACTGAAACTTATACTGAGTTTGGAAAGCTTCCAGCAGTGTTTTAGATGTTATCACAGTACAAACAAATCCAACAGTAACAAACTTTGTTTGCATTAGATATATTTTTTAAAATAAATGTGGAGGAAAAATTTTCAGCAAATTGAACCATCTGAGGCTTTTTACTTTCCTCCTGATTTATAGCTATAATGACCCTGCAAATTTTAAGCTAGTATCAAATCCCTGCAGAATCTTTATCCGTCTTAAACCAAATAATTGTCTTCTGCAGTAATACCAATTTTCCTCTAGGCTTGCAGGCTTTGATAGAAAGTTCTTTTGGATGCTAATTTATTTGGTTATATTACAGTGAGATAAATCTGTTTGCAGCCAATTTCTGGTAGGCCAAAGGAATATAAAACCACATCACCAGTGTATATTACAGAAACATTATGAAAACTAGAAAGAGGAGGAGGAAACTACAGCAAAATGGTCCTCCTGAATATATGGGATCCCCCCAAGTAACAGGATTATTCACTCTATATGGCTGTGCTAAGGGCTACAAAGGACAGTGGAGATTAAAGGGTAGGCCAGGGAGGCTCAGGGGATCAGATTTATTCTTGAGCAGTTGCAGTTCTCCAAAAATTTGGCACCTTGCAAGGTGGTTATCTGGACTCTCAATAGCTGATGTAGAGAAATAAACACCTCTGGAGGAATTGTTTCTCATCCTAAGGCAGAGGTCTGTGGCAGGTAGATAATTTTTCATCAGAAAATAGATCCAGCTAACACTGTTCTTCTCATTTCTAGCCTGTTTTTCATTCAGCTTTAATTTACACGTAATTTAAATATCCCTTTCCATGAAAAAGTTAGCAGTGGACCAAAAACCCACTTGTAGCTCAGCTGTCACAACACCTGGGCTGAAATCAGGACACCAGCCTCCATCTACTTCCAGACTTTTGTCTTCCCCCTGGCTCCTCAGGTACCTCTGCAGCTTTCAATGCTGAAATAGCAGCATCTTTCTTTTTCTTTTACAATCTATTGGAGAAATAGCTTCATTGGCAGCGTTATGAGTTTTACAGCTTTAGTTGTCCTCTTTATGTTTACGTATAGAGGTAAACTTAACTGCTCTGCATAAGCAAAGATGACCAGTGCGAAACTGGGTTATTAATTAACACATCTCTAATCTGTTTTTCTATACAACATTTTTGTATGACTAACAAATTACAGATTGATATAGCCATCCTTACTCACATTGATTAGTAAACATGATTTTTAGGCTCGAGCATTTGCCCACAGAAGTAGACAGGCTCCTACTTTTAAAAATGTGTCTTCAAGCAACCTAAATTCCACTGACACACGGAATAAATTTCAAATTCCCATGGACCTGCTGACAAAGGATAATTAAACCCTTCAAGTTACCACTGTGAATTCAGACCAGGACAGTGACACTGATATCCTTGTTCCTGCCTGAGTGGAAAAGGGTTTTGTTTTTCCTAATTAAAAAAAAAAAAAAAAAAAAAAATCACTCACTCATCACAGCTAAACTTGTATAAGCAGTAAAATATCTATATCAACAAGACTTAGGAGCCAAATCCTTTAACTAGGTGTCTGACTCATAATACTCCATTTAGGAATTGGCTCTTTGTTCCCTTTGGAAAACAAGCTTATATTTTACAACATGTGGATATTTTTCTTTAAAAAAAGTTAATCTGGTATTTATGCACCTTGTTCTGAATAAACAAAGGAGGTCCAGACTGTAAATCTTCAGCCTACTGAGTTTTTTGTGTTGCTCTTTGACAAGCCTTTAGACATAATTGCAGTGACTTCATTGTTCATCTGCAGACGTTTTGGAAACAAGTCATTGTTCCTGGAACTCTGCAGGCTGTGGGAAATCATATTTTTGAAGCTGTAGTGGTCTCAAGAAGCCAGTGTTTCAAAATCTTTATTAACCATAGGTAGCTGCTGCTCCAGTAACCCTATTGAGTTCTCCTTCTCCTTTGCTAAGCAACAAGACAATTAACTTGACCTATGTCTTCGTAAATTTAAGTCAGACCTTCAGCAGTTAATTACAGCAAAATGATAGCAACATTACACTTAAGGCTGTGCAGTTTTCATTTCAGTAGGGGTGATAATGTTTTCTGAAAACCTGTATGCACTGAATTATAGCATTAATTTGAAATGGTTATTGTAATCTGTGCAATGATTAAGGTTTCTAGGACAATTTGAAGGTAAAAGAGAAACCTCAGCTGTACTAAGGCAGAAAAATATTTAAATGAATAGTCTAGGTGACAGACAGTTAGGCAGACAGATTCTGGGCCATATTCTGTGCTGATTTGCCTCCCTTGAAGTCAGGGGAAATTTTCCCACAGTAGCTTCAGTTATAAGCAGTACCCTTTCATATACAATGTAACAGGACACTCAAGGCATACTGTTTAAAATTCTCCAGCACTTTAAGTTAAAAATCATGTGATTCCTTAGTTTCTCCCTTTTATGAATAAGTCATAAAGCAAGTTTTTGTCTTTGGGATTATCCTCTTGATGCTCATCGTACAATGCGGTGTTTGCTGCTATTCTGATTTTGCAGCATGTATACTTGAAAAATCCCGCATCATTTGTGAACTGAAAGCAGGAAGTAGGTGTTTTTTGTAAAGCCAGTTCTCAGCTCAGAACTCAGGTATATATTCTCACTCATTTAAAAAGGAAATCAATATTTGGACTAGTGGCATATTATTTAAGTCATATATTACATAGTTGGCTTGCTTTAAACAAATATTAATAAAATATGCAATGACTGTTTCTCCTTGGTAAGTACCTGTAAATTGGTCTTTGCAGAGGTGTGCTGCTGTGGTTATAGACCGTCATGTGCTGAAGGAATTTCCTGCTTTTTTATTGAAATAATCTTGGGGTGGTCACTACTCAGACTGCTACAAATGCAGTTCAGCTTTGCATGTTTGAGTTTTAGTTGCCCTTGGCTCTTCAGAGATCCACATCATGGGCCACGGAAAATTTGACTTTTCAATAAAAGATGCAGCTACACCTGTGTGACTGTACAAGCTCTCATTACTCTGGGGTATCAGAGGGAAACCCACTTGAGAGTACTCAAGTGAAACCACTATTTCACTGCTGTAGCGCACCAATGTAATATGGGTTTATGCTTATGCAATGCCAGTGCAAGCAATGCAGTTGCATCAGTGCAGAAACCTAACGCAGAGGAAAAGCTCTTTACCTCTGGAAATTGTTCCTTGGAGAAAGTGATGTTATAAAATCACAAAGGGGTTTCTGTGTCCTCTGTTATAGTCAGTGCTTATTAGATTTTAATTCTTCTTGAAGCACCCTAGAAAAGGAGCGACCATAAATATAGCTGATAAAATTTCCAATTTCTTTCTCTTAAACCAACAGGCAGCTTAATGGTGCTGTGCTATTGACTGTGTTGGATCACAGAGCAGCTCCCCAACAGGCACAAGTTCCGTGCCACTATTGCAGATAAAAGACTGCCCCCAATTTTCTCCCTGTTTCACATATAGGCATTGGGCAATACTGTCAGACAACACCAACTTTATAAAACTAAATTGTCCCTTTTCAGAGAGAAACTTTTACAGAGATGTTGGAGCTGGTTTTTCGCCCTTGCATATGGACTCACTATCATGTCTCCTTCCAACCTTATCCCTACCAGTTCTGCAAGGCTTGCTATGATTTAGACTTTGGTATACCAGCAAAATAACTTTGCCTCTAGCTGATTACTTTCTGCCTGTGATTTTTTTGGTAAACACAGTTGTGTGGTCTTTCCTCCATCTAAGTGAAGCATTAGTGCTTCTGACAATGCTACTGCAGGGCTTGTGAAACTAGAATGTGGGAAGAAAGGCTGGTGTTTCACAGGGAAGGGCAAGAGGGGAATGAATTCACAGCAAATGTCAAGCTCTTCAAGGAGGGCTCATAAGAAGCAGTGGAGCTTTGTGGTGGCTGGTGCATCCAGTGTAGAGCTCTCAAAAATACATAAAGCTACATGACTGCATTGGTAGCTTAAAACTAGGACAATCACAATTCTCAGATACTTACCTAGAAAGAAATAAAAAGATTTAAAAAATCTACCTACTGGCTTTTTGATCTATTGTTCAGCAAGGATTCACTCTTCATTTTATTGTATTGAGATATATATACATATAAATCCAGTACGGGTAGGGCCAGCTACTGACCCTGCCTGAGGGTCAGTACCAAAGTCCTATTGCTTGAGAATACAAGCTAACATAATAGAGATGGGCTTTTTTTCCTTCTGCATTTTTTTCCCCCAGAGCTTGAAGAATAAACATTCTTCCATTAACTTAATTCATTCCTTCTTCAGTCATGTTTGCATTCATTATTAACTTCATAAGAAGACATAGCTATGTGATCTTACGTCTACAAAACCCACCTCTCCTCCTGCTCCTCCCTGCATCCCGTCATGACTTTTGAAACTTGTTAGCCAATCCCAATCAAATTTCAAGGGGAGGAGGTAGGAGATTCAGAGAGAATTCAGTATCCACAAAGGTGGTGAAGTCTGTCGCTGGGCAGAGGAAGGAAGGGAATTAGCACCCTTTAAATTGAAAAGACAGGAAGAACTCACGTTAGTCAATTTATTTGGTGGCAGCTGGCCAGCCACGCAGGTACTGGCCCACTGGCTGGCACGCATAGCTCTGAAATTGCCATAACACACATTGTTTCTCACCCAGCAAGACACTGAGAGTCTCAAAGGGAGACCTGGAGTTAGTGCTGTGAAAATCTATCTATTTATAGTACAAATCTATAACAAAGCTGCTTTTGGTAGTTCCTCTGCTCACAGAATGATTTCTTTCATCCTCTCCTTGTTACTGGTTCAGGAATCACATCCATTTTCATCAAAGAGAAGTTACTGAACTTACTCAGGAGAAACCAGGTGAAATTTGGGAAACAAATTAGATGACCTAAGAAAGCCCTCTGGCTTTAAATCTTGAGAAGTTATGAAAAAATATGCAGATCAAAAATTATTATAAAGTGAACTACAAAGTGACCTGTGCCAGTGGATGGTAGAAATTGACTGTTTGGCTGGTCATGGTCATCCAGGTGGTGTACTGAGGCCATGTGACTTCTAGACCCAGTCATAAATAAGAAATATGGACCACATTTTAATATCCCTGCTCAGTCTATGGCATCAAATTTTGGAAAAGGTAGCTATGAAGTACAGAAAATTCATTGAATAAGTCACTAATCATGAAATCATTTGCTCAGCTTTAATGATTTCCTTTCCCATTATGCACGGGATTGACAGTGATGGGATTTCAGATGTAATGAACAAAACTTCTACAATAGGGAGCAACTGGGAGAAGCAAATAAGGTAGCTAATGCACACCTGCACTTTAGCTTTTCACCTCTGGAGACTTGCTTTCCAATCTCTTTTAGATCATGACAGGGAAGAGGAGAGAGAAGAAAAAGGGGAAAGTTGAAGGCTGCTGTCAGAGTTCTTGCATAATATGCATCCCTTGAACAGTATTTGCTCAATGCCATCACTTGCACCCAAAGATCAGAGAGGTGGTGGATGCCCCATCCCTGGAAACATTCAAGGTCAGGTTGGACGGGGCTCTGAGCAACCTGATCTAGTTGAAGACGTCCCTGCTCACAGGGTGGTTGGACTAGATGACCTTTAGAGGTCCCTTCCAACCCAAACTATTCTATGATTCTATGATTAATTCTATGATTCTATGATTCTATGATCAGTCCCATCAGACACTCTGAGCCTGATGCCCCTGTGCTGTCCCAATAAAAGTGTTACCCCTGATTGTCACTGGTGTGAGAGACAGGAATCAGGGACTCTCTGCATACAGTCCCTTGTGAGACGCCAACAGGGGATGGAGTGTATCAAAGAGGATTGTATCTGACACAGCTCTTTTAAAGAGTTGTTTAGTTTCCCAGAGAAGTGGGAAGCTTGCCTAATCCATAATGACCTAAATCGTTTTGCAATACATTCTTTTAAGTGAGTTTGGCCATGTAGTTTCTCACTGACAAAATGCCTTGATTTTCTAGGGGTGTAGAGGAAGATTAGTGCATAAAGGACCATCTGTCTCCTTGCTGCTGACAGGCTAAAAGATGGTCTTTTTCTTCTCTGTGGAGCAGGTTGCAACCCTCCCAATCTGGAGGCAGCGAGCATTCGTTATCTCTGTGAAGCACTAGCCTGCAACAAGCGTTTCCTTTTCCTGCGATTTGCGGTTGTCGGATAATCACTTGGCCGCTCAATGGGCTTACCTGTGTGTGATCTTCTGGAGCCCCTCACACCCAAAAAACTCAGACTCATATATCAGGTATTGATGGTTTGGCTTCAAGATTGGATATGATAGTGTCTTTCCACCAGGTACACAAGCTGGCCTTCCAGCAGGAAATCTTTCCTCCCTGATTACTGATAAAGCCTTTTGGGAAAGAAGTGAGATTTTTCCACCTGTCAGAGGTAGCAAACCAGACATTATTTCCTCTATTGTGGCCAGTTCTGTGCAATGAGAAGCAAAGAATTGTTTTACTTTTATTATTGCTTACACTACTGTAGCATTTGGAGCCTAGGGTCCTTCCATGCTATGTGCTTTGCAAACTCAAAATAATAACCGCTTCCCATCCTGGGGGACTGTAGTGTGAATAGGTAAGCCAGGCAAAGAAAATAAAGATTTATATTCCTGTTTCAGGGATGGAAAACAGGCATGGAGAGACTGAGCAATCTGCCCAGAATAACATGGGGATGTAAGGTCAGAGGTGGGAGACACATTCAAGTCTTTTCCCAGTCCCTTTACTGCCCTATTTCTCTGCAACTTTCCAGTTGGGGTTGTTCACATCCTTCCACCCCAGGCATGTGCTTACACTTGTGTCAAAAGAATATAAATAGATTTGATAGTCTTTAGCATTTACAACAGACAGGTGCAGGAAGCATAATCCACAGTTGTGGGTTACTCTGTCCCTGCTTTTGGGTGTCTCATAAAAAATATAGTTACTCACCCCCTTACACATCACACATGCAGTGGGTTAGTGTGATATCAAGTTAATATTTAATAGTTGCAAAATGGTATGCTCTCCTCAGGGAAAGATGCTTTCTAAATGTAAAATGTAATCTCATATTTGGTGGATTTGAGCTTTGCACATGTCACTGGATCAGCTGCTGCTACTTCCAGATAGGCTTATCGAGATACTTACAGAGCTAAAAAATTGCATATGTGTATCATTTGGATTGTGGTCTGTATATCCTATCAGCCACATTCAATTGCTTATTTCTGGGGGTTGCGGTTTTTTCATGAAAAGAAGACTCGGTTTCTTGCCTTTTCCCCTCCCTGCATGATTTTTAGGCATCTTGGTTATCAACATGCTCATTTCCCCATCCATAAAGTAGGATAATAAGATAGGACTGTATCGTGGTTTAACCGCAGCCAGCAACTCAGCACCACACAGCTGCTCGCTCACTCCCCTCCAGTGGGATGGGGGAGAGAATCAGAAGAGTAAAAGTGAGAAAACACGTGGGTTGAGATAAAGACAGTTTAATAGGTAAAGCAAAAGCTGCACACACAAGCAAAGCAAAACAAGGAATTCATTCACTGCTTCCCACGGGCAGGCAGGTGTTCAGCCATCTCCAGGAAAGCAGGGCTCCATCACGCGTAACGGTTACTGGGGAAGTCAAACGCCATCACTCCAAACGTCCCCCCCTTCCTTCTTCTTCCCCCAGCTTTATATGCTGATCATGACGTCATATGGTGTGGAATATCCCTTGGGTCAGTTGAGGTCAGCTGTCCCATCTGTGTCCCCTCCCAACTTCTTGTGCCCCCCCAGCCTGCTCGCTGGTGGGGTGGGGTGAGGAGCAGAAAAGGCCTTGACTCTGTGTCAGCACTGCTCAGCAACAACAAAAACATCCCTGTGTTATCAACACAGTTTCCAGCACAAATCCAAACCATAGCCCCATACTAGCTACTATGAAGAAAATTAACTCTATCCCAGCGAAAACCAGCACAGACTGTGTATAGTGTGAAATTGAAATCCCTGTCTCAATCATGACACCAAAACGCAAGCCACTGTAGCATTGACGTTCCTGGTAGGCCAGTCAAGGCAAGCGAGTGCTTGTAATACTTTCTTCTTGGTCCATGTATTTTAAGAACGAGGACAGCTTCAGTTGTAAGTTGTTTAATGGAAACAAAGGGGAATTTTTTAACTAGCAAAAGGAAGGCAAGCACAGGAGAGCAGTGGGAAGCCAGGAGAAATGTTCTGCTCCCTTCTAGGTGGAGAAGGGAAAGAGCGTCCAGTGCCAGGTTTTTCATCTGGGGGTTCTCAGAGTTCACACAGCTCATAAAAAAATACACCCCATATGGCAAATCCTCTTTCCCAGGAGAAGATAGCTCTAGCTTTCACCAGCCAGACCTTCCAGTCTCTCCAAGAGAGCGGTTTAATAGTGCTTTTTGTTTCCACCATGCATGCAACATAATGCCATGTCAGAGCTCCCTTCACACCAGCTGCCACAACTCAGGGCCATGCCGTGTCTTTGGCTTGCTTGGGAAAGCAGCAGAGTCACAAGACTATGGTCTTGATACTCCACTGCTTTTTCCTACAGCTGCTCAAGCTCAAACCTAACATAGTGGTTTTTTAGCTCTCTGGTTGGCTATTTCTTCACAGTTTGCTATTAATAGGAGACTGTGAGAATGGCTGTACTGGGTCAGACTAAAAATCCTCCTAGCCCAGCATCCTGTTTTAGACAATAATCAACTCTGGATGCCCAGGAAGAGCACAGGAGCAGGCATGCATGTCGTCCTACTTCCTCAGAGGACTCGTTCAATCTCTATCAGCTTGTGGCTTAGAGCTGTGCTAAATGAGAGGTGGTGTTTTCATATTTAACTGACCTCAGTGTAGGACATTTTTGTCTATGAATCTCTTCGGTTTCTTTATTCATTGATGTAAATAAGAGTTGGCCCATTACGTCCCCTCCTCACTCAGGCTGGGCACTTCACAACTACTCTTTAAATGCTTAGTCAAACATGTGGAAGATGCTTTCTGCTGTGCAGAGAAGATGGATGAAGAAAAAAGCTCTGTTTTATGCTGACAAAGCCATACTGCTTTACAGAGAATATAATCCAGGACCTTGCAGCCAGGAAGGAGGAGATGCTGAGTTTTAAATGCCTGCTGACAAATGTGTGAAATGAACAGTTTGATTTATAACACTTGAATTATTTGCATGCATCATAACCTATTTGGTAGAAAGGGTTCAAGCCCATTTCAGATACTTTTGTTGCCCATTGTATATCTACAAGTTTCCTGCACTGTCATATACTCGCCCTCCCCAAGGGCTATGCTTCCACCACTCTTATTTTAAATAGTAAAAATTGTTATTGTTGTGGAGCCGGCAGAAACAGAGTAACTTATGTGCAAACTTGTGTCTCTACATCCATCCAAGAGGGACAGCTGTAGCTCTAATATGGTCTTTCTTTCCTTGCCAGCAGATTAGAAAAGGATTATGGAAAAGGATACCAAGGGGAACCATCATTTCATGTCTGCACTGAGGCAATACTCCAGCTGGCATCAGTCACAATTTACTCTATGTTTTACATGTGGGATCAACAAGGGAGATGCAAAAAGAGAGACCAGGAAAGCCTGGAAGTAGAAAGCATATTGTCTGCCTGTTTTTGTTCCTTTATATTTAGTGTAGTGCCAGCCTGCAAGACAACTACAGTACACACAGGAAGGACGGATTAAGGATTTGGGCACTAGCCGGCATTCTTGTTTCTGCTCTGCCACAGATTCTCCATGTCGCCTTGGGCAAGCTATTCAGGGTCAGATGTGAAACAATAAAGTGTGACCACACCAAACAAAGAAACACTGTAAGAGGGATCATTGGGTGAGTTGTGACATCTCCACAGCCAGTGCAGAACCATGTAGAGACACAGCTTGGGACTGGGCAGATGGAAAGCTGGTGCAGACACTTCTCAAAGTTGGCTACTTCTAGTTAACATGGCAGAAACAAGGATATTTCCACATCAGACTCCATTACAAGGCACAAGAAATACCAGACAGATAGAAAGCAGGGAAAGCAAGTTCCTAAATACTAAGCTATGATCATGAAAATCTCTGTTCTTCAAATTCCTAAATTCTAAAGGTCTTGCATTGTTTTTAACTTAAAAATTCCTTAGGCATTCAAAAGTTCCAGTTTTGCATTTGCTCCCAGACAGATCTGTCCTGGCTAGTCTGAGAGGCATGACACCCATTCTGCGCCGAAGCCTAGCTGGTGCAGAAACCATCTCGAAGTCTCATGTGGGAAATCATTCCCTTAGGTCTTCTCAGACGGTACCTAACACAGACCAGTAGGATTGGGTTACCCACCAAATGAAGTCATGAAAACTGTTTGTTTGGAAGCATGATTTTAAAATATTTATCTACACCAATGCACGCAGCATGGGCGGCAAGCAGGAGGAGCTGGAAGCCATTGTGCAGCGGGAGAGATATGACTTAGTTGCCATCACAGAAACATGGTGGGGTGACTCTCACGATTGGAGTGCTGCAATGGATGGCTATAGACTCTTCAGAAGGGACAGGCGAGGAAGGAGAGGCGGCAGGGTGGCTCTGTATGTTAGGGAGTGTTTCGATTGTCTAGAGCTCAACAATTGTGATGATGCTACGGTTGAGTGTTTATGGGTAAGGATGAGGGGGAAGGCCAATGAGGCAGATATCCTGCTGGGAGTCTCTTATAGACCACCCAACCAGGATGAAGAGGCCGATGAAGCGTTCTACAAGCAGCTGGCAGAGGTCTCTTGATCTGTGCTTTCTGAGTGGCCAACCCCTTGGTGGAGTGTGTAATGCCTCTCTTTTTCATACACACCATTATTTGGTTGCCTCATGGCTGAGGATTAAGCTCTCTAATTTCTAATCACCGCCTGGTGTAGCAAGGACTTGCCACACACACCTTCTGAATGGAGAAGCTATGAAGTTCGCATCTATGAAGCTGAAATAGAGAAGTATCTTAAGACATCCAGAGGAAGAAAAGCTCCCTGTGAAACCTGAGACAGCTACAAGTGTTCATGGAACTGGGGGGAGAGGATCTGAGTCTGCCTTGGAAGGGTGGGGAGAAAATATCGCTCTATTTTCAGAGACAAAATACCTTAATGTCTTTTTGGTCATTGTCAGGAATACCCCCGCAGTTGGAAACTGTGGAGTGATTTAAAACTGTAGAGAAAAAAAAAAATCAAAGACATGTCCCCTGATGTCTCTTGTTCTCTTCCTGAAGCACATACGGTAGTCTCAGCTTTTGAAGTTTGGTATCACATCTTTAATTTGTAGGGAAGTTTCTGTAAGTGGGGATATGTAAGAACAAGTGAAAACAATGTTCTCTGGCCTCCAGGGCATCCGAAATAACTCTTGTCTTGGAAAAAAAGAATCATTAAGTTGAAGTGCACAGGCTTCCTCAGAGGCCCTACTTTACAGGCCAAACTCCTTAGATCCTCCTACCTGAAATGGTGACACCAGGGGTTTCACAAATAGTATCCCATCTATTCTGTATCCATCCCATTTCTGTAACAGTTTTTCTCACTGAATTCAGAAATAGTTCCCATCCCAGCACAGTCATTGTACAAAACTGCTTCTTTCTTCCAGGAGTTGAAGAGGGACATGTGTCATATCATCAGCCTGGAGATTAGGGCCAGCAGATGAATGTCAAGAGTTAGCCTGCAGTGAAACGTTAAGCATCTCTCTCTTCCTCAGGCATTGACACAGGCTTCATATCCCTCCCTCAGGACTAGCCATCTCCCAAAGATTATCTTTAATATACAACTTCTTTCAAGCAGACTAATCTCCCCCGTTGTCTAGACTGCACAATACAGCCTTCTAAACAAGAAGTGCAAACGAGAACATTTGTATGTTCTCTCCTCATCCCTCCTACGTGAACAGCCAGGAGACCAACGGGGAATGGAGAGTTAGATCTTGGATTTGGTTTATACACCGCAATAAAATTGCAATCCAAATTGAAATAACATGACAGGAGAAGGATTCCTTGGGTATATTCATAGACTCTACAGGCATTTCCTCAGAGATAGTCGTTGAAACTCAGGGCAAAGAGCTTCCTCCTCAGACAAGGGGTTTTCTATCTTTTCTAGATGACTTGTTGCAGAGGCCTTTCCTTGGCTTGCCACTTCGCCTCCAGTTTTCAGACACGACCTCTTTCTTTGAGAAGTCCTCGGAAAGCCTTTGGTACTGCTGGCATTGACCCCCCGTGGGAAAACCTGTCAGTGCCAAGGAAGAGGAGGCGACATTTATAATGTGCAACAATTGGGTGGCTCTCAGCCAACAAGAAGTGAGGTCCAAGGGTCATGTATGCCCTGCTCTGCTGCCTATTCTGAATGAATACTGAAGACCCCCAGAAGACAGCCATTGCTATAGACTTGTGCTGCAGGTTCTTTGTTGGTGTTTCAAGGATTTTATTTTAAAAATTATTTTTTCTGGCCACAGTTTCCATTTTTCCTAGAGTTGGTGGATGGTCAATTAACTAGAGTTTGGGGAAATCAGCAGTTTTTTGTTTGCAATCATTCATGCAAATCTTTCTCTGCCTTCAGTCTGAGCTGATTTGCAAAGACAAACAACTAAAATAAACGTAGCTATAACACTGCCTCATTCAGAGTCAACTGAATATTCAGCTCTGGAAGTACTGCGTGATTTTTAGGTAAAAGCATAAATCAGTCCAAATTTACTTCATGTTTGAAAGAGATCCATCACCAGATGGGCCTGCCTTGGAGCCAGGGGCTGAGAGAGTTAGTCTGCGCTCACACTTCCTTCCCAGAACCACCAGCAGCAATTTCAGTGGAAATACTCACAGAGTAAAAGCTGAACCCTGAGCAGGAGCCTCACAATTTAGTCTTCTGGGTTAACTCCATTTCCTTGGCTCCCACATTGACTGCTCGGGAGAAAACACCCTTCAAATAGTTCCTGGCTTATTCCCCTGACTTCCCTGCTCCTCACCCCATGCTGTTCATCTTCAGCTCTGCCAACATGGCTCTTTGTGTGGCCAAACTGTAACACCAATAAGGGGAAGAGACCAGCTTAAAAAAAAGAGCATGGAAATTTGGGAGACAGGAGGGAAATAAGGAGTTATAACCCAAATTGGTTGCCCGAGCCCATGTAGGGTGGGGTCCCACCAGCCACTGTATTAGCCCAACCAAGTGGGGAGCCTGGAAAGGAGAAGGGGAAATAAGGGCAGGCAGAGATGGAGCCATCCCTGGAAGTATTTAAAAGACGGGTAGATGAGGCGCTTAGGGACATGGTTTAGTGGGCATGGTGGTGTTGGGTTGACGGTTGGGCTCGATGATCTTAGAGGTCTCTTCCAACCTTAATGATTCTATGATTCTAACAACAAGCCCAACTTTGTGTAGGATGGAGCACTCACATGGGCTCCATCCTATGGCCCAGATCTGGTGCCACCCAGTCTCCACGTGTCCCACATATGCAGCTGGTGTCCTCATCATTAGGCTGTTCTACCCCACCTCTGGAAACCATGTCAGCATCCAGGAAGCAATTCAAGATCCACTGGGCTGGAGAGAAAGTATGTGTGACTAAACACACTGCAAAGTATAAAATCTATGGAATCAGGGAGTTGTGGGCTATGAAGGCTAGCATACATATGAGAAAATTCCCACTAATGTCCCAGTTTAGGTACCTGAGTTTTCTTTTTTTTTTTTTTTTTTGCACCTTAAAGTCTGATGAAGTCCTTGGAACATAGGCATTTGTAAAGGCTTTTGCCAGGTGCTGCAGGTTTGGGCTGAACTCTCTTTCCAAGGAACGCAGGTCTTTGTGGAAGGAAAGCTGTTGTGCCAAATAACAGAAAGTGACCTATTTTAAATCCACTACACTGGGCCTGTTAAAGTCAGGGAACTTGTTTGAGGGTGAGAGTGAAAAACTAGTTCCACTGGATACGTTCTTACTGGGAAAAATCTTCCAGATGTAAGATAGTGAGTCATCTCCTAAGGCAGAGGAGAAGTGCAAAGCAGTGCAACTCTTAAAACTTGTTAGTGAGCAGGGCACCTGCACCAGGGAAGGCATTACACAAATGGACATGAATTAATAGGTCCTTTTTTCCTTCATTTGAAATGTATGATCCAGAAGAAAATATGCAAACATCAGGGCCACCTCCTACTACCCAATTATTCAGAAAGGATAGAGTCCAGGCTCTGTCACAGAGAAGCACTTAGACTTTCTCATCAAAATGTGACTCTCTGGCAAAGTGAATACTCTGGGAGGTCAAATGCATTACCACTCAGCGCAGTATCACTTCCAACAGCCTGAATGAAGGATTAACGAAGATGACTTGACATTTACCTAGATTCGTGTGCAGCTAATAGGGTTGATAAAAGTGCTCCATGAATAATTCATATTGGGTAATTCACAGATGGAAAGATTCATCTTCTTCCCATAAGCAGAAGGGAAGGGGGAGGGTGGGATGTCAGACAGAAAAGATTGGTCTCTAGCTCCACAATACTCTTATCAGTGGAAAGGGAGGTCAAGACTTCCTGGTTTAGTATCATGGTTACTTTCATTAAGGAAGTAATTTTAATTACACAGAAGGTTACAGCCCCCCCTCTTTTTTGGGGGGGAAGGGTGAGTTCCTGGAGTAATTAGCAAAATACATTGCAGCTGAGGTCATGGTTGTTGGTACATGGAGGGGCTGAGCACAGTATCACAGAGTCACAGGATAGTTGAACTCAGAAGAGACCTCTGGAGATTGTGTGCTCCAACATCCGTGATCAGAGAAACACCAGCTACAGCAAGTTGTCTAGGAAAGTCTCCAGCTGGGTTTGAAAATCTCTAAGGATGGACACTCCACAGCCTCTCTGGGCAACTTGTTTCAGTTCAATCACCCTCACAGTAAAAATGTTTTTTCTTTTATTTAAATTGATTTCTTGTATTTCAATTTGTGACCATTGTCTTTTGTCCTGCTACTGGGCACCACTGAGAAGAGTCTGGCTCCATCTTCTTTACTCCCCCATCAGGTATTTATACACATTGAAAAGATCCTCCATAAGGAAGATCTCTCAAATCAAAACAGCCTCAGCTCTCTCAGCCTTTCTTCACTGAGAGGCGCACCAATCCCTTACTTATCTTTGTGGCCCTTTACTAGACAAGCCTCTCTTGTACTGGGGAGCCCAAAACTGGACCCAGCACTCCACATGTGTCTGACCAGTGTTGAGTAGAGGAGAAAGATAACCTCCCTCGACCTGCTGAAAACACTCTTCCTAACACAGCCCAGGATGCTGCTGCTTTTTTTCTGTTGCTTGCTTATGACCAACTTGGTGTCCACTAGGATCCCCAAGTCCTTTTCTGCAAAGCTGCTTTTCATTTGGTCAATCCCCGGCATGTACTTGTTCATGGGTTTATTTCTCCCCAAGTGCAGGACTTTGCGCTTCGCCTTGTTGAACTTCATGAGGTTCCTGTCAGCCCATTTCTCCAGCCTGTCAAGGTCCCTCTGGACGGCAGCATATCCAGACCCAGAGGTTCAGCCAGTATTCAGTCCACCTCACTCTCTGCTCATCCAGCTCATACTTCATCAGCCTCTCTGTGAGGATCTTATGGGAGACAGTGTCAAAAGCCTTGCTGAAGTCTACGTAGACAATGTCCACTGCTCTCCTCTCATCTATCAAGCCAGTCATTTCATTGTAGAAGTTTATCAGGTAGGTCAAGCATGGCTTCCCCTTGGTGAATCCATTCTGACTATTCCTGATGCCTTCTTGTGCCTTCATGTGCCTGACTACTCCTGAGGTCCTTCATGTGCCTGGAAATGCTTTCCAGGATTAGCTGCTCCATCACCTTCCCAGGGATTGAGGTGAGGCTGGCTGACCAGCTTGTAGTTCCCTGGGTCCTCCTTCCTGCCCTTTTTGTAGATAGGAGTGACGTTTGCTTTCCTCCAGTCCTCAGGCACTTCTTCCAATCACCCCAATCATTCAAAGATTATTGAGAGTGGCCTTACAGTGACATCAACCAGCTCAGCACTCGTGGGTACATCTCATCAGAGCTCATGGACTTCCGTATGTCCAATTTCCTTAAGTATTCTTTAACCTGATCTTCTTCCACCAATACCCTTGGTGGAAGAGGTCCATTGGTCTTTCTCTCCATACGCTTGAAGTGGGCCTCCTTTAATCCTGTATTGTTGACTACAAAGTCATAGAAACATAGAATCATAGAATCATTGAGGTTGGAAAAGACCTCTAAGATCATTGAGTCCAACCGTCAACCCAACACCACCATGTCCACTAAATCATGTCCCTAAGCACCACATCTACACGTCTCAACCACTTCCATGGGCAGCCTGTTCCAATGTTTAACCACTCTCTCAGTAAAGACATTTTTCCTCATATCCAACCTAAACTTCCCCTGGTGCAACTTGAGGCCATTTCCTCTCGTCCTATTGCTTGTTACCTGGGAGAAGAGACCAACACCCACCTTGCTACAGCCTCCTTTCAGGGAGTTGTAGAGAGCAATGAGGTCTCCCCTCAGCCTCCTTTTCTCCAGGCTAAACAACCCCAGCTCCCTCAGCCGCTCCTCATCAGACTTGTTCTCCAGACCCTTCACCAGCCTCGTTGCCCTTCTCTGGACACGCTCCAACACCTCAATGTCTGTCTTGGAGTGTGGGGCCCAAAATTGAACACAGTATTCGAGGTGCGGCCTCACCAGTGCCGAGTACAGGGGCACGATCACTTCCCT